>NC_059073.1:83607311-83913754 GCF_020497125.1 Mauremys mutica | reverse complement strand
ACATCAATTGGATCCTATTAAGGCTGAGTTGTGTGATTAACTGTGTGCCTATTCTGGCTCTTTCTGTCTAGACTGTTTCTTACACACAGTTTCTATTTCCAACCAATGCCTTGGGAACACGGAGAAACACAATTGACTCCACCTCCTCCTTCTCCCAATTTCGCAATGCAAGCCATCGTAGCCTTTCCTTGGCAAGAGCTAACAGCACGCAGGGGAGCATTGACACAGGTAACTTCATAGGAGTTATTTATTTTAATATCCCTTCTCACACTTGCTATAGGAAGTTCTTCACACTGTTGTTTGCTGGGGGGAATTTTTTTTTAAACGAAGCAAAGTTCAGTCTCCAACCAAAGTAACGGGTGATGTAGATTGTGGAAAAACCTTTTTCTAGTTGCCCATACTTTGCTTAGCCAAATTGGTTTAAAGTTCATAGAATCTCAAATAAACAATATTACTGTGGAATGTAGCCCATTACCATCTTCCCACCCACCACACTCACTCACTGTTGGTATCAAAGTCATAGATGTAAAATCTTACCTGTGGCTTTTTGCATTATGAATAATGAAGGTTTTATTTCAATATCAGAATAAACAAGGCTTTTTCTCCCACTCCCCCAGAAGTGTAGCTAAAGCACTATACGTTTAGGATATCTTTACATTTTACCTGAAGCAATTCAAAAGGTCCGTATAAATAGGAGAAAAATCAAGGCAGTTGCTTTATCATATTCACTTGCTGATTTAAAAAAAACTGAAACTTCCCCCATGTCCTTGATCTGATTTTACCACAGGTACCTCTCATCTAAGTGTGGAGGGGTATGTATACTGTAATGTAAAGATGGCAACATATAGATGGCAAACTTATGACTCATGACTACACTATGTAAATTCACAAAGAGTCGTGAATTCAGAGCTTGGAGAATTACAGATTATATTCATAAATGGTAGGTTCAGCATCTTTCTGCAAATTATATTGTCATTGAAGCTTGGGGACTTTACATGCACAACAGCTTTAATGTATCCCACTTCTGTGGAAGGGACACTTCTATATATTTAAAAGGAATGGCAAGCAAGAGAGTTTATGATTTTCAAAGGCCTAAGAGAAGCAGGCACCAAGCTACTATTCAATTTCAACAGGATTTTGTTGCCGGTATCTCCCTTAGGTTCCTTCAGAAGTCCCAGACAGAGGTAATGTTGTCCATTGACTGAAAACTTGCTTGCTGCGTATGTTAAGTCTAAGACATTTCTTGATGCAGTTAATTGTTCAATCACTTTTTTTATATGTTCTTTATAGGCAGTGACCTGGGAGACTATACTGACTATGACCCAAATCTTTTAGATGATCCTCAGTGGCCATGTGGCAAGCATAAGCGGGTTTTAATATTTCCTTCATATATGGTGAGTAACACTTGATAATAGAGTAGTTAGTAGATACATTTTGATCCTAGTGCTTAGGACTTTGAAATCTCCTGCTTAAAATCATCACACACCATTTATACCGCCTAACAGCAGCATTTTGGAATCCCTTGTTCTACATGACAAGGGACATGTAAAAGTAGGTCAGTGTGGGTGTTATTTTATTACTGCTTAATTTCATGGACATTTTAGATGTAAGTCTTGTCGGTTAATAATGCATTTATTCTGTTCCGTCTTTCAGTGGGTTACTTTTATTTCCTCTCCTTGGCACTTATTTCTCGTGTAAATGTGATAGCTGTTACTTTTAGTTTTGTATGAAGCTGCACCAAACAGCGCTGTGTTTTTTGATTCCTGTCATCGCTAGGACAGAACTCTGGTTTCCGGCAGGTTCTTTATATTCTTTGAAGGTGTTATACAGGCTGCTGTCTGTTTTGGCAAGGGTTGCTCTTTGTAGTCTCAAAGTAAGAAGGAAAGTCCCATCACTCACATAAGACATATATTTTCCATGATGTCCAAAGCTGTAACAATTCAGGCTCACAATTCTGCCCATCTCAATATTTTATGTGAGAAGACAAATGGCTCTGCAGCCTTCTAGTTGTTTTTAATTGCATCAAGTTTACATTATCCTTCCTAGAATTTGGTGCACATCTTTTGATTGAGGGGGCAGTCTTACAACATGCATTACATAAGAGTGTGTGCACACATGCACAGTGCATCCAAAGAAGGAGAGACAATAGGAAAAAAATTGACTCACCCCTCCGCCCCCCACCAAAAAAGGCAAGTTTACATTTATAACTATGTATATCTCTGAAAAATTGGTCCATAACAGAAAGCTATTAGGTCAAGTATTGACTTAGCTCAAAACAGATCTTCTTGATACTAGTACAACAGCAGCTAAGCATGTGCTGCATGAAGTTTCTTTTTTCCTCTATCAGTCTTTATTTAATAAACAAGATACAAGTGTTCTCTTTCCACCCATTATTTCTTCAAATTAACATGCTGTGTGCGCCAGTCAGAAGCGAAGTCTGCTCCTCACTGCCAGAAGTTTTCTCGCTATTGCATAGAATGCTTTGATTTAATTCCGCTGCTCCCTTTGTGATGACAGATCTGTCCCTCGAAGGGACAAAAGGTAGAATCTCCTCTGCTTTACTTCCTGCTAATTTCACTATAGGAGCTTGAGAGGTATTTTGGCTTGCACCTCATGGCTAGTGAAATTGAGTGGGGAAAATACTGGATCTGTTTTGAGATTGTTAATGTTCCCTGTCCTCCTGCAGGAAAACCAGCTTCTCTCAACCGAAAGATCATTAAACCATTGCTCAAGAAATCTTCCATTGAGACTGATTTGGCAGTCCTTGCTTTGTTTCTAACCTTCCCCACATGGATAAGGATATTGGGAAGTCTGCAGAGACGCAGCATTTGTTTCATCTAGAATCCTCTGATATCTTTTTCCTTGGTCCCTCCTTTTCAATCTGGCTTTGGCACGGGTATGGCAGAGAGACTGCTGTAGTCTCTTTTATGGATGATTTCCGTCTAGCAATGGACAGAGGTCACATGTTGATGCTGCATCTTTCAGGCTTGTTATCCATCTTCAGTTGTGCTGGCCACAAGATTTTGCTGCCCACCTGTGGCTCTTTGTTGGGATAGATGGCATTGGTTGGAGGTTTTCAGTCTTCTAGAAGGATCACAGAATTTAACGCCAGAGGGATCATTAGATCATCTAGTCTGACCTCCTGTATATTGCAGGCCATAGAATTTCATTCCACTATCCTTGCATTGAACCCAATTAACTTGTGTTTGACTAAAGCAGACAGGGGCGTGCATGGGAAAAAATTTGGCCACATTAGGAGGGGCTCGCTCTCCCCCGGCATCCAGAGTTCTGTGCCCCCACTGATTGTGGGGGCTGTATCCCTGCTTGTCCCCTCTTGTGCATGCTCTTGAAAGCAGATCTTCCAGAAAAGCATCCAGTTTTGATTTGAAGACCTCAGGAGCTGGAGAATCCATGACTTCCCTTGGTCGTTTGTTCCAATGATTAATTATCCTCGTTAAAGACTTATACTTTGCTTCTAATTGAATTTGTCTGGCTTTAACTTCCAGCCATTGCTCCTTGTTATACTTTTCTCTGTGAGATTAAAGAGGCATTTAGTACCCAGTATTTTCTAATTATGAAAGTACCCAGGTAAGTATCCACCATAATTAAGTCACCTGTCGGTCTTCTTTTTGATAAACTAAACAGCAAAGGTTGATGCAGGACAGTTCATCTTCAGAGTTCTGCAAGTATTCTGCTACTTGCTGCTTTACATTTCTGAAGCCACTGTGTGAAACGGGGAGACAGTCTGGGTGTAATACAGCATGCAGCTGATATACAGCTCAGTCTCTTCAAGAATGAGCAGTGTGTTATCTCCTAGTGCCTAGCAGAGTTATAGACTGTGGCTGAAGCTCATTCTAGACAAGAAAGAGGTGATGCCAAGTGACGCATGTAGAATTATTTTGGAGGGATTCACCTAATTTATGTCCAAGAGGCTCACAATTTGGAGATGCTCTTGAATATCTGCTAATACAGGTACCCAAAAGTGCCTTTATACACAAATCTGTAAATGGTGATGATTGCACCTGTTCGTCTAATGATGGCCTTGCCACAATTATAAATACCAAATCAATAAACAGGATTACTGCAGGACTGTTTATGTGATGCTAGCACTGAAGACTGTTTAGAAGCTACAGTAGCACAGACTTCAGCTGCTTGCTTGGCAGTGTGAGTTGAAGAAAGGATATCACACCAATTCTGTGATGACTGCATTGACTCTCTGCAGCCAAGCCTAATTTGGGACATTCGTTCTGATAGGTCAAGCCTTACAAATTTGAGACCTGGATACCTAAGGGACTGACATGGCCTCTCAGTACACCACCAGAGCCACTGGAGCACTCAGGCAGGATTCCTACCTTTAAAGGTCAGGCAGCAGGACATTTTCAGGGAAAAGTTGACACTTCTTCTCCTGGCACTTCTCTGTCATCTTCTCTTCCCCACCACTCAAAGGTCTATGTGAGAGACAAGGCTGGTGGTGAAAAGGTGCCCAGGCCTAGTGGCGTAGTGTTAAAAAAGAAAAGTAGGAGGTAACTTAACCTAAATTAAATTCCATATTCCCAAATGAGAAGTGGGTAAACTCGGTTTACTCAGGTTTACCCTCAACTACACTACTTCCTATACCCTATAGCCCCTCTGTCTTCTAGCAGCAAATCAAAAGATTGCTGGAAAAAGAATAGAAACAGGCTAACTACATATCACCTTGATAGCAAGGAGAAGGTGATCAGCTCCTCAGGGGCTCCCTGTCTCTTTTACACTTACACACACACACTTCCCTGCTCTTCTTTCACACCTTCCATTCACTCCTTATCTCTGTCCTCTCTCCCTCCCTTTACCCTCCCACCCCCAAGACTATCCAAGATTCTTTTCCAGGGGGACACAGGATCATTCTCTCCTTCCCCATGCACCTTAGGTAGCTGCTGTTTTCTGCAAGCAGCCTGTGCTGCTCTAGCTCCTGCTGGCTCTACCCCCTGTTCCCTGATGAAAGGAGTGGGGGTTCCTACCTTCATCAGACAGTGGGAGGGTTCCAAACATCTAAAAGGAACACTAGAATAATGTGAGGAGGAACACTATTGACCATTACGCACATTGACCCTGGAGGGTTATTTTTGATTAAAGTGATGACAGTGGGTATAAACTGCTCTTAAGATCGGAAATGGGGTTTAGAGCTATTAAACTAGAGTCTTCCAGAGTGTTGCATACTGATGGATGCTGGCATTTTCTAGGTAGAATGCCAGATAAAATATTTTCTGCTATCCTGTTATATGGCCAATAGTATTGGAATCCACACTGATATTCAGATTATGCCATCCTGTAAACCCAGACTTAAATATCTGTAGGACTGAAGTCATGAGTGCTTCTGTAACTTTACTCACATGAGCAGCCCCACATAAGTCAATGGCACTACTCACATGGGTAAAGTTATACATTCCAAAACCATTCCCAAAACTCTTGTGTTTTGTTATGCTAGTCTATAATGTCTTAATAGTATAGTTCCACTCTAGAACAAAGCAAGGAGAATTTGACTGGTAAGTGTCTTTGAAGGGCATTTTGCTTGCAATCGGAAGGTGCTGTTCTAATAGATGACAATTTCATCTTCTTCATAATTTTGTTCTGGATTTGCAGAACACTGGCTCCACCCTAGAGAGTGAGTGAGTGGCTTCTGAAGATGCCGATGTGATTCCAAAGATACTGATTTCTCTTAGAACAGCGTAAAACTGTTGTAACTCCATCAGCTTCAGTGGAGTTACTCCTAATTTATATCACCATGAGTGGGCACAGAATCAGGGTCTGTTAGTTTGGTTGCATAATTGTTTCCAGTTAACTTTCTTCCTCCAAAATGTTTTGTCTACAAATCACCATATGCTGCTGTTAAAGCAAATTTTAGCTGGAGCTCAGAGATAAACATGCAGTTTTCTGAACCTGCATAGCCATTTTAATATTAACAGACCACTGCAAAGTGACCACAGCAGTTGCAGACCTACTATGTACTGATTCCAATCCGTTTGCAGTCCTGAATGGAATGCAGCTTTAATTACTGCTTTTCACAAGTGCAGAAGTGGGAGGAGCTGAGGGTGACCCTGGTGTCAGCGATGGACATTTTGTTCAGTATGGGTTCAGCTCGGGTTTTTAATTAAAGTTTTATTAGTTGGCAGGCGTTTATCATTAGAGTTTAGCAGCTGCAGGCTTGTAGAATTTTCCCCCTTTTATGGACGTGAAGATCAATTAATAGAGGGAGCGAGAGAGGGAAGGTGACGAGATGATCTGAACAAAGGGGAATTTTACACAAATTGGGCCAGATCCTGAGCGGGTGTAAGTCTCAATGGCTTCACTAACTTCAAAATATAATTATAGGCTTGTACATTGTTCTTGTAATTCTAGTTTTCTGATTTAAATCATATGGGCCATAGCCTTACTGGAGTAAAACACTGAAGTCAAGGGGAATTTTGCCCTAGTAAAAGACTGGGATTTGGCTCAAGATATGAGAGACTCCTGACCCCTGTTTTGTTTTTACACTGAAATATGTGGGTTTGGCGCTTGATCTTGTTTGGCATGGAGTGTCCTCAACTCCTGTTGAGTCCGATTCTGATCATACTTACATTGGCTTTATAGTAGTGTCGCTCTTGGTTACACTTAAGCTATCCTTGATTTATAGAATTAGGCTCATTGGCTGGAGGCCCTCAGTGCTTTGCAGGATGGGACCTGGGGGAGAAGCTCAACCTTAAGGAGAAAGATGCAATTGTAAGGCAAATTTGTAAAGTGATGCTCAAACTTCGCCTTGTAGGGGAAGATTTTCAAAGGCACAGATGGTAAGTGCTTAATTCCTGTTGATTTTCAAAGACTGAAAATCATCCCTGTAAAGTCTCTTACTTTGAAAGGGAGTCATGTAGCTAACTCCCCATCCTCCATGCTGAAAATGTGTCTTTTCAAATTACTAAGGCACCACAAAGTAAATTTTGTACTTAAATATAAATGAAATATTCTATTTTAGGGAGGAGGTAGAATAAATCATGCTAAAATAAGTGGTAACATCCTTCTTTGACCTATCAAAAAATAGTATTTCTTGCAGAGTCTGAAAAATTCTTTAAGTGCACCAAAATAATAGCTACAGTAGCGTCAGAAAAAAATGGCAGCTCCTCTGCTAGAGACCCATCAACACTGCACTCCAGGTTTGTGTACATTCACTGGCCCCTCTGATTGTTCCTGTCTTTCTCCTAACTATTTCCATTCTTCTGAACAGGGACAGTACTGAAACTAAGAACGTAACCAAAACACATTATGCACAGGCAGAGAAAAAGAAAAACTCTACACCAGGGTTCTCAATCTTTTTCTTTCTGGGGTCCCCCTACCATGCTATAAAAACTCCATGGTCCACCTGTGCCACAACAACTCTTTTTCTGCATATGCAGTAGATTAAAGGCCAGGGCTGGCATTAGGGGGTAGCAAGCAGGACAACTGCCTGGGGCCCCACACAACAGGGAGCCTGCAAAGCTAAATTGCTTGAGCTTCGGCTTCAACCTAAGGTGGTGGGGCTCAGGCTTCAGTCCCAGACGCCAGTGAGTCTAACACCAGCCCTGCTCTCTGGTTTATTTTGGCAGGCCCCCTGAAACCTGCTTGCGCCCCCCCCAGTGGGCCCTAGACCCTTGGTTGAGAACCACTGCTCTACAACACATGCAATTTTTTTTTCTGGTGCAACATAAACCACGAGAGAGATGTTTGAGTGGTTCATGTATGTTGCCAAAACCTGCAGTTAAAAAAATCTAGTTTGATAGTATCTAGAGCTTGAATGGACTCTTCTATAATACTTGGGCCTTTGTTTTTCCACTCAGACCAATGAAGTGAGCTTTAAAATTGCTTTCAGGAATTTACATCATTTTCATTGCACTGGTTTGATTTTTTTTTGTATCAATTTCTAATGCTAATATGTCACTTTACATGAGTTTGAATTGATTTGCAAATTAGATACCATTAACTCTGGCTTGAATAGAGACTGGGAATGGTTGAGTCATTACACTGCTTGAATCTATTTCCTTATGATAACTATCCTTACACCTCTTGTCAACTGTCTGTAATTGACCATCTTGATTATCACTACAAGTTTTTTTCCTGCTGATAACAGGTCATCTTAATTAATTAGCCTCTTAGAGCTGGTATGGCATCTTCTCTGTATGTGTATACATATACACACACACTCTTCTTATATGTTCCATTATATGCATCCGATGAAGTGGGCTGTAGCCCACGAAAGCTTATGCTCAAATAAATTTGTTAGTCTCTAAGGTGCCACAAGTACGCCTGTTCTTTTTGTTGTAAGACCGAGGCTCTGAAAACTGAGGGAGAAGAACTGTGCCTGTGACATTCTTTATGGTGAGAGGTTAGAAGAGGGAAACAATTTAAATACCTAGGGTCAGTGGTTGCTGATGATGGTGTCCTCATGAGTGATGCCTGGCGTTGTAGTACAGCTGCTTGGTACAAATGGTGGGAGCTGACCCCAGTTTCTGTGACAAAAAGATGCCGATAAAGATAAAAAAATTGAGTGTATAAAACTGTAATTCAACCCATCTTAATGTACAGAACAGAGACTTGACCAGATACAAGGAAGGAAATTAGTATGCTCTCCACCAGGGAAATGAAGATGTTGAGGTGGTCAGATGGTTGGACACTCCATGGGAGAAAAATGAAATGAGGGACCTAATACAGGTTGCCCCAGTTGAAGACAAGTTAAGGGAGCCTAGGTTATGTTGGTATGAACACGTCCAGCAGAGCCCCAAGAGTTATGATGCTAGGGTGGCTCGTGAAATGATTGTGGACAGAAGACAACCAAATGGGAAGACCAAAAACTTGGTATATGGAATCAATATCAGTGGAAAGACCAATCAGCACAAATGCATAGCCTACTATCATGAGTTTTGGAAGAAGGCTATAAAAGTCGCTGATCCCGAATAGGGAAGTAGCAAGAAAGAAGAGGATGCTTTGATATTAGATAGCAACACAATCCACATAGTGCAGCAGTGTGTTTTGCTTAGAAGAATTATCTATCCTGTTGTGGGGGAATGTGCTGGAACATCAGTATTGATCAGAATCCTAGCCGAGGCAGAGCCTGGATCAGAGGTAGGGTGAAACTTCAGGCATTCAAGATTGGTTGTTTCTCTAAAAAGTTCTCTGAGAAACGTGTCTAGCCTCCTCTCACCACATATATTTGAAACTGCAGAAAATTCAACTTCTTCCTTTTTGCATCCTTTCTTTCCTCTTTCCTTTTACTCATTGCTACCATTCCCCACTGTGTGCCCCACAACCTGCTTCTGATTCCACTGTATGGCCTCTATTACTATTGCGTGTCGGGGTTTTGCCTCTAAAACTATTGACTATCTAAGCCAGTGGCTCTCAAACTTATTTGATCACACTCCCCTTCTGCATATTGGTAGCTGTTTATGCCTCCACACAAGTACATATACTGCTGTCCAGCCAGAGTGGAGAGCAGCGGCTGCTGGCCGGGGACCCAGCTCTGAAGGCAGCACCACGTCAGCAGCAGCGCAGAAGTAACTCTTTTCACAGCAGACTTAGCGCCACCATTACTTCTGCGCTGCTGCTGCCACCCTGGGGCTGACAGCGGGAGCCTCACCGGCACATCCATGTGAGGGATTTGGGTTGGGAGGAAGGAGAGCCTGAGCCCAGGTGCGGGACTGAGCGGTGGGGAAGGAGAGCCCGAGCTGCCTCCCAGTGAGGGATTGAGTGGGGGAGAAAAGCCCAGGCAGGGGGCTCTGGCTGTCCCCTTTATCCTCTCCCCACACCTTCCAGATGTGCATGGCCCTTCTGCACAATCCCCTGCCACCCGGGGCTGACAGTCAGAGCAAAAGAAAAGAAAGAAGGAACAAACACAGGTCGTGCCTCCCTTTGGAGGCACACCCCGTATTTTGAGAACCGCTGATCTAAACACGTCTTTCATTAGATGGGCCTTAAACATCTGTACCTTGAACATAAGAACGGCCGTACCGGGTCAGACCAAAGGTCCAGCTAGCCCAGTATCTGTCTACCGACAGTGGCCAATGCCAGGTGCCCCAGAGGGAGTGAACCTAACAGGCAATGATCAAGTGATTTCTCTCCTGCCATCCATCTCCATCCTCTGACGAACAGAGGCTAGGGACACCATTCTTACCCATCCTGGCTAATAGCCATTTATGGACTTAGCCACCATGAATTTATCCAGTCCCCTTTTAAACAATGTTATAGTCCTAGCCTTCACAACCTCCTCAGGTAAGGAGTTCCACAAGTTGACTGTGCGCTGCGTGAAGAAGAACGTCCTTTTATTTGTTTTAAACCTGCTGCCTATTAATTTCATTTGGTGACCCCTAGTTCTTGTATTATGGGAATAAGTAAATAACTTTTCCTTATCCACTTTCTCAACATCACTCATGATTTTATATACCTCTATCATATCCCCCCTTAGTCTTCTCTTTTCCAAGCTGAAGAGTCCTAGCCTCTTTAATCTTTCCTCGTATGGGACCCTCTCTAAACCCCTAATCATTTTAGTTGCCCTTTTCTGAACCTTTTCTAGTGCTAGAATATCTTTTTTGAAGTGAGGAGACCACATCTGTACACAGTATTCGAGATGTGGGCGTACCATGGATTTACATAAGGGCAATAATATATTCTCAGTCTTATTCTCTATCCCCTTTTTAATGATTCCTAACATCCTGTTTGCTTTTTTGACCGCCTCTGCGCACTGCGTGGACATCTTCAGAGAACTATCCACGATGACTCCAAGATCTTTTTCCTGACTCGTTGTAGCTAAATTAGACCCCATCATGTTGTATGTATAGTTGGGGTTATTTTTTCCAATGTGCATTTCTTTACATTTATCCACATTAAATTTCATTTGCCATTTTGTTGCCCAATCACTTAGTTTTGTGAGATCTTTTTGAAGTTCTGCACAATCTGCTTTGGTCTTAACTATCTTGAGTAGTTTAGTATCATCTGCAAACTTTGCCACCTCACTGTTTACCCCTTTCTCCAGATCATTTATGAATAAATTGAATAGGATTGGTCCTAGGACTGACCCTTGGGGAACACCACTAGTTGCCCCTCTCCATTCTGAGAATTTACCATTAATTCCTACCCTTTGTTCCCTGTCCTTTAACCAGTTCTCAATCCATGAAAGGACCTTCCCTTTTATCCCATGACAGCTTAATTTACATAAGAGCCTTTGGTGAGGGACCTTGTCAAAGGCTTTCTGGAAGTCTAAATCCACAACAAACGTGGACACCGGATCCCCCTTGTCCACATGTTTGTTGACCCCTTCAAAGAACTCTAATAGATTAGTAAGACACGATTTCCCTTTACAGAAACCATGTTGACTATTGCTCAACAGTTTGTTTTTCTATGTGTCTGACAATTTAGTCGAAACAATAGTTAAAAATAAATTTGCCCGGTACCGACGTTAGACTTACCGGTCTGTAATTGCCGGGATCACCTCTAGAGCCCTTTTTAAATATTGGCGTTACATTAGCTAACTTCCAGTCATTGGGTACCGATGCCGATTTAAAGGACAGGTTACAAACCTTAGTTAATAGTTCCGCAACTTCACATTTGAGTTCTTTCAGAACTCTTGGGTGAATGCCATCGGATCCCGGTGACTTGTTAATGTTGAGTTTATCAATTAATTCCAAAACCTCCTCTAGTGACACTTCAATCTGTGACAGTTCCTCAGATTTGTCACCTACAAAAGCCAGCTCAAGTTTGGGAATCTCCCTAACATCCTCAACTGTGAAGACTGAAGCAAAGAATCCATTTAGTTTCTCCTCAATGACTTTTTCGTCTTTAAGCGCTCCTTTTGTATTTCGATCGTCAAGGGGCCCCACTGGTTGTTTAGCAGGCTTCCTGCTTCTGATGTACTTAAAAAACATTTTGTTATTACCTTTGGAGTTTTTGGCTAGCCGTTCTTCAAACTCCTCTTTGGCTTTTCTTATTACACTCTTGCACTTAAGTTGGCAGTGTTTGTGCTCCTTTCTATTTGCCTCACTAGGATTTGACTTCCACTTTTTAAAGGAAGTCTTTTTATCTCTCACTGCTTCTTTTACATGGTTGTTAAGCCACGGTGGCTCTTTTTTAGTTCTTTTACTGTTTTTCTTAATTTGGGGTATACCTTGAAGTTGGGCCTCTATTATGGTGTCTTTAAAAAGGGCCCATGCAACTTGCAGGGATTTCACTTTAGTCACTGTACCTTTTAACTTTTGTCTAACTAACCCCCTCATTTTTGTATAGTTCCCCCTTTTGAAATTAAATGCCACAGTGTTGGGCAGTTGAGGTGTTCTTCCCACCACAGGGATGTTGAATGCTATTGTATTATGGTCACTATTTCCAAGCGGTCCTGCTATAGTTACCTCTTGGACCAGCTCCTGCGCTCCACTCAGGATTAAATCTAGAGTTGCCTCTCCCCTTGTGGGTTCCCGTACCAGCTGCTCCATGAAGCAGTCATTTAAAGTATCAAGAAATTTTATCTCTGCATTTCGTCCTGAAGTGAAATGTTCCCAGTCAATATGGGGATAATTGAAATCCCCCACTATTATTGGGTTCTTAATTTTGATAGCCTCTCTAATTTCCCTTAGCATTTCATCATCACTATTACTGTCCTGGTCAGGTGGTCGATAATAGATCCCTAATGTTATATTTTTACTAGAGCATGAAATTTCTGTCCATAGAGATTCTATGGAACATGTGGATTCGCTTGGAAATTCTCATTGCACTACTGGAGCAGTATCAAATAAATAGCGTACCAGGTGTGTGCGCTTTGGTAATCAGGACCTCAGTCTATACTTTAAAATTGCATTTTCCATCCCTTTGTTCTTGCAGCAGAACCCAGACAGTAAGGTCCCAATGGTGGAGAGTCCAGCTGAATTGCTGATTGGGTAGAAGTGGGAATGCTATTCAGCATCTCTCTCAGAAGTCCCCATCAGCAGACTGCTCTGTAGTCCAGCCATGGTTTACCGCTGGCCCTCTCTGACAGAACTCCTGGCATATGGATATAGCTGTATTGCGGTCTACTCTCCCATGTGGCTAAATCCCCTGAGTGCAGAGTCCCCTTAGATGTGAAGCGATGGCCGAGAAGGAGTTCTGCAATTTTAATTCTGAAGGGTAGTTAGTTTTGTTATCTATCATGGCACTGAAAAACTGAGAGAGCTAGTGGAGCCAGTACTATTTGTTGAATGTGGTGATAGTATCCTGTTATCCTACTTAGGGATGGCACTCGCTGGTTTTCATCCTGATGATTTAATGATTGTGATCAATGTCCAGCTTGAAGGAACAATTTTCTGGGCTTTTTCTTATTGACTGAGCAAGATTGGCAAGTCTCATTTGATGGTATAAGGTGTTTTTTCTGTATCCAATTTTAAAGCTGAGTAGCTACCCATCTATCCTCGAGTACTTAGTTTTGGCAATTAAAGAATGAAAGTTAAATGATTATTGGCAATCTGCTCTTCAGCAATTGAAGGAGTCAAAAACACTGAGGGTATGATTTGTCAATACAGTTCTGTTCTGCAGAGGTGGCCAGAGAAAATGTAACTTTTGAGGAAAATTTGGCCCTGTGCTACCTTCTTCATTCAATAGGGTACCCTGGTCCACAGAATCTATGGGTTCAAGCAAGCAGTGCTCCATCTGGATCTGAGCAGTCATGGTGGGGTCTGGAATCCCCATGAGCCACACTTCCAAACTAGAAGTTGGGAGCAACTAAAACCTACTGTTCTAAGCAAATTATGCACAACCCTCAGTCCCCTTAGTGAAGAGGGTCAGGGAATCCTGACCTCAACCCAAGTATATTATTATTTAGTGCTGAACTATGTTATTTTCGACAATCAACTCTCATGATTAAAGCAAAGAGAATCAGGAATTCTGGGCTCTATCACCTATCCTGCTCTGACTTACTGAGTAACCATGCACAAGTTACTTATACTCTCTACCTAATTTTTCCTGGCTGTAAAATGGGTATAATATCTCCCTCAAATGGTTGTGGGTCACACTTAATTCTCTAAGCAGTTTGGGCCTGATCCAAATGTCCGTGGAAGGACTCCCATTGAGATCAGATGAAAGACTGAAAATTGTCAAGTATTATATCATATTTGGATGTATTTGGCTTTTGTTTTCTTTGTATAAAGTGTGCCATATAGAAAATAAAAGTGTGTTCCTGGGGCATAGCTGACAAGGCTTATAAAAGAAGGTTCTGGTGAGTGGGTCCCCTCAACCTGTTCTCAAATTAAGTCTGCATACTGTGCAGAGTCCAAAACTCCGCTCTCTACTGACTTCATTAACTAAAAGCAATAAGAAAGTTCAGCCTTCTCCCCTGGCTTGGCTGCTTCTAGGATTTCTCTCCCCTCTTTGCAGTGCTACTCACACCTCACTTTTATCCAGGCATGGATCAATGGCCGGAAGCTGAAGGTAGACAAAGTCCGATAAGAAATAAGATGCACATTTTTAAACAGTGAGTGCAATTAGTCTTTGGATCAGCTTACTAGGGATGTGGTGTATTCTGTTACTTAAAATCTTTAAAAGCAAGATTTTGATGTCTTTCTAAAAGATCTGCTATAGCTCAAACAAGTTATGGGCTTGATGCAGGGAGCACTTGGTAATATTCTATGCAGGAGGTCAGACTAGAGGAAAATAAGGGTGTTTTCTCACCTTACAATCTATTAATAATAGAATGGGCATGTTCCCAACTGGGCCAGCACATTACGCATCTGTGGCACTTTATGGAAGGTCAGCATAGCAGACGCCTTATGGTACAGATGAGGCATACAATTCAGGCAGTAACTTTTCAAACAATGAGATGTTTAAGCTCTGGTGTCCCAGAATTAAGCTATGGTATGTACACAAAGGGGGCAGGGATAGACATAGAAGATTTATTTGATTTGTTTCTTTAGATCCATCTTGCTGGCAATTTGGTTAGATGCTAAAGCTGTGTGTTGGCCTAGAACCTCCCTCGTAACTTGTCTCATTTGTTGGGCATGCAGAAAAACTCAAGATTGGCTTAACATGCCATACAGGCACACATCCTGCAATGAATGTGTGCACGGTTCTCAAGGTGATTGCAGGTTTCTGTTATGCTTTCTCCATCTACCTGAATGGACAATTGCCTGCCAGGGTAAATAGCTACCATTTCAAATGCACTAACACCAGCCCATCTGTAAGGGTTTGCACTAAAAATGCATAATCAGTTGCTTAGCTTCACTATGGTAACTCTTATCTTCCAAAATACTGCCCTTTGCAAGTTGAGTGGTGGGGATTTAAGGGAGAATGTGTGCAGGAGGTGTTTGTGGGGGAGGGGTAATTGGAAGACTTCTCAATGTGCTTTTTCTTTTTAGTTCCTGTATCTATACCTTATTCCTCCTTTATAGCTTCTAAACAAAGGCAGGAAAGATTACTTCTTGCTCCCCTCCTTTCTACTTTAGAAAGTGTAGTGAGACCAGAAGGGCATGCATGGCTTTTTCTAGGATTGTCATGTTGCCCTCTATATGAATAGCTGATTAGAAATAAAAGGCTAATTACATTTTCCCCCATACCACTTGTTAGTTATCTGAAATTAACCCAAACTTATACTCCTCTTCAGCTGGTTTAGGCTTCCATAAGGATAGAATACTGCTAGGCTTAGTCTTTTAAATAATCCTCATGGGCTGTGAGAACCAAAACAGGTTTACCAATTGTGCCTGCCAGTGGTGCTTACCTGTTGTGCACCTTTTCCCCCCTTAGCATTGTCTGGGGAGGAAGCCAAAGATTAATCTGTCTTATAACAAAAACAGGAATTAGAAAAGATATGTTACCACTGTCTTGATTGGGAGGCAGACAGGACACGCTTCGTGGAATAATACATAAGTGATACCTTGGTGAGGTAATCAGGCAGGAGGCCAAGTATCTGTAGCAACCAAAGTACAGTTTTCTCACAACAGATGCATGCCCTGGATTGTATGTTTTGTACTTATACGTTTCTATACTTGACTTTGAGAGCAAATAATGAGACTGGCCGCTCAGGACCAGCCATTCATTAACTCATGCAATTGTGGGGCAGAGTTTCTCTCAATCATGTCTATTCTTCAAGTGAAAACAGTTTAAAAAAATAATCAGGAAATCTCTGTACTTTTCCAACATGAATGTTTGAGCATTACTGATTTGGCAATTTTTGGCCAACAAAGTAGTGGGAAGATCTTCAAGACAGGAGAGCAAGAGGCAGTTTTCTAGATAGCAGATAACACTGTGGCATCCCCCTCAATAGTCAGGAGTTCTTTTCTGTCACATAGGGATCTCACCAAAATGAAGCTGTCTCAAAGATATTCTTAAGATTATGTAGATTGACTAAACATTTTTTTTACCTGCTTACTAGCACTCTAAGCGAAGTTATGCAACCTCATATTACATTGAATTCCCTGCCATTTAGGCTTATGAATGTGTATATTTAAAGAAAGATGGGATATACATTTTTAATAAAATACAGTTACAACACAGACTTCAAAAGGGTACTTTTGGTGCAAATTCTGAAAAGGCAAAATAGTTAAACTTGAAAGAAAATCAGCAGTGTGCTTCAGAACTGAATAGAGCCATGCACACAAAATTCAAGTTCATTAAATCAATTACTGTAATGACCTAGGTCTTTGCTTTGTCCTAACAAGAATACTTATTAACTGGGCTCCATCCACCCACATATTTGGAACTCGTTTTCAACATGTCATTTGAAAAATGATCTTAACATGTATTTTACTAATATAGCGATTTGTGGTTGTTTGCTCTGAGCAGTCATCATTCTAGAGTTCAGTTCACTTGTTCTGACAGAGCAACCACAAACTCTGTTTTGGTAATTCAGATTATTTCCCCAAGACTGACATACAAGTCACCATTTGGTTTTTTGGAGTGATCGGTTAGAGATTATGATAACTAATCCATTTCTACTGATCTGCTGCAGACTACAGTAATTGACTATGTGAAGCCATCAGACCTCAAAAAGGACATGAATGAGACCTTCAAGGAGAAGTTCCCTCACATCAAGTTAACCCTCAGTAAAATAAGAAGGTACTGTGCAGAATGACACGTGATTTAAACCTGCCACAGCATGCAACTACACTCACATTTTAGTGGAATTGTTGTTGCCATTGTACATTAAGGAAATCACAATAGTAATTGATTTTCAGAAACAATGACCTTCAAAGGCACAGAATAAATCAGGCGCTTGCTTTGACTTGTGAGCGGAGTAAATAAGATAGGAAAGTCGGAGAGTCTGTTTCTGGATATAGCATTCTTGCAAGTTTAAAAAAAAAAAACCCAAAGGGATGGTGGATGTGAGCTGAACAGCCACTATATTATGAGGTCCATGACATGGACAGAAAATCTCAGAGCTCATGGTACTAAAAGCTTAGTCAGACTTTGAGGAAAGGGGAGATTAGATTCTGTGTGTACCCGAATAATGCAGCTACAAGGTAGGATCGGGTTAGGAAACGTTGAGATAACAGACTGTGATAGATATTACCCAGCACTTACCATTTTATAGATAGGGTTTCCCTTCTATTCAGCGTTGCAGTGAAGATGTAATATGGAATTGGTGCTTATACCACTATTTCCAACACAGCAGGATAGAATTATGACTTCACCGTCGGATGCAGCTGAAGGAGCTGCTCATTTAAGAGGGAAACACTTTCCTTTGAACCTTCAAATTATTATTATTTGCATGTCCCCAGAGTGTACTTGATGCTTTGCAGAAGTAACTAGGGAAGCAGTACTGGAGTAGTTTGAAGAGTTTACCAATTAAATGTGACAGGATACGAAAAGTATCCGACAGAAAGGGGGAAAGAGGAAAGGACAGGACAATGATTACAATAATTTGAGCACAGCTATTCAGTAAGGCACGTGTATCTTAATGGTTCTGCTACATCATTTTTAGTGATTTGCTTCTCATAGCTGAAACGCCAGAGTGAATATTTATTGGGGGATTTGATTTATATTAGATAATAGCAAATAGAAACAGAAAATACCAACCATGTAAATTGCATTCCCACACCCACCCACCTCCTGTTTGCTTGCTCATGAAAGTCCCTCATCAGAAAGTTGTTTTAAAAGAATGCGTCTCTTGCTTTAATCTGTGAATTCTGGGTCAGCTCACACAGCATGTCTGTCTCTGTGTTCTCTTTCCTCAGCCTCAAGCGAGAGATGCGCAAACTAGCTCAAGAAGAGTGTGGTTTTGAGGAGCCCACTGTGGCCATGGCCTTTGTCTACTTTGAGAAGCTCGCTCTCAAAGGGAAACTAAACAAGCAGAACAGAAAGCTTTGTGCTGGAGCATGTGTCCTACTAGCAGCCAAAATTGGCAGTGACCTCAGAAAACATGAAGTTAAACATCTTATAGATGTAAGTATCCTTTGGCCACTAGTGTTTTCCACAGCAGAAGTTCCCAAACTGTGATTCTCAGAGCTGGATAACAACATGGTCTTGGCAGTCCTCGTGGCTTCCAGTTGCTAAACCAGATTCAAAGACAACAACTGAATATGTCCTTAATATACGTTGTGTGTGTGCATGCACATGCAATTATGACAGTTGCACCAAGGAAATTACTTGATCACAAGAGGAAGGGCGTGGTCAGTGTAGTCATAACTGGCTGGGAAGCAACAAAGAGTCCTGTGGCACCTTATAGACTAACAGATGTATTGGAGCATAAGCTTTTGTGGGTGAAATACCCACTTGACCAACGAAAGTTTATGCTCCAATACATCTGTTAGTCTATAAGCCACAGGACTCTTTGTTGCTTTTTACAGATCCAGACTAACATGGCTACCCCTCTGATACTTGGCTGGGAAGGTTAATCAATGCGAATGAATGGCTGGGAGGTCTCCACGAGACATTAAAGACAACATAGTGTGCCTGATAAAGAAGTTGGAGAATCCCCCAATCCTATAAGAAAATGTTCTAAGGCTCTGATCCAGCAACTACTTAAATGCTGAGCTTGTATAACTACAGAAGAGCTGAACTAGAGGTTGAGGGCCAGATCCTTGGCTTCAGCCAAACAACACATGGTGCTTGACCCAAGGGAATTCAGGAGCAAGGGGGAAGAAGTGGCTTAAACTGCCTTTTATGCCAGATTGGGAACACTGAGCTGGTTTGGCAGTCCACTTAAATTAGAATAGCCTCAGGGCAGCTGAAAGAAAGGACTGCTGCAGCAGCTGAAAATCTGGTCCTCAGACGACTACCCCTCTGACTGAGTAGATACTGAGCTTCCCTTCAGGCTTGGTTGTTCACGCTATCATCAAAGAGTCTAAGGCCATGGCTACACTTGCAAATTTGCAGCACTGCAGCAGGGTGTGAAAACACACCCTCTCCAGCGCTGCAAATTGCGGCGCTGCAAAGCGCCAGTGTGGTCAAAGCCCCAGCGCTGGGAGCGCGGCTCCCAGCACTGTACGTTATTCCCCACAGGGAGGTGGAGTACGGACAGCGCTGGGAGAGCTCTCTCCCAGCGCTGGCGCTTTGACTACACTTAGCGCTTCGCTTTGAAATGCAAGTGTAGCCATAGCCTAACACAGAGTCAACAAAAAGTGAAACGGGCAGGTCAGAAGTGGAAAAAAAAAAATCAAACCCCAAAACAATTGACTTCATTCTACTAGTGTACAAGTCCAAAAGAAACAGCAGAACAGACAAATTATAGCAGAAAGCCACCTATGAAACCAGTATCTTCTCCCCTTGGGGGTAGTTCAGCTTCCATTCTTCACTGTTCGATTATTGTTGCAGATGTCACCTTGTGCCTCTGAGGTATTAAGAGGCTCAAACAGATCTAATATTAATATGGGAATCATTTTTTTAAAAATTCCCTTTTCTTCCCACAATAGTGTAGTACAACATACCGTCTCAAATCACAACAAAAAAACCACAGTCACCAGCTGAGGACCCCCTCTTGTGAATAGATGTAATTAATAAATCATCTGGCAGATGTGGTTATTGTGTTAGGGAAGTCCCTACCATTTGTGTCAAGCTCTTGAGAGGGAGTGTGTGAGAGCAGTTGTGCCTTACCTCCCTCAGAGCCTGATTTGATAGTTGTTCATAACTCAATAGTCACTGGAAGAAAACCAGATTTAGTTTTTCTGCTAAAAGAAAAATGGAATGAATGAAAATGCCACTTGTGCATCATCTTTGGCTTATTAAAAAAAACCCACTTGTCGAGGTGTGTTTCGTGAAGTGAACAAACCGGCCTTCTAGTAAGAAATTAGTATAATTTGTTGGTTCTGGTAGCTGGTTGCCTACTGACCAGTTTGACCGCTTGACATGCACAGCTCCTGAGTGGCATGTTCAGATCAGTTTAGTAGGAACACATTTTTTTCAGTAGGCAGTGTTGTCATTACGAGAAAAAAAAATATAGTGTTCCGATTTGAGAAACTAGAGTGTACCTATTAGGCACAGGCCCAAGTGATGGTGCAGAGCCACATTGCCTCGGGGACAGTTCTGGGAGGCATTGTGCACTCCCAAAGGGAGCCCGAGTTTGCTCTTCCACTCATGGCCAGCCAGCTCTTTTAACCAGTAGAGAGAAGATACAGGCCGTTGGGCCCCCCCGCTTCTTCTCTGCCGCTTTTGGAATGGCTTGTGCCTGCTGGAGCACTACCAGAGGAGCAGTCCCTGCACTCAGGAGTGCATAGGGACTGAAGTTACAGATGGCCTCTGCACTGGTGGCACAGCTCCTGGCATTCTCCCATGACGCAAAGGCCAACCCAAATCTGTTCCATGGCTAGCAAGATCCAGTACTAGGTAATGCAAATGTCCCAGCTCTCTCTCTCTCCAAAACTAGACTTCAATAGGCAGTAAGTTTGAGTGAGAGCAGAATGTTTACTGGTAAATATTTGAGTACTGCCACCAGTAAGATGATACAAGAAACTGGTATTCTAATGCCCTAAGACTTCTTGGTTTTGTTTTGTTTTTTAAACTTGTCTGTGTTACAGAAACTGGAAGAGAAGTTCCGACTGAACAGGCGAGAGCTGATTGCCTTCGAATTTCCAGTGTTAGTGGCCTTGGAATTTGCTCTCCATCTGCCTGAACATGAAGTGATGCCACATTATAGACGTTTGATCCAGAATTCCTAGCACAGGCTACCCTTCCAGGAAGGGGTCTTAAGACTGTTTCTATTCAGCATTGTCAAGCTGCAGTTACTACTGGAAATGCAAAAACAGGACTTAATACCAAACTTCTTTCTCTCTCTCTCTCCAAATACACAATTTTTCAGGCAGCATATTGGGAACACTGCATGGAGTTTCCTAAGACTCTCAGACTAAATGAATTCATGTAGTGTTTATTACTCAGAGCAGGTGCAGAATGAGATGCATATATTGATGAAGAACTAACAACTGATGCCGGAACTGGGGGGAAACAGACTCTTACCACGGGGACCAAAGGAGTAAAATTAGTTACCCATATCAGTCATGCAAGAACAAAAATTAAATGACAGCCTCCATTCCCATCTGTCTTACAATCACCTGTACACTTTGCAAGCGAGTCAAGTGCATTCTTGTAGTGCTCTGCTACAGACTTGCTCTGACTTACAAAATGACTTAGTAACGTCGTGGAAAAGCTTTTAAAAAGATATCTTCACTGTGTCAAAAAGAGCGTGCCAATTTATTTTTGTACCTGCTATTGGAAGTGCACTTTTTCCTGTGGGGTGCCTGTGTGTGTGACGTTGATTTGGTTTTGGTCCACGTGGGCTGGTTTGGCTATTTGAGAGGATGTCATTTACTGATGCTGAAGACCAAGGGGACTTTCCGTGTTTACTTCTTGAAAACATAACTACTGGAAAAGTAGTAAATGGGATCATTTTTGGACACTTGTTTTTTATCCCTGATTTTTCAACATCTTTTACCTTTCTGAAGATTACACTACTACTGCAAGAGATGAATCAGCAGCTGGCCATGTGTTTTCAGTCTTGTATATGGTAAAGACGAAAGCATTTAGTTCGTGATTTACATGTAATAGTTTTTAAATGTCTTGTGTTAAGCCACATGCATATTTTTAACCTTTGCACTTTTCCCACTGTGGAGATGGTTGGACTTGCACTTTGTAGTGTTGTATTTCTGTGCTCTATGTTAGAGTGCATAAGCAGCACATTTATTGTGCTACATCTTAAACAGTATTTTATAAAATCAAGAATAGGGCTGAGCAGTATAATTGGTGTCTTAAGGCTTTGATAGGGGAGATGCCTCATGTTGGTAAATTTTAGTTTTTAAATATAATTGACTGCAAAATGTAATCAATGGCCATTTAAATTGTTACGTACAGTCCAGTACCTTTATAGACATTGCAGTACTGGAGTTTTAACAGTTTGTTTCCTGCAATTTACAAGGTTCTGGCTGGACAACCAGAAAAGCTGGACAGAATCACTCTAGCTCTCCAGCATTATATATGCGATGCTCACATGCTGAAGGATGTGTATTAGAGTAAAGAATTAAATTATTTTTATATATCTATAACCTACTCCAATTGCTGATCCACTTGATCCCCATCATGCCTGAAACAAACTCCAATAAAATCAAATACTTAACCTCTGTGGCGTATAAAACTTAATCTGAAAACAAATCTCAGTTAGGAAACTCCAACTGCAGCTTTATCTCTCTATGTTGGAGAGGGTTTGTTCATGGTATGGAAATGACAAAGGAGGTGGGAGAAGGAGTGGGACAAACAAAGATATAAACACACTAATCTTTGCTTTCAATTTGATGTTTTCCTCAGCTATACCAGGAATCACCTCAGTCAAAGGTCCTAACAGAAATGTAAACTCAGTCTTTTTTGTAGCCCTCTCTTTTTAATCCTAGCGTGGCAACAACAACAGATGCCTGAAAGATTCCTCTGTAGAATGTGGAAAGGTCGTGGAAAAAGAGTTTGGATGAATGGGAATTTTGTTGCTCCTTCTCCATTTTAAAAGGGTTACTTTCAAAGTATCTCAAAACTACAATTAAACCTCCTCTCTGTATACTTTTATTTTTATATACTGTAATTAGATTCCAACCTGATTTGGAGGAATGGGGAGGAGAGAGAATGAAATGGTGCCTCCAAGATGTGCTCCAGCATTGCTTAAATCCCACCATTGCTCTTTCACTGGAAAGACATGGCACTAGGTTCTCCCATCAGATGTGCTACTGTTCCTTGATTCTGCCAGCCTGCTCCATTCTTCGAAGGAGGCAAAGGACTGAAGAATGCAAAAGGCCTGTGCAGCATTTCTTTTGTAATGATTACATTTCAATACCCTGCCTGTTTAGTCATGTAGCAGAAGACCAGTGTCACATGCACAGGTTCACAAACCAAAACACAGCTGGCATGTCTAAAATTAGTCCTTCCAGCCTTGTCCACATCCCTTTAATTTAAATCATGTGTGTAAATTCCAGCTTTTTTCATTAAAGAGCTTTGTTGTTAATAATGGGACTGTCTACAAATATAAGGAAGTCTTAACTGTGTATAAAAACTTCATTTGCCTTGAGTTTGGTTTTCATATTGCTTTATAGTTTGGCTGGGAGAAAGGGTATCATAACTGCAAAAGACTGATTGAAGGATGACAGATGTTTTTGAATCATTCTCTCATGTCTATTGTCTTTGCTAATGCTATCCAGCCCGGAGCTACAGTTTACATAGGTTTCTGGGATCAAATCTGATTGGAGACTTTCTGCTTTTATTTGGCATAATGTTCAGCTACAGTTTGAATGTTGAATAAATATTTAAAAGATAAAAATGTTGCACTGTTCACTTAGGAACATATAAAGCCATATTGATACTAAACATCAAAGGACCAAGCTTGGTCAGTAGAATGATGGTTAGGATAGTATTTCTCCTCTCTCTCCAGGCCTGTGAAAACACAAGCTGAAGTGATAAATCTGTACCAAACAAAAAATGATGATTGTTTGCCTTTGTCTTGTACGGAAATGACAGTTGATTTACAAAATTTTAGTTTTGAATTAAAGTGGATCAGGAAATAGTTCATTCCATATCATTCATAATATTTTGAAATTATGTAACACTTTACCATACAGAGGTTTAAATAAATAAAAAAGCAGCTATGTTCCCCCAGTAACAGCAAGTAAAACTATTCAGTGCTATCACTTGTGTGTTGGAGAGGGTTTTTTTATTGTTGTTGTCTTCCTCTGGGACATAGAAAGCTGCTTACTACTGCTGCCATTTCTAACTATATTTATGATTTATACAGACTGTGAATTTTCTATAACTTCTGTAACTTGCAAGAAGAAGGGGGGAAAAAGCAGTTGCAACTAACCAAACCTTTAACCCCAAACCTGTCATCGATGTAGGAACATGAACTTACGTAAGCCCTAATGCTGAGCTTCTTCCAGACAGGTGGACTTCAGTATCTGTTGACTTCAGAGGGGCTCCAGGCTGGCACAGCAATCTGCTTGCATGGAACATGTAGCAGGACTGTGGCCTTAATGGCATTTAGGCCATTCTTAGCTCTTACCATTTTACTTTAGTGTAAGGAGTTTACGTGAAGAAAATCCAGTGTACTTCAGTGTACAAAAATCCAGAAGTATGCACACCCTACACCTTTGAAAAAGGAATTTATTACTGTAATAACCCACTGAGAGGGACATTAACATATTTGTGAATAATGGAGCTCATTAGTAAATTCATGGATGGCAGAGCTGTGCTGCTGAAGAGCAAATATTGGGTTTTCAATAACAGGTGTTAGTGTAGTTTCTCTTTAGTCTTGTTTTGCTATGAAAAATTGCCAAGTATTAGTAGAGCAGAGACGAAAAGCTCCCAGGGGGTAACAGTGAGAGAGAATCCTTCTGAAAGCAACAAGCTGTCAATATTTACGAAGTAGGAGTTACTGAGAATGAGTTTGAGATGGTTTCAATGGCTTTGAAGCTGCGAATGGGATGGTTCTATTTCAGCCGGAAGGTAAAAAGGCTCAGACACAAAACAAATCTCTTAGGCTCCAGCTCTCATCTGAACTAGCACACTAATGGTGGTCGTAGTGTAGCCGCAGTAGCATGGGGGCAGAAGCACATGCTAGCTGCCCTGAGTACAAACCCCATGGGTAGGTGCTCGGGGCTGTTAGCACATGCTGCCACCCATGTTACTGTGACTAAACCACTATTTTTAGCATGCTAGTGCTAGCTCTCATCTGAACAAGTATGTCTGTGCAAGCAGGGAATCACACCCTTAGCGTACAGTCTAGACATAGCGTTATTTCACCTGTGAGACCTATAGTATGTCTTGTATTCGTACCCCCGAAGTCCATAAACCCTTAAACTCTTGTGGCAAAGTGGATAATGTGAAGTGAAAAAATGTACCAGGCCTGATCCAAAGACTACCATGGAGTTCAGTGGGCTTTGGATCTGGCCCTATATATACACAAGGCTGCCAAGTGTCATGCGTTTCCATAGCTCAGTTGAATTTGCACACATTCAGCTGGACTGTAGGAATGGGCTGTAACTGCATCTCATGGCCATCCGAGGCTGCTGTGGATCCTGCCTCGTTGAGCCTGCCTGACCCACACCTGGTGTGCCTGGCACAGAGGAGCAGGGCCCCAGGGTGTTTCTGGGGCAAGCCCAGGCCTTGTGCTGTGTCAGGGTCGGGTGCAGGGTCACCACTGCATTAGGATCCCGGGGGTGTGGGGGCTGCAGAGTGATCTCCCACCTTTGTGCAGCCAGTGGCCTGTGCTCCCCACTGCCATGCTAGCGCCTCTGCATTATAAAGGTAATAATTGGAGACATACCAATCTCCTAGAACTGGAAAGGACCTTGAAAGGTCATTGAGTCCAGCCCCCTGCCTTCACTAGCAGGACCAATTTTTGCCCCAAATCCCTAAGTGGCCCCCTCAAGGATTGAACTCACAACCCTGGGTTTAGCAGGCCCATGCTCAAACCACTGAGCTATCCCTCCCCCCATTTATTTATTGACAAATAAAACTTGCAGAAATTTAAAATATTGTGTGCAGAAACATGTTGTTTCTCCAACTCTCATATACTGTGGAGCAGCTCTCCCCTCGGTCTGAATCTAACAGCTTCCCTGCAGCAGGCAGCAACCAGGAGTCCAAACTGCCAAGAAGACAAATGATTTCCTCCCCTTCTGGTGATACTGCTATGGACATAAGGATATTTTAAAAGGGTAGAAATGTCATATCTTACTAGCAAGCAGATCAGTTTCAAGAGAAGCCTTGAACGAAAACTAGGGGGGGTTGGCAACACCATTGGACTGGACTAATTGCACCAAATTACAAAGATATTCAACAGAAGATACCTCTGGCCCACTCCACAAGCCCTCATCCCATCCTACCCATATTTCCAATTGTACAAACCCAACACCATGCTATGCTATCCACATGTTCCTGGACAAAAGTTCTGGGAAAGTTATGAACACGTATTACGTATTAAGTACAGTACAAACAAAACAAAACAAGAAGTAAAAGCCTGTTGCCACCTTGCTATGGTTAGGAGAAAGATATTTGTTTAAATTGAAATACAAATGAATAGTCCGAAAATTCCTCCTCTCTGCAACACATTCCTCCCTTCCCCTCTGGGACACAGAGTTTGTCATAGGCTATGGGATGAGGAATTTGCGTGGGAGTCCCCTATTAAAATGTTGACAGCATGTTACAGTGGCAAATATGAACCGCAGAGTATCCGCTTTTCTCTTTTATTGTTGGTAACCTATTGCAACAACACAGCACGCAAAAACATGCAGCATGACAAGTATGAGCATATATTTATGGACTGGCCAGGGAAAGACTATCAAATGCTAAGTTTGAGATATAATGTATGCTGGTTACATTTATCCAAGATAATTATACCAAAAAATGGGAGAGAACTGCAAAATATAGGACTTCAATTAACAGGTGAATTCCATATGAGCTAATTTAGAGTGACAGTCACCTAAAAGGAATGGAAAATTACGTGCCAAGAACACATGTAGAAAAATTGCAGAAATTAATAGTCTGAACCTTTGGTGGGAGGATGTCTCACAAAATCTTATCTCTAGATGAAAACAACAGAAGTCTCTGCATTTCTTGTTCAGATTTTATATTTGTAATAAACAGACCTGTTTAATTTTTTTAAAAAAATCAGAAAAATCAAACACTGATGTAGAACCATAATAGCTGTAAAGTTCAAAAAACTATTTCTCAAATAATAGCAAGGGGGAATTGATGGCTCAGGGATTGGTAATTGGATATAAAGCTTCTGTTTCTTAATTGTTCTTATGAGTGAGCTATCATCTTGGGCTGTTCAGTAGTCTATGTAATAATATTTTGGTGGTCTCAGTCCATTTCCCAGTGGACAGGTGGCCATATAACAATGTGCACACAAGAATGGCACTAGTTGGCATTCTTAGCTGAGAGACTAGGCCAAGGGGTGTCTGGACATGGAGAGCAAACCATCCTCTCGCCTCATGGTGACCCTTTCAGATCAGGGATTTTTCACGTTCGTGGGGAAGCTTGTAATGCTGCTAGAGCTTCACTGATCTGTGAATACACAGAATATATCACTCTCCAGGGTTAACAGTACATTACCTCATAGCTAGGTATTAGTAGTGCTAAATCGCCATATGCAGCCCTTGCTCTCCATTGGACAAGATCGTATCAGTTTGGATCAGTAATGCAAAGGTGTAGGCGGACTGTATCTCCCCTTCATCAAACATCATTCTACCAGCACAAATGCCAGGAGTTACATCTGTTGCAGTGACTAAGTTGTACCAGTCTTTTGATATGTCATAGAACCTTGGCTAGCCAGTTTGCAGGCCACACCTGTTAATTTCCAGAAACAAGTGATTCCACTATGATATGCTCTCTCCTGTGTTCAGTAGGGTGACCAGACAGCAAATGTGAAAAATCGGGACGGGGTGGGGGGTAATAGGAGCCTATATAAGAAAAAGACCCAAAAATCGGGACTGTCCCTATAGAATCAGGACATCTGGTCACCCTAGTGTTCAGGGACACTGGCATATAATGAACCGTTCCCTCCTCAACAAGTCACATTTCTGACTGGGACTGTCCCCATACATGTAGTTACAGGGAAAGGTACTGTCCCCATACGTGTAGTTATGGGGAAAGGGGGAAAAAGTGCTTCAAAGTCACCCCTTCCCAAAATTTCAAGAAATCATCTCCCATCTCTTTTTCAGGTCACATGTCCGGCACTGTAGCATTGATGCAGCCAACAGCACTAG
This sequence comes from Mauremys mutica, assembly GCF_020497125.1. Taxonomy (NCBI): domain Eukaryota; kingdom Metazoa; phylum Chordata; order Testudines; family Geoemydidae; genus Mauremys; species Mauremys mutica. Next base: position 83,885,606 of record NC_059073.1, on the reverse strand, counting down.
AAGGGATTTTTCCATTACTGTAGAAACACTACCTACCTGAGTGAGGGTAGCTAGGTAGGTGGAAGCATTCTTCCTTTGACCTACCTACATCTACACCAGGGGATAGGCAAGCATAGCTACAGTACTCAGAGGTCTGGATTTTTCACATCCCAGAGCATTGTGCCTATGTCAACCCAAGTTTTAAGTGTAGGCCAGACCTCATTCAGAGGTAGGAGAAAAGATCATGCCTCTGTACCTCCAGACCCTCTTTCTTTGCTCCATCTATGGACCAGTCAAAGAGAAAAGCCAACTCTGATTAACAGATTACTAAAGTAAAATCAACAGCAATTTAGCTTCCTCCTCTGAACTTCAGAAAAAATTCACATATTCATACAATGCGCCATGATGATCACCTGATCTGATCTCCTGCATAACATGGGCCATAGAACAATGGCACACAGAACTTCCTGCATCAAGCCGATAAATTCTGGTTCAGCTAGAACGTATCTTTTAGAAAGACACCCAGTCTTGATGTAAAGATTTCAAGTGACAGAGAATCTGTCACATCCCGAGGTAAGTTGTTCCAATGATTAATCAACCTCACTGTTAAGATTTTGCACCTTATTTCTAGTCTAAATTTGTCAGAGTTCTAGGGGATTTCGACACAGTTTTTCAACTGAAATGAATGGAAGTGATGTCTAAATCCCCTAGCCTGCTTTGAAATTTTAACATAGACCACATCTATGCTATGGAGACTACACCAGCATAGCTAAGTGTAAACCAACCCCATATCTACTCCTGCAGGAATCCACCTTTTCTCCAAGCTGCCTTGAGAGATCCTTACCCAAAGAATGACAAAGATACAAGCCCTTTAGAGAGGAAAACACTTACTATTTGAAGAAAGTAGCAGTTCAATTTATACAGCCTGAAACAACAAGGCACTGACCTCCCACTGAAATCCCTGAGACTGGGAATCCGAATTTAAAACTAGAGTCATGTGGATGGATCAAAAATGATCAGACCTTGTTTACTGCTTCATTCCATGTCAATCATTTTTTCCCCTTACTACTACTTTTTAAGCATTTGTCCTTTAATTCGTTTTCTTTTTGTTATTGTTTCAGTAACCTAGAGAGAAACAGAGAGGACATGGTGCTATGTAGTGAGTTGACCCAGTCAGCCTTTTTAATTTAGTGCTTCCAGAGCTGTGGGCCCCACCCATCTAGCATTGTCTGATTTATTTTAAAAACAAAGGCTGTAGCCTCTAATGGAAAATTGAGCTCTATTCAGATCCCCATGGTGTCCATGGATAGGAAAATGGAAAGTTTCAGTTTAAAGCTGCTGGCGGCCAAAATGTGAATGTTTAGTAACATTAATTGATGTTTGTCCATGCTAATACCAAGGAGACCCAGAGACGCCGCTTAGCTTGAAAAATAATGGAGGGTGGGATACAGGTCTCTGAAGGGAGGGGGCTGAACTATTCTTTTCCAACTGCATTAAGGACGTTGGAAAAGACGGGTTGGCTTTCCCTCTACAAGGAGGGCACATTATGCCCCTGGGTACCATCGGCCTCACAAATTCCCATCTTACAGTATTTTGTGGGCAAGTGGAATGTGCAGCCTTTGATGTGAGGGGAATACACCACCTAAACTGGCCTGTAAATCTCAGCCTGCTCTCCAAGGCTGAAGAGAATGTGTTGGACTATGCTAGCTGACTCTTTTCGCACTTCCACAGGAGCTTGTGAAAAACAGAGCAGAGCAGCGTGGATTCCACAGTGCTCTGTCTTACTAGAATGTGGGAGTTTACTCTGGAGACCCTGGGGCCAGACTCTACCCAGGAGTGAGGGCGGGGACACCCAAAAACTAGCTTTACCAACTAACTGAGCATTCCCCTGTATAGGGGACTCGCCAGTGGCATAGTTCTAATGTAGTGTCTACTATGTCCTCCCAGTCCCCACCCTCAGCATAGCTAGGAAAAAAGCAGGCAGTGACGCCTGGTCATAATTACAATAACCAGCTGCTGGCACAGCTCCAGCCCCCTTAGGGGTATGGACAGTTATAGTAGTGTTCTACCCATGAACAGAAGAACAAGTGAAGATGTTCTAAGTTACACCAGTGGCAAATCCACAACCACAGCCAGCTACAGGACTGGGGAGAAGTTAACCTGGCATGAGTTTCCTTGCCCCTTTCCATCTGATTCAGTGCTGAGTACAGCTGGAATTGTCTCCAACAGATCTTTCAGAGTTGCTGTTTTATGGAGGATTTACATGCCTGTTGTCTACAGACTTTAAAATTATGGTCAAGTTTTCTTAACATTCTACTGCTAGAACTGCCGAAAAGACACGACTGTGTGTATTGCTTTCACCTGCGACTCAGGATGCCTTTAGAAAAAAGGAGCGCGGTTCTATTCTGATCTGCGCTGATGTAAGTGAGACGTAATCCCATCCAGGTCAATAGTATTCCGCAGGTGTAAAAAGCAGTGTCAGACGGGAAGCATTCCCAAGATATTACATCACAGCACCTCCTCATTGCTTTAAGCAAAATGCATAACCATGAAGGGTTTTGTTTTGAGATTTGTTCTATAGCTCTTTATAGATAGCATTTATCAAATATTAGATTATGTTCTTATTGTTATCAGGACATCATATAATTCATGGAGGTTTAGAAAAGCTGGTGTTTTAATCTACCCACTTGGCAATAAGCACTAACACACAGATCAGTTGTAAGTTGATGTGGAATGAAAGCTGACAAGAAGCATTTCAGAAAGATAGAAATGTGAGCCATTGCCTTTAAAATACCTTACCCTGATATATGACAGGGCAATACGTGCCTTAGCAATGCCTTAGGCATTCTGAGGCTGATCTTAAGTAGGGAGAATAGTGATAGAAGGGGCTTATGACCCCACCTGAGTGACCCCATTCACTCATCCTCTGGCCTTATCTAGGATAGGTAACTGGGGAAGCTGTTGGTGCCATTAGTAGTTATGCTGGCTAATTTCACCCTTTTTACTGTGAATTCCCCTGAGTTGTTTCTCCCCTTACAGAATGCAATTCATCCTGTCTGCTGGTACATTTTTGCTTTTTGCAAGCATTCTCCTGAGATGTATAGACATTTCATCTCTTTTCCTTTGATTGCACTGACTGCAAGAAGTTCAACCACCACTTCTGCTTTTCATTCCATCACTTGATATTCAGACACTTTGCAGAACTGATCTTTTGAAATAAGATAAAAGTTCTTCTCTATTGTTTAACCATTAATTTGTTCTTACAATGGCCATCTGGATTTATTCAAACTGTTTTTAAACAAGTTTCATGTCCAGCTTCACAACAAGATGTTAATGGTATTAATGGAGGTCTTAAGCTGACCACTATGTAGCTGTCATGCCTCCTTTAAATCTATTAGAGACCAGTAACATACTGTGGGTTTTGAAGCATGAATGTGAATAGATCCCAGCACAGGGGTTAGACTCAGACTTTAAGGCCAGAACTGACCATGATGATTATTTAGTCTGACCTCCTGAACCTCACAGGCCACAGAACCTCAACCATTCACTCCTGTAATCAACCCAACATCTGCCTCCTGTCTTGTAGGGAGAAGCCTGCTGACACCTTGTCTACACTAGGGTTTCAACCATTGCTACCAGCCATGGGGCAACATAAATGTTAGCAATAGTTATTAGAATATAAAGCTATTAAAGGGAAAAAACCTAGTGCAAACCCCATTAGAATTACTCTTGTTGAAGAGCCCTATAGAATTTAGCAAGGGACAAAAAACAACGTTGTTCTGTGGAAGTTTAGCACAGTTCACACAAATTGTTCTACCTACCTATAGAATTTGATAGGGAATGCTTAGATTCTTCTCCTCCCGCCTTAAAAACAAACAAACAAACCCATCCCATTAAATTCTATAGCAGGGGTACCATTTTCTATTATATTCTGAGACAGTTAAAAAACCAAACTCTAAAACAAAATGTACAGTTAAGTTCTATCAGGTTTTTCCCACGAGATCAGGATAGCTCAAGCTCTAATTCACCAAGGAATTTGTCATGAAGTTATTCCATCAAAGAAAAAAAATCTTTGAAAGACAGACTTTCACATCTATGGCTCTTTAGAAGAAAGCTCCTCTCCCCCTTTTCTGTAGGCAGAGGTACAAGTACTTGCAAAATTTTTCAAAGGCTTCATTGCCACACTAGTGAAATTACTGTTAAGGGGATGATACGGAGGCACAATGCAGTTCCCTCTTGTAAAACAGCCTTCTTTCACTACCATTTCAGCTAGGATGGGCAGAGTAATGACGTTTGCATTAGTATGAACATCTCTTTAAGAGAGAGAGTTAAGTGCTTTCAAAGCACTTTACAAAAGGAGATAACTTGGACAATAGAGTGGAGAGTATGCTTATAAAATTTGCAGATGACACCAAAGCTGGGAGGGGTTGCTAGCACTCTGGAGGACAGGATTGGAATTCAAAATGATCTTGATAAATTAGACAATTGGTCTGAAATCAGTAAGATGAAATTTAATGACAAGTGTAAAGTACTACGCTCAGGAAAGAAAAATGAAATGCACAAACTCAAAATGGGGAATAATTGGCACCGCAGAAAGGGATCTGAGAGTTATAGTGGATCACAAATAGAATGAGTCAGCAGTGTGATGCTGCTGTGAAAAAAAACAAACATGCCAGGTTGTATTAACAGGAGTGTTGTACATAAGACATGGGAGGCAACTGTTCCACTCTACTGGGCACTAGTGAGGTCTTAACTAGAATACTTTTTTGGGTACTGCACTTTAAGAAAAATGTGAACAAACTGGAGAGAGTCCAGAAGAGAACAAAAATTAAAAGTATTTTGGACTGTGTTGGAATTGCAAGCTGTCCCTTTAAGGCTGGGGGTGCGGGTGAGGGTTCCAGTCCTGCTTGCAGGCTAGGGGGCTCTGCAGGAAAGCCTATCAGAGTCAGTCTGGAAAGAACCAACACAGAACAAGGTGGGGTGAATTGTGCCTCTGTAAGGAACTGAGGCATAGGTGGCAGGGCCGTAGCAACATAGAACGTGGCCCCCTCCGAACATATGTCCGGGGCCCCTTACAATGCAGAAACTGGAATGCGGTATTTATTTTATACAATATACAGGGTTCATATTATGTATACATAGGCCTACAGTGTACATGTATTCCGTATTTACGCAAAGCGCTTCTTTCGAGCCTTGTTCTCCGCAAATTGGTTAATCAATGCGTCATAGTCCAGAGATCTGGCAATCTTGTTTTCGATTGAGGTAACTGCAAGCGCAGAAAGCCTGTCATCTGTCATGGTTGAGCGCAGGATATTCTTGATCAGTTTCATTCTGCTGAAGCTCCTTTCAGCACCGGCAACAGTAACTGGTGTGGTCAGAAGAATTCTGATGCAAATGCAAAGATTCGGATATATCTCCTGAAGGCTGTTCTTGTATATGTACGTTAAAAAATTGTTTGCCGTGACAAGTCCTCTCTCTTTCTAGATGACATAAATAAAACGATTCAATTCCATTATGAGTTCGTTGGCATCAATGTCTCCCATTTTTCTTTCAAAATTTTTGCTGTGATTCTCCAGTTCATTTTCTCTGTGACACTGCTTCAGGCTGTTAGCGTTGTACAGAAATCCAAACAACTTATACCACTCCACGAGTTGGTCAAATCGCGACGAAACAGAAGATATGGCCTGATCAGTGAGAACAAGAAAGAACTGCGATTTGAATTTTTCTTCAGCAGAAAGACGACTCGAATCATCAGCACATTCGTAATCAAACATTCTCTTCTTACGTCGCACCCTGGTTTCTGGAAACACCTGCTCAATACCCATATGCTCTGCTATTTCACGTGCATTTGTGACCACAGAGTTATATCCTGTATTTCGATAGTCTTCCAAAAACTTCATTGTAGCACCGACTTCTGCCTGCAGTACGTCAATTGACGCATCTGGTGACTGAATTAATTTGCTGGTTTTATTGACGTGAAATAGTATATCGTACCACATGTACACAGTCAGAACAAAAGGCCATGTAGTAACATGGTCTAAAAGCGCACTGGCTTCTGTTGCTGTATTGCCATCTTTCTTTTCGAGCGCATATTCTCGCAAAGATGACAAAGCATTGCACAATTCTTCAAGGTGATAACGCAATGGCTTCACAGCATCAATTCTCGACTCCCAACGAGTGTCCGATAACCCTTTAACAGATATTGGCATATGTTCTTGAAGTATATCCCAACGTGAAGGTGACGAAGAAAAGATAACGTATATTCTGTTAATCAGACCGAAAAAGTCAACGGCATATTTCGATGACTTTGCTGCGTCTGAGATCACAAGATTCCAAGTGTGAGCTCCACATGGTACATACAAGGCACGGTCATTTATTTCTAGCATGCGGGCTTGAACTCCTTTATTCTTTCCTCTCATATTTGCGCCGTTATCATAAGCTTGGCCTCTCATGTCAGCAATGTCTATTCCTAAGTTATTAACAACTAAATTAATAACATTTATCCGCCGACCACCATTATGAACGCAAATACACATTCTTTGAATGGGTCCAACTAAAATTCGAAACTGACCAACAGACAACTGATATAGCCAATAGCATTATGATGTATCATAATGACTTCACGGTTTTGTCAGTAAAACCGACATGGATTGTGCAATAGCGTCAATAAATGTCACTTACCTAGTTATACCTTACATTTTTTTTGCCACTTTTAGGGGCCCCCTTCCTTGCAGGGCCCCCTCCGGTCGGAGGGTATGGAGGGCGCTCGCTACACCTCTGATAGGTGGTTTGGCTTAGTGGTCACAGCTGGACTGGTGTCAACACGTCAAGGATGGTTGTGAGGCAGTAGTCAGTGAGCAGAGATCAGCGTAATGGTTAGAGCCAGGATCAATATACAAAAGTCAGGACTGGAGTCAGGCTGGCCTCGGAGAATGGAGCTCAGAGGTAGTTACCAGGCTGGAATCAGGAGGCAAGAGTCAGGCTGGGGTCAAAGACTGGAAATCAGCAAGCAAGGTGAAGTCTGGATTCACAGCAAGCCTGAAATCTGTGTGGCTGCCCAAACAACTTTCTGGGGCACACTCCAGGGTTAAATAGTGAGCATGGGCCAATCAGAAGGCCAGAGGATGCTTTTATGCTGGGCAGTACATCTCATGGTGTATAATCTCCTTGGATATATTTCTGCATGGGCTCCCAGTGGTGATGTGGGATTGTCAGCTGCCCCAGGCTCCACAAACCTGAGTTCTAATCCTGTGGCTCCACAGGAATCCCTGTGTTGTAGAATCGCTATCACTGGAGGTTTTTAAAGCACAAGTTGGACAAACTCCTGTCAGGGATGGTCTAGATGTACTTAATCCTTCCTCAAACACAGGGATGAATTACATGACCCCATGAGGTCTCTTCCAGCACTACATTTCTATGATTCTAAGTATCACCATTGCTGAGATTATGCTTATTTTATGAATTGGTAAATGAAGTCACAGAGAGGTTAAGTGACTGGCACACAATTGCCCAGCACATCAGTGCAATAGAAACAAGGTCTTCTCCAATTTTGCCCACTCTTGTGATTTTATCATAAGGTTTGAGATATTTGACGTCACTTAAAGCCCAATCTCCTGTAGACAAGTTATTACGTGAGCAAATCGCAGCTATTATATTTTTAAAAGCATGGGTCTAGCCCTGGTGGTTTAGAGAAAAAGCTTGAAAGTGCGACCAAGTGCACCCTAAAGGCACCAAAACAAGAAGGAAAATGAAAAATTAAAAAAAAAATTAGGGGTTCTTTTTATCTCCATGATTTTTTGGAAGTTTGATGTTAGCAGTACTATGACTCCTGGTCCAGTGTCCTATCCACTGAACCACACAGCCTCCCTCCCAGAGACTGTTGGATCTGGAAGGTTTTTTGTCAGACAAAGACGGGGGGTGGGGAAGAGACAGCAAATGGAGTTAGCCTGTGATCAGCTGCAGCTGAGGCACTTTAAAATGCTGGTAGCTGTAAGCTAGCTATAAAACATGCCCTTTCAGAAAAGAACCCATTCAGCTCTCCACTCCACAATTGTAACATTCCACTTTAAATGTAATTGAACTGTACAGAATCCTGTTGTATAAGGTTCCTTGCCCTGCCTTTGAAGGTAGAGAATTTTCTCTTTTGGTTACAGCTTGTCAAGTCTTGAGGCTACAATCATCTGTGTTAATCTCTGAGCAGTCCGGTCTCATTCATCATCAATAACACGTCCAAGGAGCAGCCATGCCGAAGAAGCTCTGTACTGACAAAAAACAAAAACTGCCTGGCTGAGGTTTTTCGCTTCCATGTTTCTCCTACATTCCAACTCTTTGGATACAACTGATCGGAGACTTTAAATGAAGAGGTCACAATAGGTTCAGCCCTGAAGGATTAAAAAAAAAAAAAAGAAGTTCAACTCCATTTTCAAATGGGTCTTTGTGGGAATGACTTGCAGCTCGGGCTCTCTGCCAGCCTGAAGAGAGATGGCAGAGAGAAGAATGTTTATGCTGGTTTTTCCATGCTTTAGTTTTTATTGTGGCTCTCACATTTCCAGCCATCCTTACATTTTCCTGTTAATTGCTTTGGCTCATGCATGTTCCGTAAAGCTGCTATAGATCAGATTGATCAACAAGTGGCAAACTGGCCAAGGCGACACTTGCATATTCAGATGTAGTTTTCCTTCTTTTGCCTGCTCTCTGGTGACAGTGAAATGAAGCTGGCACTTCCAGCATTGGATTCTACAACAGCAAGCAAGTACATGCCTTAAAACCTACACCGAGTTCCTTCAGTTGAGGTCTGATCACAGGAAGTGCTGAATACCTCCTGCGAGTTGATGAGAATCTTTAATAGCATGGAGCAGCCTACATTTAGGAGGCAAAGGCGTGCACTCATGTCTGTAGGGACTACTGGAACAAAGACAGGACTCCTTGTGAGAAATTCCCCATGGCTTGTTTGAACTTGAGTCCAGACTGACTGACCCATTGATAAGTAAGCCACATGACAGAAAAGCAACAGAATTCCTGCAGGTTTTCACCAGCTCCAGGGCTGGAGAGACCTGTTATTCAAACATGCTTCAGCACCTCTCTCCATTAAAATGAAAGCACAAGTAGCATGTGTGTTTCATGAGGTCCAGGACTCTTACCAACTGATATTCATAGTAAAGCTCCCCCACCCCCTCCATGCAGTCACAGCTTAGAGCAAAAGATTATCCTCAAGCTTTACAATGGGCATCTGTAAACCATTAAGACATTCCAAATTAGCAGCTCTGTTCTGCTTCAACTACAATATTCTTCATAGAAAGCTTTAATCCCATAGCTAATCTGCCTGGTATTAGTGATGTTAATTCCTTTTCCATCCATATATGATAGAAACTATAAAAACAGTACTCCTCTCTCTTTCCTTTTGAGTATGTTGTAACATTTAAATTGTCCCCTTTTTCGCTTCTCTCTTATGCTGTAAATAGAGATGGCCTTGAACCCACCTCTCAAATCTGTAACATCCCCTTAACCAAGCAACTGGTATAACTAACCTCTATCGATCTTCTAGGAGCTATATTAGGGCAGTTTTATTGGTTACAAATCTTCTCCTTTTGCTGACTTGGGGTAAAGGTTACTAAATGCAATTCCAAACTACACATAATAGTCAACCCTTCTCTAAACAAACATTAAACAGCTAAACAGAGCAAAAAGCTACATTTAAATATACAGCTCTGACATGAAGCTTAACGTTTTATTAACGCACCCATAGAAGTTTCTGTCTGCACAGCACCAAAACAGCCCTAACTCCACCTCTGGAGTCATGTACTGAAGCCAACTTGGAACATGCAACAAGCTACTTCTGCCCATGTAAGCTTTTGAAAACACTTGCATCAGCCACCCAAGGCCTCAGTTACCTCATCTGTATAATGGGAATAAGTTTGCTTCTCTCCTATGGGAGTAGTGTTAGGTTCCAATGAGTAAGAGTTATGAAGTACATTGAATTATCAGAAGCAGTCAGTAGAAAGGTAGGAAGAGAACTGAGAACATTCTTGGCTCCCAGAGATGAGGCATGTTGACAGAGAAGGTTGATACTCTTTTACCGAGCTTTGCATTTCCCTGAAGTGTTTGGAAAGAGGTCTAGGCCACTTTGGAGTAATTCAAGGAATGAAATAATTGTGTGCGTCTCCTCTCCCTGCTGCCTCAGAGACCCCATTCACTAATTACATGTAAAGTGAGGTAAATACACATTTTTTTGTTCAGGATACTTCTGTCTGGGCAGGGCTGCATGGTTTTGAACATGTGCCAAGAACATTATACAGGGGGATTTCATAACTTTACATATAATGTTGCTACATACATTTCACCATGATATCATTGACCAGCAAGTTATTAGCTTTCAAGTGATACCTCACAAGGCATATTTTGCACAAAGATTTATGGTCGTGTGGACGGCAGTGGTGGGAAACCTGTGACCTACATGCGGCCCATAAGGGTAATCTGATTGTGGGCCACAAGACATTTTGCTGACATTGACTGTCTGCAGGCACAGCCCCCCCACAGCTCCCAGTGGCTGCGGTTCGCTGTTCCCAGCCAACGGGAGCTGTGGGAAGCTGCAGCCACTGTGTCCCTGCACCCTGCCACTTCCTGCAGCTCCCATTGGCCAGGACCAGCAAACCGCAGCCACTAGGAGCTGCGGGGGGCAGTGCCTGCGGACAGTCAACATCAGCAAAATGTCTCATGGCCTGCAATCGGATTACCCTGGTGGGCCACAGGTTGCCCTCCGTTGGTGTAGGGTGTGAATACAGGAGTGCTTTTGGTCACAGTGTGTTGCCATTTTAGCCACACATAACAGATGTAACATGATCAAATTTAACTGCACATTACATGAGTTTAGCAACAAAGCATGAGCAAAATATACTAAGCTTGCACAGTGTGATTTTCAAGAAGACTTGCCAATCGTAAAATTTCACCTTCTTGCGGAAACCAAGCCTAGACAATTTCAGCCCCAGAAGTCCAGGGATTAGTACAGAAGCAGTTACACACCTTAGTGGACTGTGACCAGTGCCTGGTATAATCCCATCTTGAAAAGGATTGTAAGAGTCATGTACTTGCGGCACACTCTAATCAAACAGACTGTGATCATGCATCACAGTTTCAGAAGCAAAATATCTTTCTATCTTGTGGCTCAAACCCGTTCCAGTCTTAACTTCTCTCTTCACCATCACCCCCAACCCGTTTCTAAACAAAATGAGCTGCTCATGTGCTGATTGTCTGAAATGGGATTAACATTTCACACTGATCTGTTGCCTGGCTTACAGCAACAGATGATCTGCTTGAAAGCTGCTCCTTCAGCTTCTGCCATGGGCTAAACATGATTTGCTATAACATTTTCCTCCACCAACCCCCTCCTTCGGTTTACAGACAAAACACAACAACAAAGCAGAAAGGACTGTTCTTCCCATGAGTATTCAGCACTGCTCCAAGTCACTGATTGTTCTGCAATACCATTCCAGCATCCCTTGTGATGCTTTGGGGTTTCACCCAGTCCAGCAAAGGGTTGGTTCACCGCTTGCCTTGTAACCCTGGGTGCTTCTGTGCTGTGCAACTTTGGCTGAGCCCTGACAGCAGCACCGTGCTCACAGAACAGTGGCCTCACCCTGGCTGCCACCAGCATGGTTACTCCTTAGAGTGACACCAACAGCCCCTCCAGTCCCATGTCTCCCTTGCAGTGACCTCTCACTGATAAGCATGCTGCCTCCAGAGACAGAGCACACGCCAGCCTGTTAGTTTAGTTGAGGATTCCACCCTTCAGTTTAATACACAGCCCTGAGATGGTTTTGTAATAAAACACATTTGCTAACAAAGAACAGATATTTAAGTGAAAATAAGCAAGAATAATAGAGAGAGATGTAGGTGCAAGTAAAACAAATCAGAACACGCTTTCTAGCACTAAAACTTAGCTTCAGCATTGCAATCTTCATTCAAGCAGGTTTATCACCTAGTGTCAGTTCCAGCTACTCTTGGTTTTCGGGCCAAGAGGGTCTCTTTTCATGAGCTCACAGGGCACTGCTCACTCTTTGTCCCCTAAGTGATGGATGCCAAAATGTCTCTCTCCTTCTGCTTATACATCCTAAAGTCTATTGTCTCTATTTCAAGAGCCAGAAAGGCTTTGGGGGGCGGGGGGAGGGGAGTGTGCAGGCTCCATCCCCTGTCATGAGCATTAAGTGGTCTAGCCCCCGAGCCAGGCTCATTTAGCTTGATGGCTTTGTTTACCTCAGATGCCGATGTACATTTCAATGTCCTCTGAAATATTTCCTGGCTCGACTTACATTGGTGACACAGGAAAACAGGCAAGACAACATTCCTTAATGTAACACAGGCTGATCTTGCGTGCTGCTTGCAAAACACCCTTTAAGAATATATTTCCAGCACACACTTATAATTCTTTATACGCCTCCCATACATCACGCAATAATATGAATGACCGGCATGTTACCGGTTTGCATGTGATACCTTACTTGATCCCTTCTAGATACAGAGTATGACAACAGTGTGTTGTTGCAATGAGTGCATCGGGCTGATGTGAGTTATATGTTGTGCCCTCTGCCAGCTGGCATTGAGGGACTCCCTGGTTCAGACCCCTTTAAACGCTTATTTCAAATGTATATAAACATACACTGACTTATTGTCAAGGTCCCTTTTCATTTGTTTGAGACAAATAAAGGGGATTATTGATGTTTTGGGGGAAGAGGGGAAATAATTATATTCATGCATCTTGTTGTATCCTAGGTGAAGTTCTATAATATGACTCTCTGCCTTTCAGTAAATATGTTAATAGGCTCCTTGCTTTTGCAAAATACTTTACCACCATTTTTGTTCAGGTCATTTGCCATACAGGAGATTTCCAAGTCTGCTATAAGTCTCCACAAACATGAGTTAACACAACCTCACTTCTTTCCCATCACCGGTAACAAGATGCAAAGATCACTGGGCCATGGACAGCAATGACAGATTAAAAGAAAACAGAAGTGCTTCAACAGTAGAGATATTAATTTAGCAAGCACATTAGGATCCATAAAGCCTCCAGCTACAAATTTTCATGACAACAAAAAAACTGGCACAGAAAATTGTTTACCAGAGTGCCCCTGCTGGCTGTATCATAGCAATGTCGTTATACCTTGCCCAACCTCACATAGAAAGTCAATAGCAGAGCAGAAAATTGAACCTGGGTGTCCTGATCCCAGGCCAGCTCATCCTTCCTTTATGAAACCCACAGCACAAGGCAGTGGTGGCCCCACAATTTGCCTTCCTGACATGGCGATACCCTCCCCCCGGTTGGAAAATAGAGAACAGACTGCACCGCCGACACTGCAGGAGTGAATCAAGATCATCAGTTTTAAACCAGCCTTATTCTTTAAACAACCGCCTTTGAAGTTCACCTGAGACATGGAATTTTGCAAGTTGTCTTGTGTAATGACAGTGTTCTGAAAAAGTTACTAATGATCTGCTCTCCCTTTAAGAGCCCTCTTGTACCCCCACATTCCCCCTGCAGCCCCATGGCCTTCTTTGCCAAGGACAGGACAGGACGCCCTTTAGAGCTTAAGCAGGTTAACTAGCTGATTATGAGAAACCAGAGGTTCTCCCACAGTCTTAATGACACAGGCATGATGATGCATTTGGACAAAGATCAATGCCACAGCGCTTTTACAGGGAGCAAGTGCCCCGTTACTCAGATTGGGGTGGTTACTGTAGGATGTCACAACAGGGCAGAATTAGGGCTGTTTGGGTGCTTTAACTGTGCATTTCTTACTTTATCATGTTTGGATTTCTTTTAAGTGTAACTCTAACTTTGAATTTCCAGGGTTTAACAGGTTTTGTTGGAGGGGGGATAATTACAACATCCCTGTAGTGTTTTTTATCCTTAAATTACTGATATGTACTCTCAAAACGTACACTCCATCTTAACTCTGAGAGTTTACACTAATGAAATTAAATCCATGGGGTGGAAGAAATAAGGAAAGACTCAATATCAGTTCTATGACTGCTGAGTGGGGCAACCCCCCTCTACCCAGATTAGAGGTTGTTGAAAAATGAGGACATTTTTTCATGGAAAAATTCACTCCCTTTCTCCTGCCCCAATCAAAGTTTGGGTGTCAAAATTCAGAAATTTCTACAAGTTCTAGAGCTGGCTGGAAACAAAATGAACTTTTTCTTCTTTTGGGGGGGGGGAGCGGCAGGAAGCAGGGTAGGTGGGGAGAGGAGGGAAGGGAAAAAACTCATTCCATTTCCCCCTCCCATTGAAATGCCAACATTTGGGAAGCTTCTACCAGCTCTGATCCTGATGCTTTCCCTGTGGATTCTAGGGATACTCATCAATGCTTGAGCTTATATTAGCAGCTGAAAGGACCATTGTCACATGGCTTGGGCCTGAAATAATGTGTGGGGAGGGCTCTGGATGGAGTAATTTTTACTCAAAAGCTGGTCATAGAGAACAAGAAGCTGGCTACACAGATGAGCTCAGTTCTCCTCCTGAAAGCCCCCTGTAACACCACATCCTATACATACATTATAAGTGTGTGCATGCACGCACCAGAGAATGTGTATAACACTATGTCCCACCCCACCCCACCAATGTGCTGCCCCTTTCCCAGGCTCTTTGTTCCATATGATACTTAGACCCAGTCTTTTCCCCTTCCCCAGCAGTACTTACCCACTCCCATGGAAGGCAGCAGTGGGTGTCCTTTCTATCTCCTCTCAGGTGAGGAAGATACTCTGCTTGTACATGCAACCAGCAGACAGGAAGCTTGCCCTCTTGCTCCCTCCAGTGCAGTCTGCTTTTCAGCAGGAGCTCTGATTTTCCCTCATCTGCTGTTAGAAGTTCCCTGGAAAAGGAGTCAGTCAGTATTGAAGCTGCTACTATAGCTATACACAGCCATACTTTTGGGGCTAGGAACAGTTTCCATTTCGCTCTCTCTTTCACCGGCTGGAAGTGGGGAAGGAAAACACACTGTTGTTCCTCCCATGCTGAAAGTCCAGCAGAGGGGATGTCCTGCGGCAATTAGGCCTGTTGTGGGTCTACTTTGAAGTTTCTCTGTGAAATGCCATCCTAGGCTTTCATGTCTATTGACTCTAATTGATCCCAGACTGAAATTTACCACACTGAGGAAGTAAAAAGCAACTTGTTTTTACTGCACATTTAACCCTGGCGTTTCTCCTCTGCAGCAGACTGGATAGAACAGGCCAAATCAGCTCATCAGTCAGTGACACCTGTGCAACATCCCCCCCACCACACACACTCCTCAGTCAGCCGGCTGGCACAGGTGTAAGTGATTGGAACTCAGCAAACAATTCTGTTGCAGTGCTTCTATATCCTGGGAAATTTCCCACACTGGGAATTTGTGAGTAAAATGTTTTGAATGAAAATTCCCAGTTTCCCAAGTTGAAACATTTTACTCACAAATTCCCAAGTTCTGGGAAATTTCCCAGGATATAGAAGCATTGTAAAAAACTGTCTCTAGGAATTTTTCACCAGATTTGGGACATTTTTAGCGCTAGGTTGGGAAACGTTGGCATCACGATATAGAAGCACTGTCTGTTGCTGCAGGAGAAGAGACTCAATCCAGCTCTCCTTATTGACCCTGCAGAGCAATTTTAATTAGTCACTAAAGTGAGCTAATATGATTCTGAAGACACAAAGGTTGACATTCAGCCCTGTGCAGCTCTGGAGTTCCACTTAAGCCTATTTTGACTTAAAGACATATAAAGCCTTGTGCTGGCCTGCTGCACAGGGGCCAGTTTCACCCAAAGACAGCAGATCTGTTGAGTGCCCTTTTTACAGCTCCTTTACACAGCAGAGCCAAATGTTAATATGAAGTACGGTTTTGGTTTTTTAAAACTGAAACTGAGGATTTTTGGGTTACCGTTCCCTTGTGATGTTGGAAACGCAAACACAACAGCATGGTGCCAGCACATGGAAATGAAAGTGATTAAACCAAAGTGAAAGTAACCAGCTTACCTTGTTAAATACAAAATAAAGAAAAAAAATGGGTGAGTTTCACACTGATGAAGACTCCAGTTCAGCAGCCCTAAAGGCTGAAGTCTGTCAGAGACCAGGTTGCACAGGCAGTGGTAAAGCAAGCTTCCAACTACGCTGCCCAGTCCATAGGCCTCAGACAACCTCTAGGACTAGATTAGTCTGCAGGCTGATGCAACGCTTGGCTTCTCTGCTGAGACAGCCAGCAAAGGTACAGTTATGTTGGGTGTTCTTTGGTGGACCCCTGTCAATTAAGAACTGGACTGAGATGAACAGCTCCTTTCAGACAGGGCACTATACATTCATCCATTTAATAATCAGAGTTATTAGGGGTAAGGTCGAGATTGTGGCTGGCCCTTGAAAGTTGTATAAGAGGAGATGTGCGTAAGGCGCTTTTACCTGTAGCACAGGGTCCAGCCACAACTGCAGTCCTGTGCTCTCCGGTTATGCAGAGAGCACTCCCTGCAAACCAGCTGGAGCCATTAGCCATTGCAAAAGGATCAGGGAGGAGGCTTGGCACTAGCACCATTGTCCCCTTTACACTGACGGGCAGAGCTGACCAGTCATGGAGTGGAGAACTGAAAAGAATGTGCAGAATCCGCATTCTCCAGGAGTACAATTGCCTCTCGGAGCTGCTTCTGGGGCTGTGCAGTCTGCACTGCCTCTAGATCCATAGATTTCAAGGCCAGAAGGGACCAATGGGATCATCCGGTCAGACCTCCTGAAAAGCACAGGCCAGTTCGTAATCCATTTCATGTTGATTTTGTATCGTTCTAGTTGCTCAATCGAAATGTCACGCAGTAGCAAGTCAAACGCCTTCTGGAAGTCTAAGTATATTAAAACAACACCATTGCCTCTATCAGCCACACTTATAACTTAATAAAAAAAAAAGATACCAAGTTAGTTTGACAAGATTTATTTTCTGTAAACCCCTGTTGCATGGCATTATATTATGCTCTTTTAATTGAAGTCCCAGATCAACCACGCCATTATTTTGCCTGGGATCAATGTCAGGCTGAGAGGTCTATAATTCACCAGGTCAGCTCGTGGTGGGCCCCCTCTCAGTTTCTTCTGTTGAAGCTGTTCCAATTTGTATAAATAATTAAATAAGCAAACTTGGGTCTCCCACATCCCAGGAGAGTATCCTAATTATCAGTCAATCTCTCTCTCTCTTTCTCCCTGTGGCCCAATGAATATTTATTTATTACAAAATGGAATAGCTTTGACAGGCGAGCACCCTCCCCCAGAATATCCAATAGTCTGGTGGTTAGGGCACTCAGATGGGAGATCCAAGTTCAAGTCCCTGCTCCAAATCAGGCAGAACAAGGAGTCAAAGGCAGGTGAGCGAGTGTCCTCATTAGGGGGTGTATTTTGAGATGCACATCCCCACCCTGGAAAATTCCCAATCTGGTCACCCTTGCCTGCCTTTGGTGTGAGGCCCCATCCAGTAGGCATGCTCTGAGCATGCCTACTAGATCGGGCCCTGCAGACAAGATAGGCAGAGGAATGCATAGCTGAGAATCCTGCTGACACTTAGGTGTTGAGTTAGGGTGCGCTCTGCACTGTCATGACTTAGGCCTCTGCTACACTAGTGGGGGGTTTTGAACTAAGATACACAACTTCAGCGAATAGCGTAGCTGAGGTTGAAGTATCTTAGATCGACTTACCTGGCCATCCTCATGGCAGTGAGTCAACTGCTGCGGTGCCCCCGTCGACTGCACTTACTCCTCCTGCTGAGGTGGAGTACGGGTGTCGATTAGTGGATCGATTTATCGTGTCCAGACGAGACGCGATAAATTGATCCCCGATACATCGAACACGATCCGGCGGGTAGTATAGATGTACCCTTAGGCAGTTTTGTGCATGCCCTCCAGCAGAAACTTAAGCACCTAGGAGACTTTGGCAGCAGAAATTTAGACACCTAGGGAATTTAGGTGGCAACTAAGCAAGGGTTTGGAGGATCACAGGTGTCCCTAAATGTTGGATTTAAGGCACAGAACTGCCATTTTAATGTGCCTACATCCCTTTGTGGCTCTAGTCTTTAGAGACTCTTAAAAATCTCATCCTACATTGGCAAACATGAAAATTTCAAGCAGTGACTGGGGAATGGAATTATTTCAAGGCTTTTTGGAATTAATTTCTTTCAACTTCTCATGACATTGATTCAAGGTTTATAATCTCTGCTTCCTCTTAAGATAACTTAGAGACAACCCACTGCTAGCAAACAGTACCAAAACAAAACAAAGTCCTCCCTAAAAAAAAATGTACAACGGTCAAGAGAAACCCTGGATAAGGAGAAGAAAAAAATAATAGTACACACACACAAATTGAGTCAGTACAATAGATAGTAAGATTTATTTGTTGATTTCCCATTCAGCAAAGTTTTATCTGTCAATCTGCCACAATTCAAAAAAGGAATTATCTCCAGAGGCCCTATGTTCTCACACACTGTGCCAACCCAGACAACGTGACTGGAGACCTGCATGTGGGAACTTGCCTTTTACAGGACAACTTAAAACAAAATCCATGCCCACTGCTATTTCATTCACGGCAGTGCCTGGATTTTCACATTGTTCAGTGTAACCTGCTCTCAGTCTCTAACAAAAGCTCTGGGGCATCCAGTGGAGAACACGACTTTTCCTGTTTCTGCAGAGTAGCCGGGGAGTTCAGTTGCTTGCGTGAGAAGGTGCTGCTGAAAAAGGTTCTCACACTGAGCCGTCTAGAGACACAATACAGTTTTTCCTTTACAGCGTCTATCAGAAATAGCTCTTGTCCTGTACTTTGAGGCAAACACTCATAATCATCAGACCAACTATGCTTCTCCTTCACTGGTGCTATTAATAGTATGTTTTTCCCTCTAAAGAAAGACAAAAGAAGAATGAAGGGACCTGGTGTTTGATCACATTTTTTCATTCTCGCTGCTGCTGCTTTATTTTTTTTCATTCTGAGTTTTCTGAGCTTCAGCTGTTTTTTTCCAGTTGCGGGTGAGGGTTTGGAATCCTCACTGTTTTCAGTTATGTGCCCATCCTTTCTGCGTAAACAAGCAGGGCTTCTCCAAGTCCACCGAGCAGAAGACTGTAAACAAAGCAAGGTGGAACTTTAATATTGATCAAGTACGCACACTTGATAGAAGGGCGAACAGCACAGCATCAAAGGAAAGGAGGAAGTTTGTTTGCCTACATGCGTGTCCTTCATCAGGGTGACATTACAGAACCCCAGCATTTTTCATGATGATAAATGTTTTCACTCAGAGTGCTAAGAAATGGTTGAAACCAGAAATGGCTTGTTTCTTCAGATCTCATTGAGATAGTTCCCCTCCAATATTTTAGAGACGGGTGCATATATGTGTAAATATATAGACACAAATAGCTGCTTTATTTATCGATTTTAAAATAATTACACAGGCATGTATACATGGGAGGGAGCAGGAAGGCTTTGAACCTCATCTGGTTATTGATATAAGTACAGACTTCCCCTTAGCAATTTCTGCTTGTATTCTAATTTGAAAATGGACTCACTGCTTGACAAAAATGGGAAGGGAGATAAACTTTCCTGCTTTTGGGAAATGAACCAACATCTAACTGACAAGGTTGGGAATAAACTTCCACTCTGGGCAGGTTATGCTGGACTAGCTGACCAATTAGGATGACCAGACAGCAAGTGTGAAAAATCGGGACAGGAGGTGGGGGGTAACGGGAGCCTATATAAGAAAAAGCCCCCAAACTCGGGACTGTCCCTATAAAAGCGGGACAGCTGGTCACCCTATGACCAACAGAAATGCCTGCACACTTACTGGGCACTTACAGAAGAGCTGGCACACCGAACTGTTCTAACTGGAGCAGTGTGTGCACCAAGGCACATCCCTAACTCCTGCCTCTCCTGGCACAATGACGGCTCTTTCGTTCCTACTCTCACCCAGGTCTTGGGAGCAGCTAGCACTGGAAGCAGGGTTCCAAAGCGAGCCGAGTTCAATGGAATTGTCTTTGTTTATATAAATGTCAGTCATCAGGCCATCCATCTTGTGCCAGAGCAACTAATCCCCAAATCTCCTCTAAAATCACATGCTAGTGGAATATGGTGGACTGCTGGCTCGTCTCCACTTCCGTTGCAACAGTGAAAAGCTAAATGTAACGACTTTGCATTTTAGCCTCACGGCTTAGTTAGCTTATGAAACAGCAAAGCTCCTTATTAAACTTTATAAATAAAACAAACTTCTGTACAGGTTACTGGTAAGAGGGCGCTTATTTATTTATGTTATTCAAAAAGCATGTATAGCTGACAAGGTTGTCCAGATATTAATAGTATTATATTAACTTAAATATTAGTGTCAGTGAATTGTTTATAAACACCATTAATCCCTGAAAGATGCAAACTTTATATAACAATTGTACAGTATACTATTAATACAGTGATACTATTGTGCAGTATAAAGCCCTGGAAGGGTAGCTGCTATGGAGATGGCAACTTTCATATGCAGAGACAGTCCACTTTTGGCTATGGAACTACCATTAAGAAGCAATGCACTGTTAGAGGTGCATCAAAAGAGATTTAAAACCAAGAGCCTGTTCACTTATAATCATTACAAATTCATGGCACTTTTCTCAGGAAACCATTAGCCTGAGTTTCCCGCCTAAATTTCAGCTCCAGTTATTAACATTTATCAGAATTAATTCCTTCTGAAATTACAAGTGGATAATATGTTCTTCTTCTTTATCCCTATAGGAAAGTCTTATAGAGTTCAATGGGGATTAAACCAACAAGGTCCCATAGAAATTACACTGAAAGAGAAAGAGTACTTTCTACTTTGTATAGAGTTTTTAATAGACAGTTTAATAGAGAATCAGATCTCTTCAAAAAAATTCTGTAGATTATCGAATTTTTAAGCCAGAGACAATATCATTCACTATCAAACTCTATTAACTAGGACTTTTCCACAAGGACACTTCCTGGCTAGCCTATTCTGTAAACTGCTGTCATGTTCTATTTCAGAGGTGGCTGCACTTCAGCGATCAGTAAAAAAATGGGTATACCAGGAGAACTACCATATCTGTAGCATCAGTAGCTGGATACATAGTAAAGTGATTGTGGGTGGTTTGGAATGAAAGGCATAAATGTGTGATTTCTATTAGGATTTCTCTTTGTGTATTTATGTATTATCACTTACCAGTCTTTATCCTCAGCCATATAACATGATCTCACTAAGTACATCTCACTACGCTTTAAAAATATAGGTACTGTCCCCTTAGGGGGCTGCATGGGAATGCTCACGCTGTTTGCTGCCCTTTACAATCTGGCCATCAACCAAGAGAAGAGGATGAATGTCCTTGCATTCAGGGATGCTACATGTGGTTCTTCCAACCTTGGACAGCAGTTGCCAAATACCCTAGTTTTGCAGAGATAGCATGGGATACCAAAACATCCACCACGACACTTTCTAACACTGCCATTAATTGACCTGTTGCTCACGCCAGGCACTAACTTCCTTGTGCATGTAAAAAGGGTGAGGGCCACTAAAGCAGGAGGAGTCCAACGCTGTTTCTAGAGAGACAGAGTCGGGGTTAGATTATCACGAGACCCTTAACTTCTGAATTTTTCTGATTCTTGGAAAGTTCAACACTTTTTCTTCAAAACTATTATACTTCAGCCTCTACATCCTGTATCTACATCCATTATCCACAGATCCTTTAGTATCCTGGATTTTATCCATATTTCCCCTTCCTGTCTCCCACTTCATCACAATCCGCTCTGGCTGAGACTAAACAAAATTTTCTCTGTAATTGTTACCAACACACTGCTTTGTGGATTATCCACAAGAGTTGAGAAGTAAAAAGAGATTAGATCTGAAATCTGCTCCTTTGCTTAAGTGTACCAGTGTAATGTATAATCACCAGACCACTGAGCTAACAGAAGCCTTCATTTTAACTTCAAAATGGAGTACTGTCAAGTAATGTACCCTCAACCCTGGATTTACCTTACATTTAAAATATGGTGAATCCTTTGGATACTGTTAATTAAGGGATGAGAGTTAAAAGCACCACACTGTCACTGAGAAACTAACACACAGAATGATAGCCACTGTTAATGTTGGACCTACACCAAAAACCCCTGTGGTTTGTGATCTTATGCTTGCTCTGCAGCTGCTGTAATCTAACAAACCTTATTCCAAAAACTCTGCTGAAATCCCTGATGCTGCTGGTGCACAACCAGTAATAGAAGACAAAAAATATTTTTTTTTAAAAATCACCTTTTTGAGTTCTCAACAATCTGAACATAACTCTGGGCTAAGGTCCCAAGCAAAGTTTCTTTTAAAATATTAATTGGTTACTTATGTACGGTAAACACATAAACTTACACATATATTACATACATATAAATGTATATAGGGTGTATCGTGCATATTGTGTATGCAATTATGTATGTGTTTATACTATATCTATATGTACACAGACATATAGATATACACTGATCTGTATGTATGTGTATTATATGTCAGTGCATGCATGTATATATATCATATATATGCAATATACACACACATATATATGCGTGCTTGCTAATGTCCTGGGCTGGGTGTGCTGCTGTTTTCTGCCTTTGGCAACACGTCAGCAGGATGTACTGAGTTACATACACATGGCCACAGAAGTGACCTTCTGCAATTGCAGAAAAATACAAAAGATTTATTTTGGCATTTCTTATAAAAAAAAGAGCCCAGTTTGAATTTAAAGTCTGCTTTCTGCAACTTGTTTTAACCTCTGAGCTGTAGCTGAAAAAAAAGCAACATGAGAAATTGTTTGGGGAACGAGGGTAGAATATGAAATGTCAGCTTTGCATAAATGTATTTTATATACATTTCACTATAGTTTTTCAAGGTCTGTTAGTGAAAAGCTTCATGTACAGAAAGCTTTAGAAGCAATGGATGCATATTGGTGGAGGAAGTATTTTAATACTTTGACTTTCCATTATATAGGTCACATTTCAGAATGATTCTCTGCCTTGGTGTGATTAGGCATTAATATCTAAAGATAACTAAGAAAGAACAAAATACAGGAAGGAAATGAGTGGTTCGTTGACTTGGAAATTTTTAAAAACAATGAAGGAAAGTCAAGCACAAGGCAAACTGGATTATTTGTGGAAGGAGGATTATTTTTCATTGGACACACAATGGACACACAATCACAGTTGTATAGTACAGACAAAGAGCTTAGTCCTTCATTCACTGAACCCAATCAGAATTTCTCTGCTGACTTCAGTGAGAGTTGGATCAGATCTTCAAAAATTTCAAGATAAGATGAGAATGAATATCTACATAATACAGACTGGAATTAATTTTCTAAAGTAGTGTCTAAGAGACTAGTCCTGTTTGTGTTACTCACATTGGGTGAAATTTGTCCCTTTATGGACAGTCAGCACAAAGTTCATGCACCTCAAGTCCCCAAAATTTGCATGCCCATGTTTTGCATGGCTTAAAAATTCAAATCAGTTGTATGCACAGTAGCTTGATTGGCTGCATTCACATGGTTAACAAATGCAAATCTGAGATTTTAAGTGCACAAAATACTTGTCCCACAATTTTGGGCCTAACATCATTATCACTGATATCAAATCTTGAAAACCGAATACGGTAATTTAATTCATTGCAAAGCAGAATCTCTCTGACACCAACCATACTACGAGGAAAAGAGAAGAGCCTGGTCTAAAGGTCTGTAAAAGTGAGAGGCTTTGGACTTTCAACAGTATCTCCATTTCTTGAGATACACCTTGACTCCCTTATTTATTAATTATTATTAATAATAATATTTCTATTGCAGCAGTGCTGAAGTTATGGAACAGGACCCCATTGTGCTAGGCACTATACAAACACAGGACCAAAAGACAGATTGTAAGGATTGGGGCAGGGACTAAGCATTGATACCATTCAATAAGAATTTTGATTTGGGAGATTCTAAGTTTGTTTAGCAGACTCTTTATTACCAAATCCCATGTACTGCTTTGGATGGAGGTATGTATTATTTATTGTTATTTAATTTTATTCTTTCTATTTGCAGTCCACACTATGTTAGGCATTGTCCATGGACACCCACAGGAATACATATGATATTGGTCAGAATGTCAGAGTTCCTGAAAATCAGGACTTCTCTGTTCTATTCCAAGCTCTGTCACTAACTCACTATGTGACACTGGATGAGTCATTTAACTGCCCTTTGCCTCACTTTAACTAGCTTGTAAAATGTGTATAGTCAACAATATCTCACAGAGATGTCATGAGGTGTAACATCTGTAAAGAGTTTTGAGATCCTCCGAAGAAATTCTGTTCTTTTCAGATAGATTATTAGACCGTGCTCATCACCATGGTGTCTGAACACCTGACTCTCCTCTGTGCAAAATATTTTTGCTACTTGTCAGACTAGCCTTTTAAAAAGCATTTCTGGGTAAAATAATGAGTCTTGTAAAGAAATTCAATAGAAACTTCAAAATAACCATACAAATTTCAGGAAATTACTTACCAACAAACTGTTGGTACATTAACAGTCATGCCAAAGACAAGTGGTGATAAACCAGCTGTGGTAACCTGTAAAATTAACAAGAAGAAAGGATTTGCCTGATATCATCATTGAAAGTTGCAACATCTTTGAGATTAACTTTGTACAGGTGCACTCACACTAAGTATTTGTTTACCCCCAGGTCAGTAATCCAGCCATAACACAGATGTTCAGTGGGAAGGAGAAACCCATTGGGATGTAGAATCTGCTACCACTTCCATCAAACCCCTCCCCACTGACTTATGACCCTCCAGGGGGCACATGCAGGCACATCTCCTTGCCCTGGCCAGTAGAAGGAAGGGGCAAAAACTATGAAAAGAACCTTATCCTGGAAGTGACCTAGCACTTAGGGAAGCAGGGTCCACACGGCAAGACAGGAGCAGCAAGGACACTGAATACAGCAGAAACCACCGGGGAATTGTGTGCAGAGCAGGCTGCCGCAGAAGCCAGGGAATCACATGTGGAACAAATGTGACTGTAGGACACTGCAGCTGGGTTCAAGACTGTGCAGAACTTGTGGAGAAGCAACAGAGACTGAGCAAGGAGCCAGTGCTGAGGCAACGAGATATATCACTAACTGATCCTGGCCAGGAAATCGGTATTCTCCTATTTGTCTCTAGCAGAGACTGGACTGGAGAGGCACTGGGCCTGAGGAGCCCTAACCCTCTAGCAGACTACCACTGTTTAAGCCACAGTACCTAAGGTATTGCAACCTTCCCCTTCCTGCCAGCCCTAGTAAAATACCCCTTCATTTAGCCATACATCTGAATCATTATTGGGACCTATCAAAGGTCTATAGAATGTAGCATCTGAAAGGCCTTCAACTCTTGCCTCTGAGCAGGGGTACACCCAGCACACCACTAGGACCATCAAGGTTTAGTGTGACACAGCACTACCAGCTGTAACAATTACATCAGGATGGAGTAAAGGTGAACAAGACTTGAGGATGATAGGAGATAGTGCAATGTAAATTCATGTCTAATGCACTATTGGAGGGGGAAAAGGCCAGTGCACTTTTGGTCTGGAAACATAGGAGCATCAGGCTAGGTCCTCCACAGTAACCAAGTTGCACTCAGGGTAGTCTAGGAGGATGGGGCAAAGGTGATTTTATGCCATCTTTGCAGTGGTCTGATCTCAGGGATAGCTGGAAACTAGGCCAGATCCAATGCATGAGTGAGCAGTCTCCAGGCATGTCCCTTCCCCCCCTGACCCCAAAGAGCTGTTCTGGCAGCCAGGGATATAATGATATCCATATATAATGAATGGCTCCTTGGCAATGCTCTCTTTTCCCCAAACACTCCCCCTACAAATGGGGCAGGTGTCAAAGCTGCTATGCCGGCCCTCTGCCATGTGAGGACTCCCCTTACTGAGGAAGAATCCCCCACACACATACCCACACACACAGGCAGAATCTTCAGGCAGCCAGTTAAGCTGGTTTTAAAGCTGCTTTGTGTCACCGGTAGAACAAAGCAGGGAGAACAGGCCCCAGATCTTGCCCACCATATTATGGAGCAGGATGGTATCTATCCCTGACTCTGCAGTGCCTTTGCTACCACAGCTGCAGTGCTGCATTAAATTCTGGGCACCTCATTGCCAGACCAATAACATAAAATGGAAGGAGTCCTGAGAACAGTGACAGAAGTGATTAGGGAGAAGGAATTGATTTTCAGTGAAAGATTCGGATAAATAATGTCTATAGAAAAGGATGACAAGGTGACAGTCTACAAATGAAAACACTGACGAGTGAAAGGGATTATTTAGGGTAGTACAGCAGGGTATAACTAAGAGTAACAGGATGAAGCAAAATATTTAGACGGTTATCAGGAAAGACTTCCTGACAGTAAGATTTATTAGCTTGTCTAATTGTCTCTCAAGGGAGTGCTGGAAACCCAGGCTCATTTAAAACTTGACAAAACACTAGCATACGTGCAACGGGGAGCATGAAGCCATTTCAGAGCAGACTCTGCTTCACAGTAACTCTGAGTTACATTGTTAGCCCATATCGGTTACATTTATGTTATCATTGCCCTTTCAAAAACAGGCTCAGACCCCTGAGTCTGTCTGAGCTGTGCTCAGCACAAGACCAGGACCAAAGGGAAAGGTGGCTCTGGGCCATCTCTCCACTCCCAGTCCTGAGGCCAACTGGGGGCTGAACCAAGTAATCCAAATTATGTCAGCTAGAACAGTTGCATGGGAACCGCGATGCTGATTGGGAACTATCCGAGCACCGTGCACCCCAGCCAGGTCCTCTTCTGCCCCAGCCCACCAAGGAATGCCCCCTCCTCCTGTGAGAGAGGAGAGATAGCTATGCTGGATTTATGCCACCTAAGAATTGCTGTAAATTAGGGAAAACTCCAGAAATTCCCGTTTGTATCGCTGGAGCAGTGCAAAGGGGACAAAGCTAGGGGTGCGCATCTGACCCAGCATGTGTAGCACTGGGACTTCAGGTTTACTGCATGGAATTATTGTAATTAATGTGGCCATATGTATCTCTAACTGACATAATCTACCTGGCCATCTGTCTTAGGTGTTTCTAAAGCGCTGCCCAACACCTTAACATGGGCAAAGCTGTAAAGCATGAAATTAAGAGAATAATTAAGCCACCTCTCCATGAGAACATATCACTACAAAACACCTATATAATATATAGGTCAAAACTCACTAGTTATCTGCATTTTTCTCGTCTTTATATCCATATGTCAATGAAAATTTAAAAAAAAAAAAAAGAACAGGGAAAAGCTAACTATAGGTACACTGCAGGCTCCAAAATGCAGCAGTGTTAGCACCCAAATGAGATTAGTGGAGGGTGGCACAGTTCACTGTTCTCAGAGTCACCGCTTGAGGCTATCTGCAGACCCAGGAAGACAGAATGCAATAGTTTGCATGCCGTTCACATTTGGAAGGTTATCTTTGCAACCAGCAGGGCTAGAAACTTACTGAAAAAAAATTTAATGCCCAGATATTAGAGAATCTGAGTATGTCATGCAGGTCACATATACCCAGCCTGGTTGTTGTATTTATTTGGATAAAATATTTGTATAAAATCTAAGAACCTGCACCTTACTGTAATGGGTTTGATTTTGATCTTACATACGTTGGTGTAGCTTTATTAATTTTAGTGGAATTACTCCTGATTTACTTAAGTGTAAGTGAGAGTAGAGTCAAGTGTACTGAGCTTGCATTACACTAATACTGGGGTAGTAGGCTGAGAAGTATAATGCTCATTCCCAAGCACATAAATAGAAATCAGTATAGGATGGATGCTGTGATAGTTATAGAACTACTTATCTTTTAAAACTGTTTGCTATTCTTTCGCTATAAGGAACTAAAGTGTCATTTTTTAAAGTGACCCAAGGAATGGTTATGTCACATTGTAGAGTTGTGTTTACAGGTAACTTGACAGGAGGCCAAAAAAGGGAAAGAGAGAAATGACAAACTCGTTGAAAACTGCCCTTATTAAAAATATTATACTATTCTACAGTAATCACCCCCAAACCTCTGCACAAACACTACTGTAAGCTGTAGCCTTTTGGACAATTAATGTAGAACACTTGTATTTTTTTTTACTTATATAAGATTGTCTTGATGCCAAATAGAATCAAAATATCTCTGAGAGCAGAAGTACTAAGTGTATGCAAGAAAAAAACAAAAGAAAAAACAATTCTGCACAGAAACTTCCAACTTAACTTTTTCATTTAAAAAAAAAAGGAAACGTTTGAAAATGAAAAACAAATTTTCCGGGAAATCAAGCACGTAACTTGCTCTAGGGTAAAATTGGGAACACATGGCTCCAGTCCAGAAGCTAATTTTTCTTTTACTAAACTTAAACAAAATGTGTTGACCTGTTTTTAATTTACATGTACATTTACTTATACTTATAAAAAAAGCCAGAAAAAGGCACCTATCCACATGCTCTAGGTGCCCTTGACATAATTTTAAAAACACACCCTACGTGTACCAGTTGAGGATTGCTCTCCATAAGCTCCCTTTTCCCCTAAAATAATTATGGCACATCTTGTAATACTTAGGAAAGAACAATTTCTAGCCATCAAAGCATTTGCGTCACCTGACGCTGTTATTGAAAAATAATTTCAACCCTACCCACATGAAAAGAAAAAAAGCTTTCTTTAAAAAGCAGTCACTCTTAAGAGAAATAAGATAATTAGTCACATGGGCCTCAGTAACACAACTTATTTAGACTCGATATTTTGATCAAATTTACCTATCTCAATTCCAGCTATTTCTGTCAATCCAATTGCTGATTTATCTAGATGTAACTTTACATGTAGGCAGAACAAACAGCTCAGGAATAAAAACTACAGTACTATTAGTACATATGACTAAAGAATGTTTGTCAAAGTCTTAACTAAAAACATAGCCACATCCTCTGGAAATGTTGTAGGGTGAAACATATAGGTACAGCATCCAAAGTGCCTGGAAATTACCTTGATTTCAGCATGTTTTTAAGGCCATCACTTTGCTTCCTCCTACGGTCTCTTGTATTCTCAGATAAAATAGGGTCATATACATCAATTACGCTTTGTATTTGCAAATCTGCTTTTGTGAATTCATGACCCTTGTTCATTTGCATCTTCATATTATGACCAATTAGAGTTCAGTACAGACTGGTTTTAAAAGAAGCCTCATCCAGTCCTCCTCATCCAGAAAGATGGTATTCATGGCCTGACAACTGAAGAGTGAAGGTGTAATAACAGGAGCAAATGTGGAGAGGGATCCTCAGAGGACCTTGGTGGTGTAAAGAAACATCCCTACCATTCATAAAAGGAGGTTTTGCTTTTAAAAAGATGTTTCTGTGGTTTCCATCTCTACAGTACCCAATCACTCCACAAATGTTAATGAATTAGGCCTCACAACCCACCTGTAAAGTAGGGAATTATTAATATCCCATTTTACAACTGGAAAAACTGAAATACACAGAATTTAAAAGAAAGATTGCATCTTGCCCAATGCACCTGTGCTACTGTGATTCTCAGGATCATGATTCATTCCTTGGTTAGCTTCTGGGGCAGTGCAACTAGGTGCTGCCATTCAGGGTAGACGGTAAGTTGACAATCTAGTCCTAAATGACTTGCCCAAGGTCTCTCAGGCAGTCTGTGGCATAGCCAGAAATTAAGCCAAGCTCTCCTGGTTCCTACTCTTGTGCTTTATCCATGAGTCCATTTGTATATTCTGGAGCAGAAAGTTAAAGAGAAAATCCTTAACCTTCTGAGAATTCACTCCCTGGGCATCAACCCTGACCAACTAGTCAGTTTTCTCTCCATTATCTCTAGGATGTTCTCAAGCAACAAAATTTGGATCTGAATTTTAAATACCCCAAAGTTTACAGATGTTCAGATCCAGGGTTTTCGTTTGGACCATTATAAAGGTAAGGGCCATTTGCAAACTTCAGATCCAAACCGGTTCAGATTTTACCATCTTACTCCAGAGTTCAGAGGTGTATGCAAGATTTTGGTTTAGACTTATCTTATTATTTAACATGGCAATATTATTTCACTATAGCCTATAAAAAGTACTTATTTCCTTTAATTCACCATATCTTTGTTAGAAAACATAATGTCATAGTTCTCACCAGCTCTTACAGTAATTGAATATGGAATAATTTATAAAGAAGTTCCCTTAGTTTACTTACCCAAAGCCAATCCATTTAACCTCACCTCCCCAATCTGCCAAAACTTTTTTCCCTTTTTGAAAATATGTATTTTTCAAAAGACAGTGTTTTGAAACAGCCTTTCAAGTTCACTCACTGATCAAAATAAATCTTCCTGTCTATTTATCATCAGTGTCATCTTCTCCAAACAGAGAAGACAAAAGCTTCTGATGTATGTAACTTTTGTTTTCATTTTATCAAAGCAATGTCAGGCTCTTTATAGATATGCTATTTGTTTCACCCTTCATCTGTACCTATTTTTCCAGCCTCTCAGGACCAAAAAACCATCAAGGGAATGGATTAGTGCCAGTGCCACTGGAAACAGTTAAATCAGGTTATCAGTAGTGCAAAAATCACTGCATGCAATATCAATACTGATGACTATTCTTTTACTTCTTCAGGGAGACCCATTGAAATAGTGTCCCAGACTGCAGGATTATTTCCAATGCCTACATATTTGAGCACCTGCCTTTGCTTGGGCAGTCAGTTACCTCAGTTATCAAAACAAATTGGGTATTTGCACCTAATTAAATACCCGTTTTTATCCAAATGTTGGAATTTGGGAACAGACGCGTAGAGAGAGACCTCAGTCCTGTCTATTAAAATATTTTATACATGTAGCCCTAGATCATACCAACGACATTCAAGATGCTTAAGACTTCAGCTTCACTGTAACAATTGAAAAGTTAATATACAGAGACTCTTCTCTGGGAGATGCAAATTCTCATCAGGGTATCAATCTTGTAAAAAAACAATGAACATTAATGACATTTGTCAGCCGTCAACATTTGTACTGATATTCTCCCAAAAGCATTTGAGAGCGTAGGCAGGTTATTTTGCTTGTCTCTTGTCATTTATTCAAAGACTTTCCTGTAGGTTGTTTTATGTTTTTGATGCTTCATGTTGGGTCAGAAGTTAATTGCACTGAAAATAAAATAGGTTTATTTCATTTACTCTAGGATTAGTGTCTTACCAGTGCAACTAGGGGGTTTGACTTCCAGGCCCTATTTAGATACTGGCTGCTGACATTCTTGCCTCTGTGTCACTTTGCATGTAATTAGTTGTGCTTTTAGCAATCTCTTTGAATTCACCATCCTTATGTTAATAATTAATAACGTACGGAGAATGATAGTGCATACAGAAGTAAGGAAAGTGCACGAGAAGGGGGACCAGCTTTTCTCTGCGGAGGTGGACACATCTGAAAGTGGGTAGGCAAATGTGAAACAAAGGTGCTCAGAGCAAGTTTATAGAGGCAGGTAAAGCTCACTCTGTATCTGACTCAGAACAAGATGCCATGACACTACCTACTCTCTGCTCTGCTTGTCCCAATCACAGGGTTGTCAGGCACCCTTTGAGGAGCATCTCGGTAGCAGCCCTGCCTTCCCCCAGCAGCTCCTATGTAAGCGGAAGAGAGACATGTGGAGTGGTGAGCTCACACACACACTCCTTCCTTCCTTCCTCCCCTCCTGCTGAGCAACTGCCTAAGGGCTGGGCAGAATCTAGTCATTATGCTGTCAGCACACAGATTTATTACATCGTCTGCCCAGCTTAATGCTGCCATGTGCACTGAACACGGGCCCGTTTTGCCCTCCAGCCAATCCGAATACCTGAGAATGAAACACTTACTACAAGCGTGTTAGTTGCCATCCACAGACCATGCTAAGTTTGGTGTGCTGGCATCGGTGTTACTGAGAGCAAAACATTTTGGGCTTTCCCCAGGTCACTAATACAATGTTTCTTAACCTTTTTGATACCAGAGACCAGTTTGCTGCCTTCCTAAACTGTGTCAAGGACATCTCAGGGACCGGCACTGATCCATGGACAGGCCGTTGAGAAACACTGCTAATACATTTCACCTCAGATAACCTGCTTCCCTTGTTTGATCTGCTGATCTTTAAGGACAGAGTCACAAATTTTGGAAGCAACAGTTTCCAATTCTTCAGTGTTAAGGCATCGTTTGTATTGCTTATGAAACAGGTGGCTCTCTGGTTGCACTCCCTCTTGTCAGAGAATTTCTCAGTGCTCTTGATTCAAGGGGCTGCTCCACTAGCTGAAACAGTTGGGTTAAGGGGCATATTTTGCCCATGTCTTTATCCAGGCAGACCATCATAGCCCAGTAAAATCCTTTCCAAGGGTCCTTCCTACTACCTTGCCATATATGTTTAATACATCTGGCTCAAAATCCAGGAGGAAGGAGACTTTATAGGGTAGTATGGAGGTGGAGAAATTCTGCCCTTACCGCCTTTCATCTCATATCTGGAGGGTGACATTAGCATTCTGAAATACTGACGTTAGGGAACCAATATGGAGTGGCTAGCTTCCAAACGTTTTCCAAATTGTGCAAGAAATGCCCTCTCATTCTGATTGTCAGTTTGTTTGGGAGTTTAATGGGAAAACTCTGGGTTTCCCAGTACTTTATCCCCAAATTCTCCCTCTAATCACAATGGGAACTGTCTATCCCAGAGTACTCCTTTTTCTTGTCTGACTTTCTCTTGATGTCCCTGGAGAAAACTTCTCATGAATCTATACAGGAGGACTGGAGAGGGGACACAGTGGCTTTTTCTGGGTTGAGATTTCCCTGTCCAGGAACCTGGAGGAATCTTCTTTGGCTAATGCCTAACCTGCACAACTATCCTTGGGTTATATTTGATTGGTGATCATGAGAGCTGGAGAGTATGTGCTATTGTTGTTCTTCCTCCTCTCTCTGTCTCTAAGAGAGGTTATTTGTGTCATCTCCCAGCCCAGCTTGGAAGTGGTCTGGCCATAACTGACAGGCTTCTAGTTCTCTTCCATGTTACCCTTTCTTCTGGAGAAGGACCAGAGGTGTATCTGTCATGTGGGACAGGTGCAGGAAGAAATTTGTGTGGGCCTGGGCTTTGTGCTTGGAATATGGAACACTCCCAGCACCCTTGCAACCTATATTCACACCTCCCTCCACACCACACCCCTTGCATTCTACAAGATCCAGGAGAGCAAGACTGGGGCTTTCTCCCAGCTGCTGCGCTTAGCTGAGTGGCAGCTTTGTTCTCCTCTCCTACTCCACTCAGCTAACCAGCAGTTCTAAGCAGCCTATCAGTGGCTTTTAACAGCCTTCCATCACTAATCTGCTGAATGATGGCTGTCAGACCAGGGGTGCTTCTGTTAGTGAAGCTCCCAGAGGCTACCAAGGCCTTTCCCAGCATTGCTCATTTTAGAAGAGGTATTCAGTGTATGTGTTTAGGCCACAGGGTTTGAACTGGGGAGCTCCATCTCCTCGTGCTTAAATGTTGCTGTCTGCCAGTGATCTCACTCTGTAGCCTGTGTCACTACCTCATTAGTCTGCTGCTGTAGCTGAGTGATCACTGTGGTACTATTTATACCATAATGATGTGTGATATAAATAGTTAAACAGCATTGCCATTCTGCTGATTTATTATCTGCCAGTCTTTACTTCCCATCTTGGAGATTATTATTTCTTCAATGTCCATCTCTTTGTTTGGTATGTTTCATTTGTTCTCATTACTATCTCTTTGCTCTGTGATCTGTTGAGATAAGCTTGCAATAAAACTAAGGCCCCAGTTTTACACTGTTTCCAGAATCAGGGCTTTAGATAATTAAAGCAACATTACCAACCTACTCAAATTCACTCAGCACCTTATCTTTTAAGATTTATATTTTATATACAGTGTTTGCTTCTTATTCTGGAAGAGCATTTGAATGCCAGAGAACTGCTCAACTGTTTACTGATTTCACAATTATTCTATTCTTCATAAACTAGTTATATAGTGCTGAATTCTGTCTTTATATTATTTTTTTAATGAAGCCACTTCTGGGATAGAACACAGCAGTTGTTTAACAGCACACAGCAACACTACAAGTTAGGACAGAAAGTAAATAATACCTTAGCTTTTGAATGTAAATGGCTGATTTGGAATTTGGGCAGGGCACCTCTCCTTTTTAAGCAAAAGCACCCTTATATCTTTAATGGTCAAATATGATCAAGACCATACTTTTTTCTCATGTGAACGTCTGCAACTGTTCATGTATATAGTGTAAATATATATATATATAAACACACATAATGTGATAATAAGTAACCTATTAATTTTCAGGGTCAGATGACTGAAATATTGCAAGTATGTCATAACTCACTTTAATTACTTCCCCAAAAACAAAAGACATCTTGAGACTTTAACAAAAACCTTTTTTCTCTCATAAAACTCAAGACTTGGTTGAAATTGTGGTAGCTATTTCTTTTTGGCATCAAATATCCATCCCACCCTACCTTCTCTCTGGTACCCAAACATCAGACGTCCTGTAATAATACAGAGAGAACCAAAACAAGAAGCATATGGTATCTGCTACTGATGCCAATGGCCAAAACACACATTCCCCCTTCCTATGAGTAATGTGATTGGTGGCACTACACCAGACAGCTTCAGCCTATAAAAAGCAGAGCTGTTATAGTACTCAACTCAATTTTAACTCTGCTTTGGTTTGTGTTAAAAGATTTCTCTGCAATGTGACCACTGCATATGTAAACCAGACAGTGATTTTTTTTCACCAGTTCAAAGAAGAAAAGAGAACTGTATGCATACAAGTTCTCCATGTGGTCTGCTTTGTTGTATAAAACTGCTTTCAGCCAAGATTCAAACAGGTGCACAAGTATATCCTCTATTAACAAAGCCTGCTTAGCTGAAGCCATTGAGCACTGGAGAATCCAAGCAACAGTTGAAGTCTTGTCAAATGAGGATAACCTTGGGCACTGACGGACTGGAAATAGTAATTTCATTAGGCCCAACTAACTTTGTCTTTCTGATTTTATAAGAAGATTATTTTTCCATTCTTGCTTCTGTTGGTACATGCACATTAGATCAAGAGATAGCTATTTGAGACTATATAATCAATTCCCAAGGGACAAAATTAATATTTTCAATACGTCACATTATCAAAAAACCCTCTCATTAAAGACTGACGTGTTGCTATCCCCCAGTGCTCAGTGAAGGACACCATATAAGACATTGTTTTTTCTCCACTGTCACTTCAACACCCTAAAATGTCCTCTTTTCCCCCAATTTCTTCCCATTAACCCCAGACGCCTCAAACTGCTGGTGTCTTTCTTCTCGGACAGTTGAGTCCAAGAAGTTAGTAGGGATAACTGATTTGTCCTATTAATTATTATTATTATGGTTATTACACTTGTATATAGTGTAATAGGTGTGCATGAAATGACAGCAACAAAAAAAAAAGTAATATGTTCTATGTGCTAGAATGATAGGAACTGCTGTAATGGAACAGACCAATGGTTTGTCTGCTCATGTATCCTGTCTCTGGTACTAGCCAATGTAAGAGGTTTCAGAAGAATGTATAATCCTCTGATAATGCAACTAGCTGTGCTACAGATGTATTCTGCAGAGGGAGGGAGATTTCTTCTTGACCCTAATTTGTGTTCACTTTTTGCTCTGGAGCATGTGGTTTGCTAGTCCTTGCGCTTTTGTCCTAGAAAGAATGCCATACATACAGGGTCTGTTCCTGCTCCTGTTGAAGTCAGCAAGAGTGTTGCCACTGACTTCACTGGAGCAGGACTAGACCTGTAAAATGTACTCTTTAATCCTACTAAACTGATTGCCTCAATATCGTTCATTTTATGGCCTGAATTTCACAGGTTAATTATGCAGTATATTGAATCGAAGAAGCATTGCCTTTTAGCTGTTTGAAAATTACTGCCTTCCAGTTTTATGGAGTGACCAGTTGTTCTAATGCTCTGCTGCTGCGCGGTAAACCACACTTGATCCAAGGCTAAGCCCACAGCTTGTGTGTTTGCATTCTGAATGATTCTTCACCTCAGCCTCCAGACTTTCAAGGTTACAAAAGAGAAAAGGATCAGCACAGGAAATGGTGGTAGCCTAGTAACAAAAAAAAGTAAATTAAATTTTAAGAAATGCTCATCCCAAAAGAAGGTGGCCACCCACTAGAGCTATGGGAACAGCTTTACAGGTAGAGCAAAGGTCAACTAATGGCTGGCTTTTTGGCAATTGTTTTGGCTTTGATAGTTTTGGTATATTGCCCTGTCACAGTGTGGACTGGCCCTTTAAGGGGCTTTGGGCTCAGCCCCAGTTGCGCCTAGGTTATGTGCCTCACACCTGGCAGAGGCCACATGTGAGGGGGGGCATGTGGGGTCACATCTCCCAGATTTGCCACTTAGCCTGTACTGAGCATGCTCACATGGACTGAGTATACTCAGTAACACTGCTGAAGCTGGCTGCCTTCACTCTGCCCTCCCCCCCACCATCGGCAGGCACAGGACTCTCTGCCCACAAGTGATGGGTTTGGCCTTGGGATGGTGGTTGGGTCAGGTGACCAGGCATCACTTGATTGAAGCCCAAGGGTGGGGCTTCCTATAAGAGGGTGAGACCAGGGATAAGAAAATTCTAAGGGGGAGACATGGAGTGGACCTAATGAAACACCTCTGCTGAGAGAGATACCCTGGGTCTAATATCCTGCTACAAGGATAAAGAGACAGCAGGGAAAGGGCGTGTTAGGGACACAGGGTCACAATGGGCAGGAAGCTCCCTGAATCAGCCAGAGGTAAAGGCCTGGCTGGAGCTTCCTGCAGTACAGGGTAACAAGATAGCAAGTTTGAAAAATTGGGACACTTTTT
The DNA here is from genome assembly GCF_020497125.1 of Mauremys mutica. Classification (NCBI taxonomy): domain Eukaryota; kingdom Metazoa; phylum Chordata; order Testudines; family Geoemydidae; genus Mauremys; species Mauremys mutica. Next base: position 83,848,770 of record NC_059073.1, on the reverse strand, counting down.
GGAGGTGGGAGGAGGGTATATAGCTGCCTTTATAAAACAAAGCCCCCAATAGTGGGACATTTGGTCACCCTACTGCAGTAAGAAGCAGGAGCAAAACTCTTCAGAGGAACTTAGGAGCCCTGCTGGAGCATACTGGATTGGTGAGTGTGGAGAAGAAAGACTAGAAGACCCTAGTTTTGAGTTAAACAGTTATTTTATGTTAAACCAGACTCTGAACGGAGGGAGTAGCACACCCAGACCAGTTGTGCTGGTTTGCCCTCCTGTGGAAGGGGGGAAACTGAGACAGTGTCAGGGTCTGACACTAGAGATACGACCTTGTTACATGCCTCCAAATTTCTGCAAAGGCTTCATACGTGAAATGTGCTTTTTCTGCATCCTCTGCCCTCTCATCTCCCCTAATGGTGCTATGGAAAGACTGTGACTCTAGCCATTTAGATCTAAGAAACCCAGTCTTCCATAACATAAGTGGGGAGGGATAGCTCAGTGGTTTGAGCATTAGCCTGCTAAACCCAGGGTTGTGAGTTTAATCCTTGAGGGGGCCACTTAGGGATCTGGGGCAAAATCAGTACTTGGTCCTGCTAGTGAAAACAGGGGGCTGGACTCAATGACCTTTCAGGGTCCCTTTCAGCTCTATGAGATAGGTATATCTCCACATATTATAACAACATAAAGTAGACTGGGGAAGAATGGGAGCCATGCAGGCCCCTGGCTTCTACCTTGCCAGCTTTAAAGAGTTCTCTTCTTTACCCTCCACTTTTCCTTTAAATAATAGGGAGCCAACAGTGGTGTCTCCTACAGAAAGAGTTGTAAAGACTTAGTGAAAGGTTTAAGAATGGGGGTGAACTGGCAGAAATGGTGTGACACAGTGGGAATGTTCTGTACTATTTTTGATGCCTATGTCTGCCTCAGTTTCCCACTGCAGTTTGCATTGCTAAAAGTGCTCAGTCTGCTCTTTGGGGCAGTGCAGGATATAAGGTGAGGGTGTCACCTTGCTGTCTGGGCCGCAGTGAATAGGGTCATTAAGGGACCTGCTGAAAGTGATCAGTATCAATGCAGAATCCCAAACAACAATGGAAAAGCCCCAGTGCCTAACCACTTACACCAGGAAACAATGATCAAGAGGAAGGAGGTTTCCTGCCCCCATCTCTCAGCAGGAAAGCTGAGCAGAGACCCCAGCTCGAGAGCAAGGAACTGAGATGTGACAGGCAGGGAATAAAGTTTGGGCTCTGGAAGCAGCTGGCTGCTCTCTCCTGGGATTGACAGGAGAGAGAGAGAAAAAGCACCTAAAATGGCTACACTACAGATTGGCTGGTGATTTGCTCTGGCTTGACCAGTATGGACTATGCTTTTCCCTCTATTCCTCTACACTAACCTAATGACTTCCAATGCTGTGCCCCAGGTGACTAATAAGCCCTACTGTTTTGAAAACATTGCATGATGTGCATTAGTCCCTGAAGAGTGTACAAGTCTACCTCAGTTGGACTGGCTGGACAGAGCTCGCAATGGGAAGGAGTGCTGGAGCCCAGCTGTTCAATCTAGGAGGTAGTGAGGCTGCATGGCCCACCCTGCAGGAGGCAAAGGGACCCCTTGGGGTTTGCTATGCTACAGGAGTTTCTCCAAGAGACTGTTTAAAAGCTGGGGCATAGCAGAGATCCTGTGGATCCATGACAGATGTGAAGGAGGAGTGAGTTCTACACCCTAGGGCCTGCTGTGGCGAATATGCCATCACCTGCAAATAGGCAGACATCCTCACATTAAAGAGGAAGATTAAGAAGAAGAAAAAATACTCAGCTCATTCTTCTTGTTGTACACATCTGTCCTATGTACACAAATGTTCTTATTACTGCCTCCCTTCACCACTCCTGCCTCCCACTGCTTGTGGCACCCACTTGCCAGGCCTGGAGCAGACCAATGGTCCATTTAATGCGGTATCCTCTCTCCCATAGAGAATGCATCAGCCTCTCACACTATACCTAGTTATGTTGAAATTATAAGCTTTTTTGGACAGGACCTGTCTTCCAGTCTGTGTTTGTACAATACCTTCTACACAGCCACGCTGATCTTGATTGCAGCATGTCAAGGTGCTACCACAGCACATACAATAACAATGCAGAGAAGACAGGTCTTTAATTAGGCATGATTCTTGCAGCAGATCTTGTACAATTCATCCTAATACCATTCATGCATGAGACACACTTTTGCCACTGTAGGTGGGATCCCTAAAAGGCGAGGGCATTAGAACTCAAATATCCCTCAGGCTGATGTTAAAGAAGGGGATCACAAACACAGCTGTGGGTCTAGCGGAGGGCTATTCCCATAGCTCTGCCATGTCCAGGGCAAAGCTATAGTACAATACAATTCCTGGTAGGGTTTCCAGGTGCCCAGTTTTCAACACCAAAAGTCCAGTTACCACAGGTTGGGGGTGGAGCAGGTGCCGGGTCATCAAACCCCCACCAGCCTCTGTTCAGTCGGGGCTGAATCTCATGGGCAGACAGGCAGGCAGGCTCCATGTCAGACTGCAGCTCCGGAGCTGAGGGAGCCCAGGCGGGAGTGGGGCAGGGAGATGCAGAGGATCCAGCTATGAGGAAGGGGAAGGGGGCAAGCAGCAAGCAAGGCGGGGAGAGGAGGGGAGGGGAGGAGTGAACAGTGGTGGTGTCTGGGAGAGGCAAAGAAGGGCGGGACCTGGAGGAAAGAGGTAGGGTAGAGGCAGGGCAGGAGGGTCTGGTTGTCAACAATTAGAAAGTTGGCAACCTTAATTCCTGGTAGCTGCAGCCTCACTGTTAAAACAAAGTTTTATTGAAACTGTCAAGCTTACAGCTGTTGAAACTGTCATCTGATGTATGACAGTACTGTACTAAACACAGCACCATCTGGGAGATGCTGTGTGACAGCCTTCCAGCTACTCTGGCATTTCCATAGTAAGCAGGGTAGGGCATTCAGAATTGGGAGGAGATCCTTCACAGCCTTCCTAGAAATGATTTAAAAATACAGGGCCAAATTCTCTGCCAGCACAACTCCACTGAAGTTGAAGATGTAATGATACCCCAGTCAGAGTTATTCTGGCAAAGAATGTGGCCTACACTTTGTTCAGTTCTGGACTTACACAGACATGGGATCACATTAATTTGTCTGCTGAGGAGAAAACTGTGGAGAAGAGAAAATTGCAAGTGCAAAATTTCACCAAAATATCCATTTTCATAAAATTCCATGAAGTATAATCTTTGGCTGAGCTCTAGTGTGCAAATTCCTTTTGAGAGTCCTTCATCTCTGTACATAATCCTAGTCACCTGTCTAGCTAAAATTTAATTTTCCCAGAATGGAAACACACACCTAATTTACCAGGGACTTTGTTTCAATTTATTGCTATGACTCACATACTCAGGTCAATGACAACAGATATCTGTACACACAAATAATATTCAAAATGCTCTGTGCTTTAAACCTCCACTACACCCTTTGCCACACCCTAACATTTTAAGCAGAGACTCAAAGAGCTTGGCTTGCTTAGCCCAAACAAAAGAAGGCTATGGGGAGATATGATTGCTCTCTATAAATACATCAGAGGCCAGGATAAATACCAGAGAGGGAGAGATGTTATTTAAGTTAAGCACCAATGTGGACGCAAGGACAAATGGATATAAACTGGCCATCAACAAGTTTAGGCTCAAAATTAGAGAGATTTCTAACCACCAGAGGAGTGAAGTTCTGGAACAGCCTTCTAAGGGGAGCAGTGGAGGCAAATAACCTAATTGGCTTCAAGACTGAGCTTGATAAGTTTATGGAGGGGACGTTATGATGAGATTGCCTTACCATGGAAAGTAGCTCATCTGCGACTGCTAGTAGCAAAGATCTCCAGCAGCCAGTGATGGGACACTAGATGGGGAGGGCTCTGAGTTACTACAGAGAGTTCTTTCCCAGGTATCTGGCTGGTGGGTCTTGCCCACATGATCAGAGTATAACTGATCACCATATTTAGAGTCAGGAAGTAATTTTCCCCCAGGGCAGACTAGCAGAAACCCTGGGGGGGTGGGCAGGAGAGGGTTCATCTTCTTCTGCAGCATGGATCATGGGTCACTTGCAGGTTTAAACTAGTGGAAATGGTGGATTCTCTGTAACTTGAAGTCTTTAAATCATAATTTCAGGACTTCAGTAACTCAGACAGAGGTTACAGGTCTATTACGGGAATGGGTGGGCAAGGTTTTGTGGCCTGCAACGTGCATGAGGTCAGACTATATAATCATGATGGTCTGTTCTGACCTTAAAGTCTATGAGTTAAATGGGTATGGGCACAGGTTTTTATGAAGTGAAACAGATTCAGGGATCATGAAAAATATGTATGCCAATCATAATGCTGTTCTTACAAAATATCCTTGGTAGTTAATTCTCTGAGATTCAGGTATGAATGCAAAAGTAATTTGATACAAACCATCCGCACCAAGATTTGAACGAAAGCTTCCATTTGTATTTTTTTTAATCAAGTTCAAAGACTTTAAAATTATTTTAATCTGTAGTTTCTCATAGGACTACTCATATGCTTAAATTTAAGCCCATGCATGAGTGTTTTGCTGGAGTAGGGTCAGAGTGCTCAGCATCTTGCAGGATAAGGGCCCCTGGAAGAGGCATGCCCACAACAAATCCCATCCCCTCCTTCCATTACTGATGCTTTACCCACTAGTTGATATCATGAATTTGATTGGCTTGGCAGTCAGAAATATTGCCGGCCTCTACCAAGCCACCTGTGTTAAAGAAATATTTTAACTGTGAAAAGCTAGAGACTACGAGCAATAGGGGTGCACTGTTTTGTTTTTTTGATTTCACAGTATGCATACACACCTTCCCTGGCTGATGTCAGTGTTTCACAACTATTGAATTATCATATTTCTGCAACACAGATCACTCTTGAGAGGGAGGTCAATGGTATTGGAAATAGCACAAGAAAGTTAAGGATGCATAATCTGGTTTTTAAAAAAATCCATTAACCAAAATAGCAAATTTCCATCAACTTCTCTACCCGCTCATGCAAAACACACATTTGGGGATATTTAAGTGTGTGTTAAAAGTCCATTTCCTATTATATTTCCCATCTCATGGCTCCTTTGGGAGAACATTCATTCATGAACAAACAATTCCCAGACCAGTTAACTAATTTCTTTGCTGACAAGCATGGACAAAGCGTCATCTTGTTCCAGCCCCCACCACATTCCCCCAGCAAGGGCTGGGAACAAATGTAGTCCCTGCAATCAAAGAACTGTAAAGATTGTTCCCTCCTAGAACCCTCGGCGGAGCAATTCATTGTAAATGGAACGGGTAGGTGACAGGGACCTACCCCGCTCCCCTTCATATCAGCCCACAGGGCCAGCCAGACATAGGAAAGTGAGCAGGCTGCATATGTCCCCTGTGCACTGGGGATTTCAGGGATAGTTTGTACATCTGGAACTCAAGCCATTCATCCATGCTGACTCTCCAGGGGCCATGTGGCTCCACACTGACTCCAAGGGGGGAAAAAGTACTATAATCTGGTTTCTAAATAATAGAGGGAGAAAAAAATTAAGAAATGCAGGCAAGGGGGTGGGGGGAGGGAGTTTTTCAGCAGAGATTTGGTAGATAGCTGATGAGACAAAGATACAGGAGATTTGTTCCAGGTGGCAAGAGCTGCAACGAGCACTCTCCTACCAACACTGGTGAGGTGTGTCTGAAAAAACAGGTATGTAGAGTGAGAGACAGAGACAGAGACAGAGACAGAGACAGACAAGGGGCCTGATCCCAAGAGAAACTGAGTGCCTGAAACATCCACTGAAGTCAATAAGAGATATGGTCCCTCTCAAGCTCAGGACTGAAGTCAGTGAAGTAGTCTAGAGAAATTCCATCCTGAAATGAATGGGGAGCCAATGGAAGGGGAGTGGTCTGTTTTGCTCATTAAATTCCTTTCAAATGTATGTTGTAATTCAGATACCTTTGAAATCTTCAACGTTAGCATATTATTTAGTACTCAGTATTTCATCCATCTGGCATGGATATTAGCAGTGGAAACTATTTCCAAGCCAGTATTTGTCTTCTCCTTGCCACTTACACTCATGATTCATTGATCAGCTTTAGCTCTCCATAGATAACTAACCCAGGGAGACTAAATAAAAATGAGGGTGGGTGAAAATCTATTATGCATAGGAACCAATAAGCTCAGTTTCCTCGGCAATTCAAAACCATATCAGCTTCTGACAGATTCTCTTTAAACTGTGTCATTCTCTGCTGCCCCTGAATACATGAAAGGAGACATGGTGTGTATATGGGAAAGGGCAGTAGTGGGGTGGAAGGTACCTAATGGTGTCATATTTCAAGCTAGCATCTAATGCTCACTGGGTTATCTTGACATTTAATAAAGTGCAGTGAGCATTTCAAATGGATATGGTTATGGCTAAATGAACACTGACCATTAAAGAGCATCTCTTCTGCCCAACCCTCAGGATTTATGTCTGCTCCTACTGGAGGAGTAACTTACAGTACTGAGCACAGGTTAAAACTTGCACCTTGCTTGTATGACAATGCTGCACCAAGTAGCAATATGTAACTGTACTCCCCTACATGCTTTCATAGTTAGCTATATATCAATACCACATCTATAACCTGTATAGCCATGTGTGTATTTTATATGGATGCTTACCTGTGTAATTAATTACTTGTACACATCCTTACAAAATATGAAGAGCTTTAAAATATGTAATAAATTTTTCTGTTCTTGAGAGATTTCAAATTCCCAAACATTTCAGTTATTCTTTTATAAGAGTGAGTCTCTTTTATCTGTATTTTAAATGCCCAAGGGCCATACTCCATTTAGCTTAATGGTCATGTTATATACTGAAGGGTTGTTATGGAGACTGTTCTGAAGTATTCCTAGAAATTTCAGGGTATAATTAGTGGTGGATGCTACAACACAACTATCAAGTTATCTCCATGGAAACAACCAGAAAACCTATACTTTTTTGGTTGCAACAAGTGATCTGCATCAACACTGCTTTTTATAGACCTTTAAGATACTATTAAGGGCTCACTGATTGCCTTGTTTGTTAGTTAAGTTCAGCTTAGATATACAGGGTAAAATTCTCTCTTTGATCCACGTGTCTAGCTCCCATTGATTTCAACAGAAGTTACTTATGTGCCACCACGGATGGAATATATTCCATACAAAGTAGATTGATGACATTAACCTTATGATTAGTAAGACTGAGGATGATATACCGTACATGTTAGAGATGGAAGAAGTTAACTTTTAAAAAAATCTTCCTATTTTCCCAGTAATCCCTTCTTCCACTTGGCTCTTCTCTGAAGCCTTGAGAGCATGGAAACTCACTCTCTAACTGAAAGTTAGACACAGCTCACAGCTATGCCACTCAAGGCACTGGGCAGAAGAGGGATACAAGATTCTCTCTCTCCCCCTGGTGCCAGGCACACCACTACACAGTTCTTCCAGAGCAGGGAGTGAGGTTGGGAGCAAGATTCTTATACTTTGCACCGAAGCCGTGGCTAAAGATAATATACAGTACAGATAAATCTCCAGTCAGAGTTTATTCTGTTCTTGTATAAGCAATTTGATAAGTTCCAAACCAAGGAAGGAAGGCGTCTGTCATCCAAGAGCTACTCTTACATTAGTTTGAGTATACCTGTGCACCGAGAGGAAAATATATTTTAATCTCTAACACTGACTGGTCACGTGCACTATAACACAACATTATTTTGTATAGAAGCTTTTACACAAGTGATCACACAGGGCCAGTTTGTGAACCCTTTAGGCCCACTGGTGAGAAATTTGTTACATCAGTGGTTCTACTGACTTCACTAGGAGTGACCCATGTGCATCCATTACCTTTGAAAGGGCTTCTCCTGTGAGTAACTACATATCAGCAGGAATAAGGGGTTCACAATCTGACCCATAATATTTTAGTGTTAATTCAGATATAGAGCTAAACAACAACTAATAGCACAGCAAGAGGAAAATTAAGAGGCACAGGAGTGAGAGAGAGACATTTTAGAGGAGGTTCAAAGACAGTGAAATGTTGATAAGGCAGAGAGAGTCGGAAATCTTTGTCTTGCTTTCCTTGGTGCTTTAGCTGCTGTTTCAGATGGCTGGAACTCCAGCAGAGAATGGCTTTGGACATTAGATTGTGTGAAGAAACGGAGAGGCCGCCAGCAGAGCTAGATTTTGGACTTCATGAAGCTCATGGCCATGCTCCCCCCCCCCCCCCCAGGTCTGGGAGAATCTTGGCTTTCTTTTTAAAAAAAAGAACAAAGTGCAGTTCTGGCCCCTTCCTGTTTGTTAGGGTGACTATATTTCCCAAAGGGAAAATGGGACCCTGCGCAGAGCTGGCCCAAGCCCTCCCTGCCCACCCAGAGCTGGCCCAAGCCGTTTGCCCGAGCCCTGCCTGTCCCCCACCCAAGCTCTGCCATCCCCCCCACCCGCCCCTCTGCAGGGCTGGCATCGCCACTCACCCCCTCACATGTGCCTCCTCACCACACCCCACTTTTTTGACAAAAGTGGGCATCTGTCCCCTTTGCTCTTGTCAACTGATCAAGTCAGAAAGACAAGTTGGACAAATGCCCAATTTTGCCAAAAAAGTCAGGATGCCCAGGACAGGGCTTAAAAAAGGGACGGTCCCAGCCAAAACGGGATGTATAGTCATCCTACTGTTTGTAGATAGCCTTCAAATGTAAACAGATATAATCCATTTTCATGAATCTGTGCTACACTTCCTCAGCGGGAGTCTGTGAGGACATAAAACACACGTACAAAGCGAAATTATTCAGTTTGGGGTGCATCCTAAAGAACCACCTCACTAACCCAGCTTTAGGCTGGCTCTGTGCATAGTGCTAGGATCACACCAGGCTGGAATCAGTTATATTTGAGGTGAGGAAAGCAAGATATTGTTCCAGAAGCCCCCACAAAAGTACTAAAGCCATGTCTGGCAGCCAGTATTAGCCAGAAGAGGGATTGGGGAGGGGCGCAGAAAGAGACAAGGCCCATGAGGTAACCTGTGGCAAATATATCCAGCGATAATGAATAAGGAGCTAGTGCAGCTGTCTGATGACAGGGGTGATAGGATTGTGCTTTTTTTGTGTGTGAAATAGCTAATAGCATCAGTCTGCATATGCTGCAGCCTGTAGAGTTGGGATCTGGGGAGACCACAGAGAAGGCAGTTCCAATCTTCAAATCAGATTACAGTAACTCTTTGCAGTCAGTCAGAGTACAAAAATAGCCTGTAGAAAAGCCAATGCAGTTTGACTTCAATTAGATTATATTCATTTTTTTATCCTTGGGAGGAAGGAGAAAGATTTGGATGCTTCCTTTTCTATTCCCCATCCTCCTCTTCGCAATAGACTAATTCAGTAGGGACCTGCTGGGTACAGGCCAAACATACAACAGTTCACCAAAATATTAATGGAATAGCTGTATATAATCTGACATATGCTTACATTCCCATAAACTTCAGAGCATTGATCAAATATAGCGCTGAGAAGCAATTACATTATTCCTCCTAACTCAACAATTTAAACTGCGGCTGTTGCCTAATTCCTAGAGACCCCAACATGTTTAATCTCTCAATACAGATTAGCAGCCATAATCTAAATAAACCTCACTGGCAGCACTATTAGAGCTCATTAGAGTTCTCACCAGATGTTTCAGTTTGTGTATACTAAGGACTCTGGTTTTTCATTCCAATATATGACCCATGGTACTAACATATTTTGTGAATTAAAACATGCAGTCTCAACATATCTTCAAATTCTTGTTCTTCTGGGGGTAAGTCAATACAAAGCAGAGACAAAGGATGCTCTCTTTGTTCATCTTAAAGGTAGTTTTTGTTTTATGGACACTTCTCAGTGTTTCTCACATGTCTATACAGCGATGACTAATACACACAGTATTTGCTTTTAAACTGAATGTGCAGAGTGCATTTATTAGTCTGAATATCACAGAGTGTACATGCAGACTGATCCTGAGATACTCAGCAATGCGTCAACGCCAGAACTGTCAACAGTTGTTACAGTGTAGTTGTAGCCATGTTGGTCCCAGGATAGTAGAGAGACAAGGTGAGTGAAGTAATATATTTTATTAGACTGACTTCTGGACCAGACCTGAAGAAGAGCTCTGTGTTCCTCAAAAGCTTGTCTCTTTCACCAGCGGAAGGTGATCCAATAACAGATATTACCTCACCCACCTTGTCTGTCAAACAGTTGTTCCAGACCAAAGAACCTGAAAAACTCCTGTGGTGACTAAGTTGCTGCAGACAGTCAAAGTATTTTAAAAAACAAGTTATGCCCCTAATCCAGTTTTAAACTGAATGAAAATAAATAGACAAGGAGACCAGATATGTAGATTACATAAAGAATGTCTCACTGTATCTGTAAAGCAGGATTCTTTAGGGATCATTGATGGTATACTGGTGCATTAATGTTTAAGAAGAAATGAAGTGATGGCCACTATCACAGTATCAGTTCACCAGTCACATAGGTACAAAGCATCCAAATGGAAAACATTCTTGATTCTCTGAACCTCCCTCGAGGCCTGGGCTACTGAGGACTACAGCACTCTCCTTTCTTGGCTAATTCTCAAGACAAACACATTCTGGCCTCAACTGCTGCTTCTTTCCAACTGCTGGTGAAAACTCCAGTCAGTCTGAGAGTTTAAGAGGATGACTTGGGGCACAACTCAGTCCAAGAAAAATGCTCGTGTGGGAATATAATGCTGCTGTTGTTGAGATCCAGTGGGGGGGAGGGGAAAACTTACAACCATGGCCACATCTTCCTCATTTTGTGTGTCTAGTTTTAAATAGTTTCTATTATTTCCTATTTACATTAACTTTCTTCCCCTTTCTCTGTCATTTTTAAAATAATATTAAAAGTGTGGCTAAAATACATTTTACAATGTTAGGTAAGGCTAATCTGAATTTGCCGCTATGGTATCTTGTGCTGTGATCCATTCAATCCTCACATGCTGTCCAAGGTTGGACGACCTCCAAAGGACATCTAGCTGCCGCGGAAAGTGGTGTTGGTGATTCGGTAGGTCTCTCTCTTCCGAATGAGTCGATAGTTAAACCAATGCCCTGCTCAGTGTTGGATGGCAATATGATGCAATAGGAGCCATCCTTCAGATGAAGCATCAAACCCAGAGTCCTAAGCACTTGTGGTCACGATATATTCTATGACAATTTTCTAAGACTTGGTGTATTAACTCCACTGGTCTGGCCAAATTCCACCCCTCGCCCCCCACAGAACTATTGGTATAAAATAGTCTTCTCTGCTGCCTCTCCCAAAACTGTTGAGTAATATTTCTATATTTTATTAAGCAGCTACTGAGTTGCACCCTAGAGGTGGCTGCAATTCAGCAGTGGTCTGTATGTATTCCTTACATACCTCAGAAGAGTATTGTGAAGCTTAATACAATGCTTGTAATGTGCTTTGAGACTCTTGGATGAAAGGCATTACAGAAATGCAAAGTACCACTTGTATCATTATGAACTGGAGCTAGACATACCACATGTACCTGGTACCTGCGTCCCCTTTATACTCAAGACAAGGCATATAAATGACTATTGAGCAACAGTGTAGACATTGCAATAAAGGTTACAAAAAGGTAAGAAAACTAATTTTCTCCTTTAAATAGTTATTTGGTGTTGGATAAAAGAACTTTAATGCAAACGAACCTAACCTTTATGGGCTGATTCCAAGAAAACAAAAGTTGAGTAAATGACCATGGACGTTTAGGGCTATGTCTTTAGCCAGTTTAAGTTGGTGAAACTCCATTGACAATGGCATGACCATATTTTGTGAAGGCTATATCTAGAGCTGGCTCGGAACAAAGCCCCCAAATCTAAACATCTCTGAACTTTGGGAAAGCTTTGATCCAGATAAAAGAGTTTGAGGCTCTGAACCATTTCAGATGGGGAAGGCCCAAGTCTGCTTTACAATACATCTCCCACTACTTCTCGTCCTCCTGTCTTTTGATACTTCATAAACACTACACATAGAACCTCTTCTCCTTACGCACATCATCAGCTAACAGAGTTAGTTATTCCCATGTAGAATGCACCTCTGCCGAGTACATAATATTTTAATAGCAAGCTTTAAATCAATTGACTTGCTACCAAAGAACAAGAAGGTTAAGGCACTGAAACCTCCACAGCCAGACTCTTCTAGGAGAAATTCAAGCCAACAAGAAATGCCATGGGACTAGCAGAGTTTCACTGAGACAGACTTCAGAAATACTTAATACAAAAACAGTGACACTCCTTTCCTGCAGCCGCCAGAACGAAGACTGGGGAGTCATTTTACTGCAACTTGTAAACAAATGTATTATACAAATCCATTAAAAAAGCATTTTCATTCATTTTAGTGTGAAAAACTTGAGGACAAACTGCTCAGGGGAGTTGAGGCTTCAGGGTATCAACACATGGTAATGATTAAGCTGGGTAATTTACATATAGGAAAGGGGAGTCAAACCAGCCCTTCTGACTTTATATACTGTGGATAGTTTAACAGTTAAGCCATTAGCTACTCAGTGCAAGTATCACCCATTTCAGGTTGCCATCGGGTAACACTGGACCAAATTCTGCCCACATAGAAGCCAAAAGGAGTTGTGACATTGGCTTCTATGGGTCCAGATTTTGGCTTTGTGGTTCTGAAAAGCAGTGCTTCTGGGAAGGAAGAGGCAAGAAGGGAAATAATTGCTGGCAGACACTGATGTGATTCTCAGCAGCAGTATCTCACAAAAAATACCACCTGTGGAAAATATCTAACTGCAGTGCTTGGAGCCAGTAGGTCAGATTCTCAGTTGGTATGGCCCATTATTTTGGGGGTAGCCACAGGTGACTGATATGGGCTGCCTCAACTCTGCTATGTGTAGGGTATGAAATAGACAGATACATCTTGCGTCTAATTAGAATGGCTGGGGGGAAGGACAGGGATATGGAGGTTCAACTAGCTCACAGTTTACTCACTGGAGATACAGATCCTCCAAGTTCAGCTGATGGTCTCTCTCTTACCTTTGCAAGGAAACTCCAGGCTGCATATTGCCATGAGGATGTGATGCTTTTTAGCTTCACTGTGTGCAACATCAGAAAGAATCCCAACAGTCCACTGTAAAGGATTGAAAAAGCTTCCATTAATAAAGAGAATTCTCTTAGCTTCTATTAGCCAGAATCTTACAAGTTTCTTGATATCTCTTTTCCTATTACAAAACTAAACAAACGTCCCACAGGTAGTGTTGTTCAAGAACTGGAGTTGCTGATTTGGTAGACAAAGAACTTATTTTATGTCCAAGAGACCCTATTTTTTTTCCAGTCAGGGGCTGCAGTATAAGTAAGAACATTTGATGACCTCATGCTTGGTCTTTAATGGGTACCAAAATGCACCAACATAATCCATGCTTTACAGGTGACTGGAAATGTGAAGTCAAATTCTGATGTTTCAATGGCTCTCATTCAAATCATTCAAGGTTTCAATGGGAGCCAGACATACAATTGGCCCATATTCTCACTCAGTCCAACTTCTGTGATCGCTTGAGCTGCAACAATCACTGGAAAGTTTCACTTTCTAGTATTGCCATGTTGCTTAACCTTCCTAAAGACACAAACTTCAAATTAAAATGTCAAATGTATCTTCAGTTATGGTGGATAAAGAATAAATTAATAAATGTGTAGTGTTAGGGAATAAGACATCCTGATGCTCTTAAGTGAATTCACAGAGCCATTGAGGGTTAACTAGTGATGGGGAAAAGGAAGAGATTCAAAGAAATGCTTCAAAAATACGTATGCAACACATTGTGGCATGGCTAGTTCAATGGACCAGGGGCATAAAGGGTTGCAAGACATCATCACTAGCAGCATGGGAGACTGTGATGGGGTAATGAGGCTGAGAAGGGGCCAATTAACCAGACAGGTCACAGCTGAGGGGAATTAGGTGGCCTAAGTAATCCCCTGAATGATGATGGAGCCCAGCTGAGAAGAGACAGGCAGGGCTCATATAAAGCCAAGAAGCTAGCAACAGAAAGGGCTGCAGTCCCCCCCAAGGCAACACATGGGGAGGCATGTGGGGTCAAGTGCCCCACAGATTTCTTGGGGTGCCTCTGGTGGGGACACCCAGCAGCAAGGAGGCAGCACTCTCCCTGTGTCCCTAAAGCCTGGGGAGGGGCTTGCTCTGCAGACCATCCGCTGAGGTGTCTCTGGGGGTTGTGAGGGGGGAAGTCAGAGCCAACAGTGGGCCCCCAGCAGCAGGAAAAGCAAAGCAGCCCCATGTGATGGGGGAGGAGCTCAGCCAGCTGCCTGGCTGCTTCCTCCCTCCCTGAGCTGCCCAGGTACACACAGTGCTGCTGTCAGGTGAAGTGCTGCCTCTTCACTGTTGGACATCCATCCCAGAGGCATCAATCTGTGGGGAGAGCATGTGACCCCACACTGCTGCCCCCTGCTCTGGCTGCAGCCCAAATCACCCCCCATCCCCAATTCTGCCCCCAACTCCATTTTCAGCTCAAGCTCTGCTGCTGAGGAAGCCTTGGCTGTGCAGTACTGGGGGGAGGGGGCAGCCCAGGCAGATTCCATTAACGGGGAGGAGGCATAACTGGAAGAGGTTGAGCACCACTACTCTATGCTGAAAGATTTTAACGTTCTCTCAGGAACACTCCTCTGCACCAACAAAGGGAAGTATAGCTATGTGCAATGAGAAGCCCAGGAACATTTCTTCTTAAGTCATCTCTTAAAAACAAATCTTGAGGTAGATAAAATGCCCATTAGGATAAATGGCAGATATATTGCTGACATTCTGCTTTTAGGCCAGGGATCATGTGCCTTATTGTGCAGTTTAATACTCCTCTCCCGCTTACTAAGACATCACTTGTATCGACTAGTTCTCATTGCTCTTTGTTCACTTATGTGTTCTCTTACCCACAATGCAGTCAAAACTGAACTGCTTTCAAATAAATACAGCCCCACTGTGTATTGGTAAAAACTATCCAGCTTACTTTTATGATACATCTTCTGGGGTCCTTGGCAAGTCCTTCCTGACCCCCCCCAAACACACACACTTTTTAAAAGGCTGATGTTAGCTCATGGAGGAGTGGTGAAATAGTTAACAATGGTGACATCTAAAGTATCATCATGGGCACCTCAGTGAAAGAAATGGGGCAGTTTACACCTCACAACTATTGTTTCAGGCACTCTGCATGCTCAAGCTGACATTGCTACATTGTTTATACTTACTTTGCATTTGTGAAGGTTTTCTTCAGAACCATAACAGCTAGAGACTTAGGCCTGGTCTACACTGCGCACCTTACAACCGTGCAGCTGTGCTGCTACAGCCGTAGCATTGCAAGCCGCTCTCTGTCGCCGGGAGAGAGCTGTCCCAGAGACAAAATAAGGCATGTCTACACTTGCCATTTAAAGTGGGAAAAGTCCCTTTTTTGCACAAAAACCATGGGAGCATCTACACTTGCCAATGACTTGAGAGGCATACAGCTCTTACTGGTGAGGCTCTTGCAGTGATGTGCAAGTGAAGACAGGTTCTTTCTGTTTACACAGCTTTTAGCCTCTGGAGGATATCCCACAGTGCCTAGGTGACCACTCCGGCCAGCAGCTCTGATGCCAGATAAACAGACATCCACCCCTTCCCCTGTAAAGTTGGGGGAACTTTGAAACTCCCCTTCCTGTTTTCTTGGCAAGTGCTCACTTATCTGGCCAGGTAACAATGCCTGTTCCACAGAGCAAACAATCCCCTCCTTGGAGCAATGCTGAGCTACTGGAGCTGATCAGTGTTTGGGGAGAGGAGGCTGTGCAGGGACCCAGGATGCCCCACGATCACCCCTCACCCCCTTCCCACAAGACCCATCTTAAAAATGGAGAGAGCTGCTCTAGAGCACTGCTCTCATTGGCGATGGAAGTGCTGCTAATGTAAACACTCTGATGCCTGAGGAAGTAAATGAGTACACAAACCAGAGCTTTACTTTCACCAGTTCCCTATCACTGGTGAAACTTATAGCGCAAAAACTCTGCAAGTGTGGACATACCCGCAAACCACCCCCAATGAGGGGCGGTAGCTTCGTGGTTGGGAGAGAGTCTCCCACTGACAAAGTGCTATCCACGCCGGCACTTTTTGTTGTTAAAAATTTTGTTGTTCAAGGAGGGGCTTCATTTCCCTGAGCAACAAAAGTTTTAATGACAAAAGTACAGGGTAGACATAGCCTTACTTTTCAAAACAATGAAAGTGAGAACTCAGAGCAATTGAGAGGTCTGCCCATATACCCCAACTGTGGTGCAAGCTTCACCTTTTGGAAAACACGGATGTAAAGTACTATTTAACACAGGGTAGGGAGAGGAGAGCCTAGAACACTGGTGACAAAAATCTGAGGCCCCTAGTGAGTGAGAAGATCTCTGGTCTAGTTGCATCTCTAGAGTCTGAAACTGAGTCTTGTCTACTGGAGGAGTGACCACGTAGCTGTTGTGGAATAACTATGTTGACACTATATCCTGGGGTAAAAGTGACTTGATTACAAAATAATTTCTTCACTGACAAAGAGAAGTAATTATTGTGCAATAAAGTCACTTTTATTTCAGAACCAAGCATCCACACAGGGGAGTTAGTCCAGAAGAGATCATTACACACATATTTTATCTCTCTCTCTCATATATATGAGTTGTAGCATCAGGACCGTGATCATTTTTCACATTATATCAACCCTTTCAATGGGTAAATAAGATCAAGTTAAGAAAATAAGAAAAGTCCCAAGAAACACTACAACTATTTTAGAACCATTTAGCATGAAAGTTGAAATTCAACTTAAAAATATTAACGGATCTAGTGGACAAAGAACAGAAGATTAAGAGAAGGCTGCAAGTTTCAGCAGAGTAAGGAGAAATAGAATAAATAATGTAATTCTCACAGGATAACATTAGTAGGCTGTTAACTGTTGCTACTCAAAATTGTTACAGCCTTCCCCCTTTACACGACTAACCCATTCTGCCAAGTAACAAGATGTACAGGCAAATAAATCCATGCACACTAATATAATGCTGAAGACTAATGCCTTGTAATCACCACAAAAAGCAAGTTTTACAAGGCCTACTCCAATTTGGGAAGCGTTTGAGAGATGCTAAGATAACACTTGGCCCTGCCACTAGTGCAGCGGACTGGACTAGGTGACCTCTCAAGGTCCCTTCCAGTCCTACGATACTATGCTTTCTATCAAAGCTTTGCTATGGTATGTAAAACTATTTTAATGGCAGCTGGGAACCCTCATGGCCACACTGCACCTATCCGTACCCCTTCCCCCCGATGAAACAACCCCTGGTAAATTTGAATCTCAGGCCCTCAATGGCATTTCAGAGGAAGTCAATGCTCTGCGGCTTTACTGGCTTGTGCCAAGAGAGACTATTGTATCTAACTCAGGTTTTACTAGCGTTTAACTGAGAGTCAAGGTTGGAAGTTGACAGAACCAATTATTCTAAAAGCATTCACACACCCCAGTATGGAGAGGTTACCTGGCACAGCAGCTGCTGTGAAATCTGTAGAAGTACAGAAATGGAAAGTCCAAGGCACTGAAGAGATCACCTGAGGAACAAAGTAATGCACTCAGTGGAAAACTGGCAAAAATACCCATAGTTACAAACAACTGGGGAACAGCAATTAAATAGTCATTACAGTATTAGTTTAACATTCCTTTACAGCTGCCTGGCTCTTTAAATTACTAAGATTTCCACATTTATAATGTTTTAAATGATTCATTCCTGACTTTCTCAGTTCTAGCTGGTTCCTGCCTTCTGTTCGAAAAGGGGGAAAGGGTTGTAGAAAATGTAAAAGTATTCTTGGCTAATATGTTTCTAATGGCACATAAATGATTGTGTTGACACTGCAGTTTCCAATGACCAGGCATGCACCACATTCGCTACTTTTACTGGAGGGCCCCCAGGGGTGAATTTGTTTCCACTGAAGTCAGTTAATTCTTTTAGTTCCATGCTGTGCAACAGGAAACATTTACATGTATTGGCTGCTTCCCTCTCTGGAATTTGAACTCTGTCACAAACAGCAAGTCAGGAGGTTTAAAAACATTCTTCCAAATATGAGCAGAGTAGGGCTGGTGAATATTTTGCATTTCCAGGAAGTCTGACCCATAAAGCTCTCAGGAGTACCTAGTGTCTGAAGTTCTCTCACCTCCAAGCTCTACAAATTCTCAAAGTGTTTCCCTTCAATTTTTAAAATGTCTGCCTATTTCACTGGGCATTTCTCTTTCATAATTCCTGATGGGAGGAAACAGCAGGCACAGTGGCTTTATAAAGCACCAAAAGCTCCCACTAGCTGAAGAGCAGTACCTGTTCATTTCTTAAATACTTTTTCCTTTGTATTTTTGACTGGTTGAATCTTCTGTATAAAGAAATATGGACAGGTTCCACCACCACTGCTTTGACTAGTAAACCACGAATTTGCCAGGAACTGGGAATGGGCGACGGGGGATGGATCACTTCATGATTACCTGTTCTGTTCATTGCCTCTGGTCACTGTCAAAAAACAGGATACTGGGCTAGATGGACCTTTGGTCTGACCCAGTATTGCCATTCTTATGTTCCCTGTTCTAACATACCTCACCTCCCTGAATTATTACTTATTGTTGGCCCTTTGGCCACAGGGAAGGACTAAATTCTACCTTGGGCTGTGATGGAGGGGAGAAGTGAATAGTGAAAAAAAGAGATCCCCTTACTCCATGTGAAAGCAGCAGAGTAAGACCTCTATTTAGCATTGAGAAGAGCATGAGGAAGGAAACCCAGCGTCCAGGCTGGCTGGTAGGCCTTGGTCTCAAGGGAGCAGTCTACCAGCTAATCCTTGGGACTAGCCCCCAGTCAGCTAAAATGCAGGCTATAGTCTGCAGTATCTGTTAGGCTCCCATGCTGCTCCTTTGCAAAGGACAGGTAAGGTCCATATGACAGTCTATTAAGTGCTACTAAATATCAGTGCATGGATATCACAATGATAGGCTCCTTTCCCCTCTCCTCTCTGAACGTTGTATCATGGCCTAGATGGTCCTGATCCTACTCCCAGTTAATTCAGTAGCAAACCTCCTAGTGGTGCAGGATTCAGCCCTGTGGGAGGGCCTGAGACAAGTTTACTACTGTTATTTTGTCATGGCCTTCGTGCAAGCAATTCCACGTGCTTTTCTTGTTGACTCCAAGATTTTGCACCAGGATGCAGAATCTGTTCTTAAACTGCAATACATTAAAAAAAAAAAAAACCACACACACACACAACCCATTAAAAAAAAACAAACACATTCTCTAGTCACTTTACCTGCTGGATGGGATGCAGAGGCCAAAAGCACCACACTAAAGAAAGAAAAGATAAATACTTTACTACAAATTGAATACAGGAGGGTAAACAAACTGCCCACAAATGGACAGTGCACATAACTGTTCATTAATGAGTAAAGTTCTCCCCTATGCAATGGGACAGCACAGGCCTCTGTATCACGTACGTCATCAAAATGAAGCTTAAGTGGGACTATAGCGCATAAGACTCCAGCTGGCTCTCTGTACAAGAGTGAATTTTGACCACGTGTGTGCAAACACATGATTTGTGGGTATGACTGTGGTAAATGCATGTGCAAATTAAGCATCCGGTTCCACATGTATGTTTGTGCAAGCACCGTGTACCCATATTTGTGAGCACTTAGATGAAAGGAACAAGTATTCATCTTACAATTAGAACATCTATAAAGAAAGAGCATGCTAGTGAAACTCCTGGCCTCAGCAGAACTAACTGCATTTAGTTTTCTTTTCTAAAGCTATTCACTGCTGAGTTCCAAACACACTCACAACACTGGAAGGGGAATTTAAAAGAATATTAATGCACATTTTCACGCATATATAAATTATAAAACCAATCAGGGCCAGGGCTTTTTTACCTGACTGACCATTAGTAGGCACTGCAGTTATGAAAGTGAAAAGACATGCTGAAGGCATCACAATTTCCCCCAATTAATTGCTACTGTCTCCTGCAGTCCTAGGGCAGATCTAGGATAGTTGCAAGGTACCAACCCAACCAGTAAAGCCATGGAGGCCTACACAATGAGAAGGAGTTGTGACTGCCAAAGACAGGGCCTGCAGCAGGGTCTTACTAGAGTTCAATGAAGCATGGAGCTTTTCTGGCTGGCGCAGGGCATTTGCTGATATTAAAGTCCCAAAGGGTGTGGAGGTGCGGGTCCTGGCTCTGAAACCAGTAGTGCAGCACACAAGGCAAAGGGGGAAATTACATGTTAAGCTTATGGTCAAGTGGCTTAGGCTTAACATTTTCTTCAAAGTACTTAAAATATATATTACCTGGTGGAAAATGTCCAGAGTCTAAATAGCTGTATTTTTAACAAACCACTGTTGTGCCACAAAGACGTTAAAAAGTCAACATTTCTAAATAGTTGGACACACAGTATGTAATTCTCTGCTGCTGCCTCCAAACTAGATACCCAGAAGGAGCTTCAGTTAAATAAACGCCAATTCCGCAGATTTACTGACATCATCAATTCTGCTGGTAAACATAGCAGAGGAGGTGAAGGCACGTTGCTTATTACTCAGTATGAAACACAACAAGGGAATGGAAGCACAAATAAACCTGCATCGACAGTGGCAAGAGCTACGGTCCCCGTTCTTGCTTTGTACATATTTTACTGATAAGATTATGGAGAGTAGGAAATGTGTATATGTTTGCCTGGGTAAGGAACTTCATCTGCAAGCAAGGGGAATTGATAACCCTTCAACATCCCAGGCTCAGATCCAAAGAAAACAAAAATCTTAGTGGGGCACGGGGCAGCCTAAGCCAGTGGGTTAAAACTGAAGTAAGCTGCACTGTATTTATGTTCTCAACTGGGCATCTTGTGGCACTGCCTGAATGACTCTGGGACTTCCGAAAAGACAATTTAGGACACTAGGCAAGGGAGAAGGAGTAGAAGCACTAGATCTGTGATTTTCCCAAACCCACTATATTTTATTATGGGCTGCACCTCGTAGTCTTTTCTGTCTGATTATGGGGCAGTTTTGTCAGCAAGAAAAGCAATTTATGCCTGCAAAGCTGCCTTTCATCATAGCAAAAAAATCCAGTGCAGCTTTTTGTGCTCATAAATGAGCAAGCCTAGCAACTCTTCCTAAAGCCACTTCTAATGTGGGTGTGTACTCTATAGGCTTTACACATATTTCTGTCAACACACTTGAATCAAAACCCGAAAACACCCCTCCCCTTCTATGTCCCAGGTTTCTCTTGGCCAGAGACTGCCAGTTGTCTGGCACTTCAGTTTCACAGACAAACATCCAATAGATTAAGAGCAACAAACTCAGCCTTTGCTCAGCCTATGGAATTGCCATCATTTCAGGTTTTTAAGCACATGTTAGACAAACATTTGTCAGGTAGGGGTGTATTTAATTCTTCCTTGTCGTGGGGGGGAGGAGGTGTGGACTAGATGACCTCTTGAGGTCCCTTCCAGCCCCACATTTTAGGATTCTGTGTAAGGAGTGGCACACAGCCAGCTCTCCACAGGCAAAAACTTGGAAAGGAATTGTGACTCATTGTTTCTAGGAGAAGCAATTAGTGCCACCACTTTCCAGGTGCACATTACTTTGCCCTCACACTGCACACACTGCCAGCTCTGCTAGTCACAACATGGGGTAGGGAGGAGGAGGACGGAACCAAAACTGCACCCCGTCCTTGCCCAATTGCTGTGGGGGAGAGTACCCAGCATGCATTGCCACCTCTTTGCCCACACCTCACCCACGCTCCAGCCAAGAGACAGGGAGCACTAGCATCAGCATGTGTGTGAGCAGGACTACTACTGGCGCTGTTAGGATAGGCCACAACCTGCCCTGCATGTATGTTTCATCCTATGCAAGAACTGCAGATAGCCCTCCAGAGATAGTGCTTCACTGTCACACTACGTGTCCCAGCACCTCACTGCTATCTCAGATCTGAAAAACTAGGGAAGTTCAAGAGTCTTTTCAAATCTGCAGTCTAAAATTATTTGCATCTTGCCTTGTGAACAATAGCAACAGAGGCAGACTGTGGCATTTTGCAGATTAATTCCCAGTGATTTATCGTCCATGTGCTGATTAAAATAACAAACCCACTTTAAGTCATGACAAAAATAGGCCCTGTAAGGACTGGGGATTATACAGCTACTGGAATTAGCTCTAAATTAGTTTTGCTAGTGAACAGAAGACTCAGCATTCCATACAATGTATATAGTATTTCCACCATTTTATCAAAGTAGATTCTTAAATAATTTAAACTGTATCTGTCACAGTCAACACACCACTCATTTCATGTGGAGGGTATGGCAGGGGGACAATGACCAAAGCCCAAACACACAATAAATGGGAAGGGAGTAACAAAGGAAGAGGAAGAGTGGCAAACATCTCTTTACTGGTTGAACCCTGATATGTCTCTCAGACCTCTCAAAGTGCTGATAAATTTGAAAGCAACAAGATGAGTTAAAGCCCATGGAGAGGTTGCTATGTCCTGCTGCTCTACTCTCGAGCAGCAAAATGCTCCCTGAAGAGAACAGGACAATAAGACAACCCAGTTATAAGGGAGGCCCTCAAAATGGTCAGCTAGAGCACCCGTCGTTGATATTGGAACCAAACGTCCCAGCTTTTAGAGACAAAAGGTTTCTATCTGGGCTATGTGGCTGATAAAGTTCACTTTTACCAGTCTGCAAATCTAATAGGCTTTTCTATAATCATTTTTAGAAACATCACATAAATGGTGGTCAACTTTCTAAGAAAGATACTTTAAGTGATGAGGTGTGAGAAATGCCGTATTTTCAAAATCCAGCAAATCCTTCTTCAGACCTATCTTTTTCTGGAAAGTCCACCTCCATGTTTCTAATGCCCACACTAAAGACAGTCTCCCAAAAAATTCATTCCAGATTTTAAACGAGAATCAGTGCATGCAGGGACAGGAGGCATTAAGATGTTTAGTTTGTTTCAGTTACACTCTTGGCAATACTAGATGGAGCAAATATTTGATCTTTTAAAAAAAGAACTTTATACTAATATATTAAATCCATCCAATAGCTTGGGGCAAAAATTTTAATATGCTCCATCCAGGCATCATCTACAGTAAAAGTGCAACTCTGTTTTCATAACCAGGCGGTAACACTTTCATCTGACCCTTTTACAGCAATCACTGTCAAGTTGTGTTCACACGGCAGCGTTTTCCTGCACAGTCAAATGTAAACCATCTGATCAGGGTTAGATAATATGAAGATACAGGCACCAGCAGCATCAGTATGCAGCAGAGGCTGCCCCTTTCCACACTGTTAATACGCAGCAGAGCTACAACTAGTCTAATAGTGTGAAATTTCCTGAAAAGTGCTCGAGTAGACAAGTCCAGTGAGAAGCACCACACATTCACAGAACCTGGCATCTCAGAAGACTGGGGCCTTATTTGGACTAGGATACAAGGTGTGTTGTTAGCTAACATATGCTAACACATTCTAGAAGTCTGGTGTAGACCAGGCAGTGTGTACAACATTCTAAGTTGGTCAAGCTTAAAAGGTAATAATTGGAGATATACCAATCTCCTAGAGCTGGAAGGGACCTTGAAAGGTCATTGAGTCCAGTCCCCTGCCTTCACTAGCAGGACCAATTTTTTGCCCCACATCCCTAAGTGGCCCCCTCAAGGATTGAACTCACAACCCTGGGTTTAGCAGGCCAATGCTCAAACCACTGAGCTATCCCTCCCCCAAGAAGGAATTAAGAAGCTTAATCTTAGGCTTCCTCACAGGCTTTAACTTGACCATCTTAACTAGGGTGACCACATTTCACTATGCTGAACACGGGACACCTGGTAAAATTACTTGTATTCAAGCGAGTTCAATGGCAATCAATCAGAACTATGCACTACAAACATTCAAATTAACGTCAAGCTGACTGAGGCCTTGGCTACACTTAAGAGTTGCAGCGCTGGTGGTGGCTTTATAGCACTGTAACTCACTCCCCGTCCGCACTGGCAAGGCATATACATCTCCCTGGCTACAGGGCTGCTTGTACTCCACCTCCCTGAGAGGAATAAAGAGTATAGTGCTGCTGCTGCTGCTGCGCTGGGGTGCCAGTGTAAACAGGGAATAATCTTAGTATGCTGTAACTGACCTCCGGAAGCTTCCCATAATGCTTTTAAATACAGATTACTCTCTTTGTTTTGTTGTGATGCCTCTCTTTATTTTGTTGTCAACTCCGAACTCCTGGAGCTGCTTATCTAAAAAAACAAACACAGCTACTGTTTGCTGTGACGGAGCAGAGGCAGGCGGGGGGCTCCCTTTGGAACGCCCACAGCTAGTGTTTGCTTGAGGAGAGAAGCAGCGCGGCAGGCGGAAGGGAGGAGAGGGTCTGTTTTGGGGAGCGGCTGCTTATCTGGTCTGTGAGGAAAAAAGCTGTTTGCTTTCAGTGAGTGAGAGAGGGGTGGAGGAGGGGGTCGGAACTTGCAAGGCAGCATGCTGACACAGTGTCGGCTCCAAAAATCCCCTCTCTCTCTCTCTCTCTCCCCGCCACGCTCCCTGTCACACTCCACCCCACTCCCCCCTTTTGAAAAGCACGTTGCAGCCACTTGAATGCTGGGATAGCTGCCCATAACGCACCGCTCCCGATGCTGCTAAACATGCTGCAAATGTGGCCACGACAGTGCGCTGGTAGCTGTCAGTGTGGACAGACTGCATCGCTTTCCCTACTCAGCTGTATGAAGACAGGTTTAACTCCCAGCGCTGTACAGCTGCAAGTGAAGCCATACTCTGAGCCCCTGTTAAAAAGAAATACTGCGTAGTTGGATTCTTTTTTTTTTTTAACCTTCTTATCTTTAAGGATTTAGGGTTCACACAGGGAGGGGTGGCACACACAGTCCCATACACCTCTCTCACACTGGGGGGGTAACCGACCAACCCCATCCTCCCTGCCCAGTGCTGTGTGCTGTCCATGCCTCACCGGAGCCCCAGGATGGACCTGCCTCTCCTAGTACCTGATCTTCCTGAGGCAACAGCGGGGGGGCGGGGAGAGGAGAATGGGACAGGACATGCAGGGTCACATGCCCCCCCCTCCCAGATTTCTTCCAGGGTTCACACCAGAAGATGGCCAGCAGCAGCCTTTCGGCACTGTGCAGGAGGGAAGGGATGGGAGTTGCTTCCAGCCACAGGGGATGCGGGGGAGGGAGGGATGACCTGGCCCATAACTTTGCAGAGCTCATCTCTTCCCCCATTCCGCCTCCCTCCGCCCCCGTGGCTGGAAGAAGCTTGTCCCTTCCTGCCTGCACATTGTCAAAAGGCAGCTAACCGACATAACCCAGCCACCTCCTGTCCCCTGGCTACAGCGTGGGCAGGAAGGGGTTAAGCCGTAAGGATGCATTGTGAACCCCACCAGAGAGGTGGCTCAGCAGGGGAGGGTGCCTAGGGGGCAGAGCAGCCCCGCACTCATTGGGGGCTGGACCTAGGGCAGAGGGTTTGGGGGGGGAGGGTGAAGAGGGTGCTAACCCCCTGCCCGGGGGGCTGCTGTGGAGCCTGCAGTGTCAGGGCATGGACAGGCTGGAAATCGCTCTCCCCCCCCACCCTGCCACTCCAGAGCTTAGCTGAGGGGCGGAGAGGCTGTCCTGTGCCAGCACTTTCCCGGGGCACCGGCCCAGCCAGAGGCAGTGGGGGAAGGAAGGAGCCTGCCAGCCAGGCTGCTGGTGAGCTGAGCACCCCGACCAGGGGCTGGTTCTCTGCACAGCGCTGGGAGCGGGACATGCCTCACTGGGGGGGGATATGGAGGAGCAGTGGGGCTGGGGAAATGGGGCAAAGTGGCAAAACAGGGAGAAGACAGTGAGAGGGGGAGCACAGAAAGGCCGATGGGTGGGCAGCAGAGGTGACATGTTACCTGCTGCCACTTGGCATGTGCCCACACTCACCAGCCACTGCAGCTCACAGCCAGCGCCAGCCGGAAATGGGACAGTGGGCGGGGTCCTGCTGGCCGAGAGCTGGCAGGCAGCGTGTCTGTGCTGATGGACCAGCAGGGGGAGCAGCCAGCCTCACACACTTCAGCTTGGCCCCGCCACCAGCCTTGTACTTCCACCCCCATCGTCAGCCACTGGACCCCTCTCACTCACCGCTAGTGGGCGGGTGGCTGGCAAGCAGGGCGGGGAGGGGGAAGGAGACAAAAACAGGCAAATTGTCCCGTATTTTCTAAGAAAAATTCGGGACACCCACAGGTGGGCTTAAATACGGGACTGCCCCTTAAGAAACGGGACATCTGATCACCCTAAGATTCTTAACATCTGTTAATGGCAGCTGTGCCCTAGGCTGACCATAACTGGCTAACACAGTTTTAAACAGCACTTAATTAAAATGTTCTAGTTAACACATTTAAAAACAAAAAACCCACTTTTCCCTGGTCTGAACAAGGCCTAATTGCCATGGAACTCAATGTCCCTTAAAAAAAAAAAAATCCCACAGAGTCAAATCAAAGACATGTCAGTTTCCAACCACCTGCCTCCCTTCTAATCAAAGAAATCAAACCAGCTGTTTTCTAGCATTTGCTTTGTGTCAGCAACTTCCAAGCACAGATGACCTGTAAAGCCCTGGATAATGAAAATCTTTGCAAGATGATGCTTATTAATATTCGCTGCTTTTGAGAAGCTGAAAAAACACCTTGTCCTGATTCACACATTTTCACCACCTCTAAAGAAAAGCTTTAAAACTGGGATGCCGGCCACAACTACAACATCCGATCTTACAGCTCCTTAGCTACAAATGCTCTCTTTTCCAACATACAAACAGTAAATGTCCAAAAGCACCAGGTTCAACCAAACAGTTTTATGCTATAAATTGCCCAAATCTTCCTCTCTTTTTTATATTTGATTTGGCTGAAAGTTCTCTGAGGGGTGGGGGGGAAGCTCTACCTAAACTATATGGCCATAGGAGAGGGAAAAAAAACCACATGTAAAGACTTTAAAACAAGCTTGGGAAAAGATGATAATTCTCAGGTTAAATGGAACCCCACATCTCTACTGGGCACAGCTTCAGTGGAATTTCACCCAATTTACACAGCAGAGAATCTGGCCCTAAATTTGCAAGCTATGTTGCAAAATGCAGATTTGGATCCAAGATCTGAATCTAAGGTTTGGGCCCATCTGTAGTTTTCAACTAAATGACAATGGAGATTCATAGTTCATGCATGTGCTAATTACAAGGAACAGGATTTTGTTGCTTGCTTTACTTTTCCACCTGATCATTAGACAATAGACCCATTTAGGATGTTCTAAGCAGAACCACTCAGTCAAGAATTAATAGATTATTTTTGTGCATAAACACCATATTTGCAGTTATGTGAATGAACCAGTGTTCAAAATTACAACAGGTGTCTGTCTCCTTTGTCAAAAATTTGCTTTTTACTTGAAAAACTTAAGAGAACAGATTGATTGCCTTAGGACATGAAACTGCATCATGCAAATAGATACTCACACTATCAGTGCATGCTGCACTGCCAGATTTTCTTTGGCACATAATGCAGGTTTTGTAATAGCCTACTCCAGCTCACCTTATTAATGCAAATTGGAAAGTTTTATCTGACTAAGGTGAAGAGGTCTGGACCCTGCTTTTTAAACTTTATGAACATAGAGTTACAAGGTAAAGGTAGTCAATTAACTGCCTTAGGTCTATCCCACTGATGAGTCTGTATAAGGCCGGCTCAGGCAGGCACACACCCACACAACACATTTTCATCTCCAGTCATTCTTTCATCTGGTTCTGCTCCTACTTCAAGTTCTTGATTTTATTTCCCTTTCAATGTCATCTTTCTCTAGCACCATCTAATAGTGTGCATGCCTGGTGCTCACCAGGAGTCAGAGAGACTCATAAGCAGATGAAGGCTGCCACAGTATTATTTCCCATCCCTCAATAACAAAGCAAAAGTAAAAATATGGACATACTTTGTGCCTGCTGTAGTAACATGAGGCCCTGAAACATAAACTCGTGTCAGAGGCCCAGTCTGAGGCCTGAAGCCTGAACCAAAGTACTTCCAGGCATTGCTAAGTAAAAGCTGGGCTGTAAGCCAGAGGCAGGCCCCACTCACAGAAGTTTGCAAGAAGAGGGCTGCTAGAAGCAGGTGCATCCACACATAAGTGCTAATAAGAGGAACTTGTGCCAAGATGGCATCAGAACACTCCACAGAGATAACGAGGAACAGGCAGGTGCATCTTAAAGACAGGGTCAAAAGGACAACATGATGGATAGATCTGTTTGAACCAACATGATCAAAGAGGGAGATAACACCCAATGAGGGGCTGTACCTCAATACATCAGTAGGGATGAGTAATTTGTCCTGTAACCGTATAAAAGTAGGTCCCAGAGTGCGCATCTTTGTCCAGCCTAGGGGGCAGTGGAGTGTCCCGCCACTGACTGAGCTATGTCCATTGCCAGGGGGCACATATTCATAGTATGTCCTGTAGAGTCTATAGGAAACTATTCCTGTGCTTTGTTTGACAATAAACCTGGCTAAGGTTCCTTCGTACCTTACTAGAGTCTGTGGTCTTTAGGGGTTCTCTCAGGGTTTGCTGTGTCATCTATCTGCGCAGAACTGGGGCAGCACACAGAGGGAACATGCACGCAGCCGACTTATCATCGAACAAGAGCAGAACACCACACTGGTAGCCACTGACAACGCTTGCCTCTAGATATCACTTGGTGTTTGGCACAGGCAGGCAAAAGGTGACTGGGGTCAGCATGGGTATGCACAGGCAAGCAGGGAGGTTTGATTACACGGCCCTACATGGCTTGCAAGTCCTTATCTGAAGTAAGAATCTAGAAACAGCCATGCTCACTGACTTCCCTTGGCTATGATTTGATATGCCCAGTTAATGCCAACAACTAGAGGTCTGAATTATCTGCCCCATATGTTGTGTATTTGGTTGTCATGGGTTTTGTTACTATGGCAACTGAGTTAGACTATTAAGGGATAGCTCAGCCGGTTTCAACCGGCTGAGTGAGCTCTCTGTTTCTGCAAATAAAATGGAGGTTTTGGTTAGCTGTCTGCTCTCTGGCCTCAAGTGATTGCTTCCTACACCGGCTGCCCCTAGGACATAACACCATATAAAGCACCGTTTTTAACAATCACAGTTATTGCCAATGCTTTTTACATTAGATGTGTCTATACCTAATACCACCCCTTTGGTAATAACTGGTTTGCTTGCTCCCCTCCAGGTTTCCTTTCATCAAGTCATTGTGTCAATCTTACCTTTGGAGATCAGTGATCACTCACAGTTAAAACAGTTACCTCTTCAAGTGTAACTTGGCATGTACACCCATTATCTCACCCCCCAAATATTCTACTGTTGGACCCAGGCCCTTTTATAAAGGTACATTAGATGTATTTGGTTAGCAGGAGCATCAGCTGTGCTTCCGAAACAAGGCACTGTTGAAAATGGAAACATCCACCATCTAAGAACAATCACTGTGTATCAAAAGCAAATTCATTTTACCTGAATACATAGTTTATATATTGTTGGTCTAAATCACTAGGGAGAAAAAAGAAAAAAAAAAAAGAAGAGCTCTATCAGTAAACCAGTCTAATGGCAGCACTTTCTAGCTAGCAGTGATTTGAAATATCAATATATTAATTTAAAACATTTAAATGGTTGTAACAATATTTCAAGTTTATTGTTCAGTCGTCCTTACTAAGGAAAAACTCCCATTAACTTCTATAGAAGTTTTGTCTGACTAAGCATTGGGGCCTTAAGGTACATCTACGTTGCAGTGTAAGCCCAGGGTTCGAACTCAGGCACAAGATTAACCAGCCTTCCACCTACACACAACTCACACTAACCCAGGGCTTGGACTCAGGGTCCCAGGACTGCAGGGGGGTGAAAGGTCTGAGCCTGAGTCAAGCCGGGACCCAGCTTTATTGCTTTGCAGCATAGCTGCGGCCCCACTGGACTCGTACTCTGGGAATCCACCAAAAGAATTCCACTATCTCATGGGCTGACTTTCTTTGTCCTCGGGAAAAGCAAGTTTAGTGGACAGTCAAATTTTCCCACAATGCACCATGAACAAAGGTCTAGAGTAGCCACCTTTTGGGAGGGCACTAGAAAGTCTGGGACAGGAGTCGGCAACCTTTCAGAAGTGCTGTGCCGAGTCTTCATTCATTCACTCTAATTTAAGGTTTCGTGTGCCAGTAATACATTTTAATGTTTTTAGAAGGTCTCTTTCGATAAATATATAATATATAACTAAATATTGTTGTATATAAAGTAAATAAAGGTTTTTAAAATATTTAAGAAGCTTCATTTAAAATTAAATTAAAATGCAGAGCCCCCCGGACCGGTAGCCAGGATCCGGGTAGTGCGAGTGCCACTGAAAACCATAGGTTGCCTACCCCTGCCCAACGTTAACAAACTCAGGGTCTGCTAACTCGAGTTCTGCTAACCTGAGCTTACACTGCAATGTAGACGTACCCTTCGTCTTTAAACACATGTGGCAACCAGTCTGGAAAATAAATTTCAGTCCAACCATATTATAATACAGTTTATATGTACATATCCTGCAGCCACAGGCACCCATATCCATATATGCTACTGCAGAGTAATGACAGGACAAATATCCAGGCCGACTTGATTTCAAAGGAGTTACTCACATGAATAAAGTTACGCAAGTGCTAGAGTGCTCATAGGATTGGGGTACAATTTTCAGAAGTGCTTAAATGATTAAGGCACCTAAATCTCATTGAAAGTCCATGAGTTTCAGGTACCTGTCACTTAGGTGCTTTTGAAAATTTTGTCCTGCATCTGTTATAGTGGAGAAAGAGAGAAAAAAAAAATAAGTGCAGACTCTGCAGCACTCAAGCTTAACACAAGCCAACGTTTTTAAAATAACTGTGCCAGGAATCAAGAGGTATGTTTTTCTGAATTGGGCCATGATTCATTAATAATGTACTGTTGAAAGTGAATTCAAGCATGAGTTAGCAGTGTTCATCTTAGTGCTGTATACAATACACTTAGGTGTAACATAAGGGTGACAGTCAACGCTTTTCATTTTATCAGAAAAGTTACTATTGGTCAGTTGGTAGCCATCAAAGAAAGCTAATGTATCAAGGGTCACCTCACTTATCTCAATAAAGCAGAGTAGAGAGGCCTATAGTTTACCTGTCATCTAAATAAATGTCTACCTTCTGTAATGGCCATGCCTTTCCTTTAAAAGAGAAAATATTTTTAAAAAAAAAGTTACCTTAAGGAACTAGTTTTCCACAACTTGTGAATGACTTTGTAAACCCCTGTAATTGAAATGACATGTGTAACTGGTCTAATATACGATCATTCTGGTTAACATGCTGTATTCATTTGATACTGGTACACGCAGATATTTGTACTTTGTACCAGCAAGGCACAAAGGATGCACACAATTGCTAACAAAAATTACCTAAAATAACTGTTCTTGAGGGCACATCTACACTGCAATAAAAGACCCATGGCACAGCTCCTGCTGGCACAGATCAGCTGACTCAGGCTTGTGGGGTTTGGGCTGCAGGGGTATAACATTGTAATGTAGACTTGTTGTCTCGGGCTAGAGCCCTGGCTCTGAGCCCTCACAAGGGGGTGGGTCTCAGAGCCCAGGCGCCAGCCTGAGCCCAGATATCTATACTGCAATTTTAAGCCCCACATTCTAAGCCCCAGGAGCCTGAGTCAGCTGATCCAGGCGCTGAGATTCAGTGCCACAGGTTTTTCACTGCAGCATAGACATACCCTAATAGTTCCTTAGTGTGCTTTGATCTATTCCTGTTTCAAAGCAAGTTAGATCAAAAATCACTAGAAAACAGTGCATGCCTGCAGGGTCCACGTGGACACTTAGTGTGCAGCAGACTACTGTGGAACAGGTTGTCACAGGATGCAGCCCTCATTGCCGGACTGGCACCTCCTCCAGGTCATGCTGGGGATTAGCTCAAGGCCAACCCATCCAGGGTCTGCACATCAGCACTCTGTCTTTGCTGCTGCCTACGGCTCCTCTCGCAGCATCCTCTTCTCAACTCAGCCCTCCAGTAGGTCGTCATTTGTATTTCCCCCTTTCAGGAGCTGGGGGGAAGGGGTATCTATGTCCAACAGTCCAGCCACCTCCCCAGTGGCAAGTGGGGGGACCAGGGCCTGCCCACTACTCCAAGCCCCAACCCAGGAACCCTGTAAATAGCAGCCTCCTGCTGTTCTACTGTCAATGCTGCTCTGTTTCCCTGGGCCACTTCCCCATGGCCCAGGGAAACATCTTCTTCACCCTCACCTCAAGGCACTCAGCAGCTCAGTCCCAGGAGCCAGCCACTGCTCTGGCCAAGGTGCTTACAATTCTCTCAGCCCTCTAGGGATGCAGTCCTCACTCCCTGGGCTCCCAGCAGCAACTAACTCTGCTCTGCCCTGTGGCTCTTTTTATATGGGACCACTGGTCCATGACTGGCAGCCTCTCTTCCTTGCAGCCTCTCTCCTATTGGCTACTTCTTGTGCAGCCTCCCCAGGGCTGTATTAACCCCTTCTCTGCCAGTGTGGGGTGGACGCCCCATCACACAGATTAACACCATAGCTTGTCCCAGACTAGAATAGAGTCTCTAGGCACTATACAAACATAAAGTAAGAGATAATCTCTGCACCAAAAAGTTTATAACCTTAATAGACCAGGTGGAAAGGAAGTATTATTATCCCCATTTTACAGATGGGGAACTGACACACAGACAGACCAAGGCCCAGATCTTCAGAAGTATTTAGGCACCCAACAGGAGGATCTAGGTTTGAGGGACTTGCCCAAGGGCATACAGCAAGTGTATTGCAGAGCCAAGAATTAGTTCAGGTTTTCTGAGACCTGGTCCAATGCTTTAGCCACAAGACCACCCTTCTAGGGGTGGTGATTTTAAAGGTGCAGCTGAATCAGAGACTGGTTAATCCTGTGTTTTTAAATTTTGTCCTTTTAAAATGTGTATATGTTTTATTGAGTTGTGTCAATTTAAAATTAGAAAAACATTTATATTTATTTTTTGTAAATAATGACCTATCGCTAAGACCCTATATATTAATAAATGCATTATTATTTAATTATTTCTACTTTCCCGATCTGCAGATTCCATGGTAGCTTAAGCAGTCAAGCCTGGAGAAAGAGTGTGTCACTGACATCAGATTTACTATGCCAACGCCAATTATCCCAAAAATTATTCAAATTACAGAAAAATATCCAAATGCCCATAGAAAAGAAAACCACAGTTTAAATTAAAAAATGCAAGAGGATTGTATACTCATATACAAATATAACCCAAAATTTCACCACCCTTCCTCCAGGAGTATGTTCTGCACAGATTTTCAGTATTTTAAAATACTATCTGTTAACGGACTCTTTAAATGAAATCAGTGTGTGCAAGTAAAGCCCAGACCACAAGCTATTAGTAAATGTTTTCCAAGGAAGATCTATTAGTGAGCACAGCATCAAAACCCTGCAAAACAACCACTGTTTATTAAAATTATATGTGAATTTTCTGATCCAGAGTTACCATTGACTGCCATGCCTACTTTCTTCTATTGTTGTTTTCAATTAAAAAAGCTATAAAGGCAGTCGGGGTGGGGAGGGAGCTTTCCTATTTTCTGCTGTGCAAGGCAGTATAACAATAAACCCTCTCTTACCTTTCATCAAAGTATTTCTTCTTCTTTTTATCATCAGTTTAAATTTCCCTATTTTCACAAGAAGGCCATAATTTGCCTGCTTAATGGGTTTTCTCTATTTTCTCAGACAAGTTTTTCAAAACTTACCAACACAGATCAAGTGAATTAGAGCCCAGAAATAGCCATCTGGATCAAACTGCAACAGAGAACATCTAAATAAATATATGCACATGCATGTAAATAAGTCCACAAATACTTCTTTTGTATTTGGTTTCACAAATTAAAAGCAATGGGAACTGCACTATAAACAACAACACATTAGGTGAGATTAAAGATTTCTCAAAGACTCTTTTGGAGCCCAGAGGATCATCCTCCCTCAGTGTATCTGGACTTTATATTCCATGGACCAGCTCATCAGCTGGTAAAAATCAGCATAGCTCAATTGGCTTCCATGCACTGATTTAAATAACCTGAGAATCCAACAACCCCCCTAATCTCCACTCTCTGCTGTCAAACCCTGGCATTACAGCTACTCTTCTTCAAGCAGAGGAGAAGAGACATGACTCCCTCAGAAACCTGTCACAACTAATTCTCCTAAATTAGCACAGCAGATAGGGGACTGCTGCAGAGTACTGCAATATGTTTCTTCCCACAGTAGCCAGTTATTCCGTCTCTCCAAGGGTACCTCTACACAGCTAAAAAGACCTGTAGTAACATGTCTCAGAGCCAGGGTCAACTGACTCAGGCTTGCTGGGCTTGGGCTGCAGGGCTAAAAATAGCAGTGTAGATATTTGGACTCAGGGTCTCAGAGCCCAGGCTCCAGCCTGAGTCCAAATATCTACACTGCTATTTTTTAGCCCAGCAGCCCGAGACCTGCAAGCCCGAGTCAATTGACTCAGGCTCTGAGACTCACTGCTGCGGGGGTATTTTTGCTGTGTACAAGTACCCTAGATCAGCCTCTGCAGGCTTGTAACAGGAGAGACCATATGACTGGATCAAACAAAGATTGCAGCGCAGATCACTAGGCCTGCCCCAGATGTGTACCTTCTGTTACAGTATCCACTCTTTCATGACACATGCACACATACCATAAATACAAAAAAACTTCACTGTCAGGAAAAAATGACTTAACTCCTACTACTTAGTTTGTGAGCTTCAGGGAGCAGGGCCCCATCTTTTTGTTATGTTTGTGCAGTACCTGAATAATGGGGTCCTGGTCTATGACTGTCTATCATAGACGGATGCTCTCCGTGCTGCTATGGCATCTTTGTATCTCACAGTCTATAATTTATCCTTACAACACGAGTGCTATTATCCCCATTTTACAGACAGGAAACTGAGGTACAGAGAAGCAAAGTGACTTGCCCAAGATCACCTAGGAAGTCTGTGGCAGAGCAAGAAATTAAACCTGGGTTTCCTGAATCCCAGGCTAACACCTTAACCACTGGAACATCCTTCCTCAAGACTGAGTCTCTTAAAAGCTACCATAATGCAAATAAATAAGATAATAATGCTCATATACTATGTTGTTATTAGGGCTGTCAAGCGATTAATTTTTTTAATTGTGCGATTAATCATGATTAAAAAATTAATCACGATTAATCGTGAAATTAATCGTACTGTTAAACAATAATAGAATACCATTTATTTAAATGTTTTGGATGTTTTCTACATTTTCAAATATATTGATTTCAATTACAACACAGAATACAAAGTGTACAGTGCTCACTTTATATTTATTTTTATTACAAGTGTTTGCACTATAAAAAGACAAAAGAAATAGTATTTTTCAATTCACCTAATACAAGTACTGTAATGCAATCTCTTTATCATGAAAGTTGAATTTGCAAATATAGAATTACCGGTATGTACAAAAGTACTGCATTCAAAATTAAAACAATGTAAAGTTTTAGAGTGCATGTCCACTCAGTCCTACTTCTTGTTTAGCCAATCGCTCAAACAAGTTTGTTTACATTTGCAGGAGATAATGCTGCCCGCTTCTTGTTTACAATGTCACCTGAAAGTGAGAACAGGCGTTCTCATGGCACTGTTGTAGCCGGTGTCACAAGATATTTATGTGTCAGATGCGCATGCTTCAACCACCATTCCAGGGGACATGCGTCCATGTTGATGATGGGTTCTGCTTGAAAACGATCCAAAGCAGTGTGGACCAACGCATGTTCATTTTCATTATCTGAGTCAGATGCCACAAGCAGAAGGTTGATTTTCTTTTTTGGTGGTTCGGGTTCTGTAGTTTCCGCATCAGAGTGTTGCTCTTTTAAGACTTTTGAAACCATGCTCCACACCTCGTCCCTCTCAGATTTTGGAAGGCACTTCAGATTCTTAAACCTTGGGTTGAGTGCTGTAGCTATCTTTACAAATCTTACACTGGTACCTTCTTTACATTTTGTCAAATCTGAAGTGAACTTGTTCTTAAAACAAACAACATGTGCTGGGTCATCATCCGAGACTGCTGTAACATGAAATATATGGCAGAATGCAGGTAAAACTGAGAAGGGGACGTACTATTCTCCCCCCAAGGAGTTCAGTCACAAATTTAATTAACACATTTTTTTTAACAAGCGCCATCAGCACGGAAGCATGTCCTCTGGACTGGTGACCAAAGCATGAAGGGGCATACGAATGTTTAGCATCTCTGACACGTAAATACCTTGCAATGCCAGCTACAAAAGCGCCATGCAAATGCCTGTTCTCACTTTCTGGTGACATTGTAAATAAGAAGAGGGCAGCAGTATCTCCTGAAAATGTAAACGAACTTGTTTGTCTTAGCAATTGGCAGAACAAGAAGTAAGATTGAGTGGACTTGTAGCCTCTGAAGTTTTATATTTTTTGGTTTTGAGTGTAGTTATGTAATCAAAAAAAAAAATTCTACATTTGTAAGTTGCACCTTCAGGACAAAGAGCCTGCACTACAGTACTTGTATGAAGTGAATTGAAAAATACTATTTCTTCTGTTTATCATTTTTACAGTGCAAATAATTGTAATCAAAATATACACTTTGATTTCAATTACAACACAGAATACAAAATATATATGAAAATGTAGAAAAACATCCAAAATATTTAATAAATTTCAATTGGTAGTCTCTTGTTTAACAGTGTGATTAAAACTGCAATGAATCATGATTATTCATTTTTTTGAGTTAATCGCGTAAGTTAATCGCGTGAGTTAACCGCGATTAATTGACAGCCCTAGTTGTTATTAAACATAATAGGCCAAGGAGACACTTTTATAACCCTTCACAAAACTGACTGTGAATTACCTTAGCACACACGCAAAAGCCATGCAAATATATTCCCCTGGCTTGGAAACAAGACTCCCCAATACCAAGGTCAAAGACAGCTGACAAAACAGAACCCACCTGCGTGTCAAACAAAGGAAGGCACCCTGCTGCGATCAGAAGGAATAGCACACTGTGTGAAAGAAAACAAAGACCTATAGTTCGTAATCCAATGCTGCACTCTCAGATCAGATTGGGAGTTTCCATTCAACCTCACACTGACATCCCTTCATTTTTACATAAATGATCACTTTTTCCACCAACAGGAAGGTATTTAACCTATTCTCCTTTGTATTTAACAACAAAAAAAGAATTTAATCAGCAGAAAAGAATACCCATGCAAAATGTACATGAGTTAATGCTGTGGACAAGCTTTGTACTTGAGAGTATTAATCGTATTGTGCCAGATTCTCCCTTATCATCCAGCCCCTTTGTTCCACTCCGGCAGCACAAATGGGGGGTCAGGTTATGGCAATAAATGGCCAGCAAAGAATTCCACTTGTTGAGGGGAGTTCCCTGCTGTCATAAACCCAGCAGAGGTGGCACCTGCACCAGCCACTCCTCCCCCAAGTCCTAGCATAGGGAGCACACTGGGGCCACGGTGGACTGAGGGTGCAAAGGAGAGACACTCTAATATACCAATCCTCCACTGGTGTAAAGCAGGGCCGCCCAGAGGATTCCAGGGGCCCGGGGTCTTCGGCGGCGGGGGGCCCTTCTATTCCGGGACCCGCCGCCAAAGTGCCCCGAAGACCCGCGGCGGGAGCCCCCCACCGCCGAATTACCGCCGAAGCGGGACCCGCCGCCGAAGTGCAGCCCGGTGTTCGGGGCAGGTCCCGCTTCGGCGGTAATTCGCCAGTGGGGGGTCCTTCCGCCCCGGAGCGGAAGGACCCCCCGCTGGCGAAGACCGGGAGCGAAGAAGCTCCTGCGCCCTCTTGCCCCGCCCCCTCTGGGCGGCCCTGACCCTATCCACCCCCCCCAGAACACCCACAATCCAAACCCTCCCATTCCCTGCCTCCTGACCGCTTCCCCAACCTCTGCCCCCTCCCTGTGCCCTGACTGTCCCCAGGACTCCCTGCCCCTTAGCCAACCCCCCCGGCCCCAGCCTCTTACCCCCGGCTCCCTCCTCACCCGGAGTCTCAGCGCCTCGCAGAACAGCTGCAGCGTGTGGCCGGCGGGGCCTGAGCCCCGCCCCGCTCAGAGCCGCGTGGTGAGGGGGCGGGGCTGCGAGCTCCACGCCGAACGGAGGGAGCTGAGCTCAGCCCGGAGCTCCCAGCCCCACCCCCTCACCACGCGGCTCTGAGCAGGGCGGGGCTCAGGGGCCCCCCCGGAAACACGCTGCGGTGCTGTCTGAGGACGCCGCTTGATGTGCTAGGGCTCCAGGAGAGGGGCGGAGGCGGGAGCCTCAGTTGTTCTCTTGGGGGCCCCTGCGGAGCCCGGGGCCCGGGGCAAATTGCCCCCTTTGCCCCCCCCTCTGGGCAGCCCTGGTGTAAGGTCCCTAAAGCTGCTCTTACTCACATGAGGGCTGAGTCAATTGCAGAAACAGGTAGCTATAACCTGCTCTTTGACAGCACCCTTCTCCCCTGCGCCAGGCAGAGCTCAGATGCAGGGCAAAATTAAGCCTGTTTACTTTAATTGTTGTAACCCTCATCCCTCCCCATGTATCCCTTTTTGTCATCTGTTTGTCGTCATTTCTTAAATTCACCTAATTCAGAATGTACGCATTTTGGGCCAAAGTTCGTGTCTATCTTTATTTCTGCAACACACCATGAAAATTTAGGAACTCTGAATCAATAGTAACAATAATGAATAATTGTTTTGCAGTTAGTTTTCCAGGGTTGTGAGGTGTTTTTTGGTTGTTGGGGTTTGTTTGTTTTTAAAACGTGGCAGGGGAAAGCAAAACCAAGCAAGAAAAACTCAGGCATGCTTGATGGAGATAATTCAGTGATCAAAACCCATGTATAACAAGATCACTGGGGAAAAAACACCTGGATTGAAAAAGGTTCTAAAACATCAATGAACGTGTTGCTTCTAAGCAGCATAAAAGTTAAACTAATCTTCTCTGATTAGGAGCAAGGGGGCAGCTTTACTCTCAAGCTCCAAAACAAAGTGGCTAATCCACACTCTAAGGCAGCGTTTTTCAAACTTCGGGTCACAACCCAGTACTGGGTCGCAGCATGTCAGGCACTGGGTCACTCTGGTCAGCACCGCCAACCAGGACGTTAAAAGTCCCATTGGCGGTGCTGCCCAGCTAAGGCAGGCTAGTGGCTACCTATTTCGACACCACGCTGTTCCCCAGAAGCTGCCAGCAGTGGGTCCGGCTTCTAGGTGGGGAGCCACGGGGCTCCGCGCACTGCCCCCGCCCTGAGCACCGCTCCGTACTCCCTTTGGCCAGGAACTGGCCAATGGGAGCTGGGGGGAGGGGGGGCAGTGCCTGTGGGCAAGAGTCGGCGCGAAGCCACTTGCACGCTTCCGCTTAAGAGTCAGACCTGCTGCTGGCCGCTTCTGGGGCGCAACGCAGTTAGAGGGGCCAGGATAGGTGGAAAGCCTGCCTTAGCACCCCCGCTGTGCCACTGACTGGGAGCTGCCCGAGGTAAGTCTGAGCCCCAACAGCACGCCCAATCCCCTACCCCTGCCCTGAGCCCCCCCAACCCGAAGCCCCTCCTGCACCCCAACCCCAGAGCCTGTACCCCCAGCCCAGAACCCTGAACCCCTCCCGCACCCCAACCTCCTGCCCCAGCCGAGTCCCCTCCCACACCCTGAACCCCTCATTTCCAGCCCCACTCTGCAGCCCTCACCCCTGTGCCCCAGCCCTGAGCCCCTCCCACACACCAAACCCCTCATCCCCAGCTCCGCTGGGTCGCAGGCATCAACAATTTTCTTCAACTGGGTCCCCAGAAAAGAAGTTTGAAAACCGCTGCTCTAGGGGTTCTGCGGGAGGGAAGGAGCACTTGGTCTTCTGAATGAATGGCTTTTCTATTTCTTATTCTCCCTCTCTCCTTTTCAGAGGTTAAACTTATAGGGACAACAAATAAAGGACCAGATTCTTCCACCAGCATGAGAAAGGGTGGCAGAATTGGGCCCTATAATTTTCAGAAAGGCGATTTCTGAGCTACTTTAAAGCTTCATTCTTTTGCTGTTTATGATTATCCTTTGGAAGCTTAAACTTGAAATATGTTTCCTTTCCAAAACATTTTTTGCCTCCATCCCGTGCATGCAATGGTTTGTTAGTTATAATCATTGGCCTTCCAGCAATGCCATTTAAGTTATACAAAGGTGGTGGTGGGGGGGAGACGGGGAAATCTATTTATACAATTGTTTTTAGAAAATGAAAATATATAAAGATAATTTAATTACATAAATGTTGCAACGTGGGCCTACTGCTGCCCACAGTAATGTGTCTTAAGTCATACATTGTTTTGGTGTTCCATTACCTGAAGCAAACATAGAAACCAGAGCCAAAACCAGTGCAATTCACCCCATCTGAGTAGCTTAAAAAACTTACCTACAGATTTTTAGGAGAGAGGTCTGCTGTATAAAAAGAAAGAAAATGTGCTCAAAAGATTTAAAGTGACTGATCGCTGAAAAAGTGGTCATTTTTTGCATTAAAATGGGAGATAGATTTCAAACATTTTCTCTGGTGACCCTAAATATTTGCTATTACATAACAAAAATTCAGAACTAATAATTTAATAAAATAAGTTCTACATATGGTGGAAAGGAGTCTCCCAACAAAGCGTTAAAGCCATTATAGATCATCCCAACCGGCAAATAAATTGGTTCAGAGGCTGACAAACAACAATAAACCAGCCATTGTGCTTGACTGGGACACTTAGTTTGCAGTAGAATGAGGATTATAGATTGGCATAAACCAATCTCAGAACTGAATTTTCAGCATACTGGTCATCTTAACCTGAAACCAGATATGCATTTCATACCTGGCCTTTATCTTGGAGTGAGCCAAAAGCCTGGCTATTAATTCACCCAGACTGTGGCGTGGCTGGATCAAATTATAGACATTTGTACAGCCTTTGAGCGTCAGTTTTTCAGCAGCACCCAGTGCTGGCTGTTTGTCTTTTATTCTACACACCACAGATGTAATTAATGGAAGATTCCTTTCAAACTAGAGGAGGCTTCATGTGGTATGAAGTGCTTGCCAGGGCCACTCTACACAGCAAATCACACTGATCTCTAATAAGCAGGATCTCCAATACATCTTAAGACTAGAGACACATCGCACTCCTGTTAAAGGAAATGGGAATCTTTCTCCTGACTTAAATGGGAATTGCACTCTACCAGGGTACATCTACACTGCGTTTTAAAACACATGGCAACAAGTCTCAGAGTCTGTGTCTACAGAAATGGACTTGTAGTTATGGCCCTAAAACCAGCTGTGTAGACATTGCGGTTCAGGCTGGGGCTCGGTCTCTGAAGCCCACCCTGCCTTCCTGGGCTTCAGAGCCCAAACTCCAGCCCAAACCCAAATGTCCACACAGCTGTTTTTAATTCTGTAGCGCAAACCCGATGAGCCCAAATCTGTAGACCTGGGTTCTGAGATTCGGAGCCATGGGTTTTAAAAAGCAGTGCAACCATACCCCATAGCATCTAAAAATATATGGTTTCCCCCCACAACCTTCATGTTCAGATACGATCAATTCTAGCTTTGTATAGTTCACGAGACTCATATCATTTATCAAATCACTATACACACTGTACCTGCAAGATTTAAGGGCCCCAATTCTCCTGCCATTGAGGTTAAAGGATCAAGCTCTTATATCTGGCAAAAGGAGATGGGATTTTCATTTTCAAAAGGAACAAATCATCAGGATCAAACCAGTCTTAAAAAATACAGATCAAATTGTCAATATACATTCAAAGTATTTCCCTAGCCAAGAAAAAGGTCAATAGCTTGATATTTGCTGACAGTGACTGCTGTCTCTGAGACTCACTGCAGTGCAATCAGTGCAGGCAGGAAAGCATGCAGGACTAATTTAGGTATTAAAAGAAATACAGCATCTTGTTATAGTGCAGTTACATTACAGGAACTGGCCTTTCATATATTGATTACCTCTTTCTGCACAAACTTCTGGAATCCACAGGTTATAACTTCTGCTGCATTGTGGACAGTAAGGAACACAGGAATTGGCTGCCACCGGAGGAGGAAAATGACATTCAGAATTAGCACCCTCTCTCTCTACAGTAAGCTGTTATTCATTTTCCTATATCTGTCTATTGATACAGAAACTTGGGTGTTACTTAAGACTAAGGCATTGTGGATGCCATGGTTTTACAGGTTTACCATCAGTTTCTCCTATGGAGAATTGCCATAAACTAGGGAAGTAGTATAGAATAAGGTACTCAAGCAGTACTGGAATTCCACCTTCAAGCCAAAAGGACCCAGAGAGGCCTCTTGCTGCTACTCCAATGAAAGTAATCAAGAAATAGACAACAATAATAGTGATTAATCTGACTCCAGGTGAAGTCAACTAGACTGCAGGTGCTCAGCACTTTTTTTAAAATCAGGTCTGAGGTGTCTCAGATTGACAGCCAAAAACTGAGGCAACCCAACATTAGAAAATGTTGATTTTAATTCTCATAATACTCATGTGAGAAAAGTAAAAATTAATATCCACAGATGGGGAAAACAGACTTGGAGAGATTAGTTCATGTTTGTAAAGTGCTTGAGATCCACTTGGATGATAAATAGTGTATGCACCAAACACATCTTAGATTTTATTTTGCAAAGAAGCCTCAAACCATTTTTCTGTGTTTTGTTCTTCTTTTTCAAATAGCTGGACAAAATGTCCCTACTAAAATATTCCTAGCTATAATGACAATTCAGATGGAGCAATGAACACATTTACATGATTGCTTTAGACACCTTTAAATTAGCAAGAAAATGTAAAAAAAAGTGCATGTAGGCAGCAAATTGTCAGCTGCTCTTTCACGGATAATGAAAACCTAACAAGTACTGACCCCACAGCTGGACTTGGACTTCTGATGCCAAGTGAGAAAGTTAAAATGAGACCATCTAATATTAGCATCTTGAGCTAGACACAATAATAGGAAAATCTAGAAAAAATGATATCCAAGGAAAGTTGACACCAGAATTTACATTATTCCTTTTGTGGAGCCAATTTACTACTTTTTTTGTATGCTATTGGCTCCTTCTAGAGTCAAAAGAAATGTGTTTTAGAGCCAACAATTGCTCCAATTTGACCAGCTCAGTTAACCTTCTCCATATGTTTATTATCTTTGATGTGAATTTTTTTTTTAAATGTATGAGTGGCTTTAGTTCTCATGGACAGAAGGTTTACTGTCTGGGACCAGCCAGTGCAATTGGATTCTGTGCAGACTTTCCTACATAGTTCTGTCAATGCATCTCAGTCCAGACACAAGCAATCCTCTTCCAGTTCCAGACCTGTTCTGAGCAGAGAGATGGACAGTGTGTTTTGTGACGTGCACAAATAATAATAGAGAGCCCAATACAGTAAACAATTATGTGTGTAAGTTATTCACTTATAGGTGTTGGAAGGATTGGGCCCTTGGCATGGCCCATGCAATTAATTAAATTTCTACTTAGGAGGTAAACCACTGGATCCAAGAGCCAAACATATCGCTGATGCG
Organism: Mauremys mutica; assembly: GCF_020497125.1. Classification (NCBI taxonomy): domain Eukaryota; kingdom Metazoa; phylum Chordata; order Testudines; family Geoemydidae; genus Mauremys; species Mauremys mutica. The sequence goes on along the minus strand of NC_059073.1, from coordinate 83,805,206 downwards.
AGCAGGCCCAACTCCAGTGATCTGTTAAATTAATTTTCCTTACGTCTGTATTATATGCCTATAGTGGACAGTGAAGCATGCATTCAGGAGTGAAATTCACTCAAATACATGAATCTACACACCAGTTAGGGTCCATGAACCTAACAGGACTATTTTAATGAGTAATTCTCATGTGCCCAAGTGTTTGCAGGATTGGCCCTTAAATCCTGACTTGTCCACATCACAAAACAAAGTATGACTGGTAGCTTCTGTTCAAGAGAGGTTAGGACATGGACCCCTAAGATCTGTGCATGGACGGAAACCTCATTGTGTGGATCTCTGCCATCCTGCACAGAAGTGGGCTCAACCCTTCCTCTCCCCACAAAAGACATTCCCCTTTTTCCTGGATGTCCATGTATCCAGGCAGTAAGGAAGGAGAGGAAACTGGGTAAACCAAGGGAGGAGTGGGTGAACCAAGGATCTGACTGGGGAGGACTTACTCAGTACCTCCTCCATCCCTATGGAGTGCAGGCAGAGAAGACAATACAGCCTGAAGCCTGAGGATGCATTATTGTTTCCTTTTAGCCCTTTCTAAAGGATCTGTGGTTAGTCACAGCCAGGAGAAGCCAAATGGATCTGCTCTAACGAGGAGCCAAAGAGGCCACCATTGTAGGTGGCCAGGGGTGAGATTCCATCTGCAGGCAAATGGCCCCAGTTTCCTGAAGATCCACTGTAACCCACAGGGAATGAGATTGGGCCCCACAGCCTTTTCCATGGCAGTGGGGGGCCCTGCCTTCACCCTCTCCACCCAACAAGATGAAGTTGAGGTGTATCATTGCAAGCAGATCCTTATGGCAATTTCTCTCCCCATCCCTCTTGTGGGTTTTAATGTGGGTGGGTATGATCTGGCCATGGAGTCGAAGAGTGTTGTCTAAGTCTGGATTGGGATGCATTGACAAAACTCATAGGGAAGTTTGCACAGCATCTGATCACACAGACTGGACAATTCCTATAAAATACTGATATGGGTTTTTTAAAATAAAGTCACAGGATTTTCATTTTCAAAAATACTGAAGGCAATTTAAACAAATGATATTAAATATTACTTAAAGCATACTTGACTTCACCTAGATCTTCACTGGCCTAGTATAGTTTAAATGACTTTATGAATCCATTCAATCCCTTAATCTCTTCCCAAATAGACAATTTGCAATTTATTTTTTCAAACCCCATAATGTGTCAAAAATATCCTATAAAAGGGACACAAGCCTTTTCCACTGATCTCATTATGTATCTCATTTGCAATAGAGGAAAACAATTTAAAAAACAGAGTTAGTAACACCTCCAGCAACTTCTGTTTGCATAAGGCAGATTGGCGAGGCTCTATTCTGCAAGATGCTGAGCATTCCTGGGAGGTGCTGAGTCCTCTCTGCTGTCACTGAAGTCAGTGGGAGTTCAGGGTGCGAGGTACATCTCAGTGATGCTCCACATCTTGCAGAATCAACACTCTAATCTCTAGTAGTGTTAGTAAAACAGCACTGAAATCCTTGCTTGTAGAACATTTTCTTTATCCATGAAGTATAGAGAATCTGGTTATTCATTTCCACTGGAGTGTTCCTTCAGGGCCGCCCAGAGGATTCCAGGGGCTCGGGGTCTTCGGCGGCGGGGGGCCCTTCTATTCCGGGACCCGCCGCCAAAGTGCCCCGAAGACCCGCGGCGGGAGCTCCCCGCCGCCGAATTACCGCCGAAGCGGGACCCGCCGCCGAAGTGCAGCCCGGTGTTCGGGGCAGGTCCCGCTTTGGCGGTAATTCGCCAGTGTGGAGTCCTTCCGCCCCGTAGCGGAAGGACCCCCCGCTGGCGAAGACCGGGAGCGAAGAAGCTCCTGCGCCCTCTTGCCCCGCCCCCTCTGGGCGGCCCTGACCCTATCCACCCCCCCCAGAACACCCACAATCCAAACCCCCCATTCCCTGCCTCCTGACCGCTCCCCCAACCTCTGCCCCCTCCCTGTGCCCTGACTGTCCCCAGGACTCCCTGCCCCTTAGCCAACCCCGCTGGCCCCAGCCTCTTACCCACGGCTCCCTCCTCACCCAGAGTCTCAGCGCCCCGCAGAACAGCTGCAGCGTGTGGCCGGCGGGGCCTGAGCCCCGCCCCGCTCAGAGCCGCGTGGTGAGGGGGCGGGGCTTGGAGCTCCACGCCAAGCGGAGGGAGCTGAGCTCAGCCCGGAGCTCCCAGCCCCGCCCCCTCACCACGCGGCTCTGAGCGGGGTGGGGCTCAGGGGCCCCGGCGGAGACACACTGCGGCGCTGTCTGAGGACGCCGCTTGATGTGCTAGGGCTCCAGGAGAGGGGCGGAGGCGGGAGCCTCAGCTGTTCTCTTGGGGGCCCCTGCAGAGCCCGGGGCCCGGGGCAAATTGCCCCCTTTCCCCCCCCCCCTCTGGGCGGCCCTGTGTTCCTTACCAGTCTAGATAATGCCCTGGAACCTGCATAGATAATGCCCACAAAAAGCGCTGAAGCCGGGATCCATGTCAGTACTTCAGATCTGTAAAAAAAATGAAAAATACCATTATTTACCACATTCCTTTTACAAATGGCCATTAGCAGTAGTTGTTTATGCTGGCCAATGTAAAAGGGCTTTCTCAAGCAAAGCTGTACATATTTAATTCAGTGTTTTGCCCTCACATTCCCACCGCCGACTTACTTAGGAACTCTCCAGGACAGAAAAGAACAAGTTAACTCACCTAACCCCAAATTTCCTTTTTATTGAAGCAGAAGTTGTGCTCCCCAATATATATCTTCCCAGAATACCTGTTTAACTTCCATTAACAGCAATTGTTCTGATTGATTTTGACAGAAATCTGCTCAATAGAAGTTGGAAGAAGGTATAAAATGGCCTGTGTGATGCATACACACACACACACACATACACAGGATGTACATGTTTATTCCTCAGCTAGGTCTGCAAATATATTTCTCCTACAGGTCACTTAGCCCCTGTGAGATTTGCCTCTTGAGTTTTCATAATGACATACCTTTGACTAAGCCAAACTTCTAGAGGCAGTTTAACAACTAATATGGGCAAATGAAGTCATTCCAGCTTGATCTAATTTTTCTTAGTCATATTTTGTGCTGTGGGCTGAAGTTTCACCTTTATGAAGAGTCTTCACAATTTGTTTTCTTCTGCAAGTCTCAGAGGGTAGGGGAGGAAAAGCACCAAGCAAGTGCTTAACTTCAGTGGGAGTGATATCAAATCCTGAATAAGGGGGGAAAGGGGGAGCAACTAAGGGCTTGATTCAAAGTCAATTAAAGTAAATGAATTTTTCCATTGATTTCATCTGGCTTTGGATCAGGCCTAACAGATCATGAAGTAAGGCCGGAATATTTATTTTTAAGAAGTGTGGAATCCTAGTTCTTCCAAAGTCAATTGAATACTACAAAACAAGCCCCTGGGTTTACATCATGTTCATGACTTGTGGACAAGCCCCAAAAAGTGCAGTCACATGATGCAAAAAGCAATATAAAAACTCCATTCAAGAATGTGAAATTAAAATGAGCTGAAATGAGGATATATGTGCAAAGATTTATGCAACTACAATGAAAGAAAAACATAAAATCATGTTTCATCTCCTTCTGTACATTTCTTTTCATCTAGGCTTTTGAAGACACATGACTAAAAACCCAGGAGATCTAAAAGTCACAGACATAGAAATCCCCAGGCTTTCTTGTTTATTGGGTAGTTATGATCATTTTGATAGGAATAATGCACCTTTTAAGGCTATTGACTTCAACTGGAATCTTGCCTGGATCAGGATCTGAACCTACTGTAGTGCACTACCAATGAGTTCACATCAGATCCCTACCTAAAGCAAACGATGCCACTGGAATGGAGAACTCTGGAAAAATAAAACCCCGCAACTTGAGAACTGAATTCCCATTAGGAACATAAAAATAAAAAAATCCTGACCACCATGTGAAGTTTCAGGAATTCCTGAAATGTTTATCTCTCCAGTGCAATCATATCAAATGCAGTGGAGAAGAATTTCAAAAAGAAGTTCTGATGATGTAACAGTACGTTGGGTATTTTTGACCAAGAAAAAGCCTCAAGTAACGTTTCTTTGAATAGTCCAAGAGGGGAAACTGAAGAAGGCTGCCTGTAGTGTGACCCTAGGCCAAGAGAGGGCACATGAGAGGCACATGAGACCTGGTTTATGCTACAAGGTTAAACTGACATAAGCTACCTTGAGTCAACCTATCTGTGGAAGTGTCTTCACTTAAATTTGGCTCCTGCCAACATAAGTGCCTCTCTACACCAATTTAATAACACCAGTTCGCTGAGCGGCCTAAGGTCACATGGTCGATGTATTTAGGTCAATGCAGTGTCAGTGTAGACACTGGGTTGCTTACGTTGACTGTTACTGGCTTTCAGGAGCTGTCCCACAATGCCACACGCTGACAATACAATCGATACAAGTGCTCCTGGTGAGGACGCACACCACCAATACAAGGAGCCAAGTGTGCACCCCGCCACACAAGCGATTTAATAACTGCATGCCAACATAAGTTAGGTCAACATAAATCTGTAATGAAGACATGGCCCGAGTCACTTGTAGTAACGTGACTGACAGCAGAATGCAGCGACATGCATACAGGGAAGTAAACCGCTGTAACAAAGACAGGAAAGGAAAAGGCAACTTCCCAGGCTGTTAGGATGTGATCAGAAGCTCACTGAAGTCAATAGAAAGACTCATTAACTTCAGTGGGTTTTGAATCAGATCCTTAGGGCTCTGCATTTCTCTTTGAGTGAATGCAATATGAATCATCGTCTCTTACTCCCTGAGTAACTATGGCGATATTATGCATAGCCCCTAAGGGTGGGAACATCTCCCACTCTCTACAGAGCCCTTCTTGCTGAGCCAAGTTCCATACAGAGTTACAAATCCAGCCTTTTTGCAGGTAGGAGAAGGGTGACTGTGGTGGCCTTGGGAGTTGGGGGATGATAAACTGGGGTGTCCAAAACGCTAAAGAAAACTTGTTGTAAGCCACATGCCTTATATAGCTCAGTATCTGCTGCTTTTTAGCTTTTATAAAAGATATTTCTTGGGTTCAGGGTCAGAAGTACACGCAGGAGAAAGAGATATTACAGTGCAAAGCTAATGGGGCTACATTTTTCAAAAGCACCCTTTAAGTTTGGGTGCCTTACTTGATGCACCTGATTTTTCAGAGGTGTTGAACACAGCTCCCAGAAGCATCACTTGCCGATGTGGACACTTGGCACCTCTAAAAACCATGTTTAGCTATCTAAAGATGGGCTCTCAAAAATTAAAGCCACCCAGAACTAAAGAGCATTTCTGAAAATTTGGACTTAAATGTCTTGCATGAATTGCAGTACCTAGCTAAGAGTACAGCAAAATATGAGACTTCATACAAAGACTGGAATATAATTACAGTGCTTTGCAGAATGAGTCTAAAGCACTGGCTATTCCTAGTTATTTAATTTAGTCATTAACTAATAGTTAGAGAATGCCTACTCCATAAAACTATGGAGAAATTCTCTCAACTGTTCATCTCTCAAGGGTTGTTAGTCTCATTTAATTCCCTGTATCAGACTGACATCTAGTGGATGTAGGGCTTTGTTTCCAAAACACTCAAAAAAGCTGGTCAAAATTTTTCCATCAAATCTTTTCTTTGATAGAAAATGGCTTTTCAACAAAATCCAAAGTTTTCATCTAAAATTTTCTTCAACATTTTTCAAGGTTTTCACTGAAAGAAATAAACATTAGAAACAAAAAAATATTCGGTTTAGTTCTGGGTATGGCTTTAAATTTTTCAACAACCCATAAAAACCTCAAAGAAAAAATTTGACAAACAATTTTGATTTTGGTTTCATCCAAAAAAAAAAATCATTTCCAAATGAGGCCTACTTAAAAAAAATTGACAGGATGTAACTTATGCCTGCATCTCTTCTGTATTTCCAGGATATATTAAGGGTAAAGAAAAATAATGCATATAGTAGGGGTCGGCAACCTTTCAGAAGCGGTGTGCCGAGTCTTCATTTATTCACTCTAATTTAAGGTTTCGCGGGCCAGTAATACATTTTAATGGTTTTTAGAAAGTCTTTCTATACGTCTATAATATATAACTAAACTATTGTTGTATGTAAAGTAAATAAGGTTTTTAAAATGTTTAAGAAGCTTAATTTAAAATTAAATTAAAATGCAGAGCCCCCCCAGAGCAGTGGCCAGGACCCGGGCAGTGTGAGTGCCACTGAAAATCAGCTCACGTGCCGCCATTGGCACAGGTGCCATAGGTTGCCTACCCCTGGCATACAGAATAAAAGTTTGTTAATAACTGTAGTTACCAACTACCACCAGCAGAACAAGGCTGTTCTCTGAAGGGCCTGATCCTGTCAATGAGCGTTTTGGCCCAAAATATTTCCACTCTATCCAAATTGTTTATAAAAAACATATCGGGACGCAGGGCCGGTGCAAGGATATTTTGCGCCCTAGGCGAAACTTCCACCTTGCGCTCCCTCTCTCCCCCCAGCATCACTTATTAAAAACTTTCAAAAATGAATACTGCATAATGTGGCATTGTTTATTAGAATTAATACACGTCCAGCTTGAAAATTTATTAATTGAATTATTTAGTCTACATATTTAATGAAAATAAATGAATAACCTGACAGTGCTGACATTGTTATCGTTTTCACTTTGCACAACATAACATGGATCTTAAAATAAATCGCATACATTATACACAACACACTGTCACAGAGTAACACCTCATAATTTAGAATTTATTTCTCCACAGGGAAGGGAAGCAGACTGGGTTTGGTCAGTGAGGGTTCGGGTTTGGCTGGGGCAGGGAAAGGAAGCAGACCGGATTCAGTCAGTGACGGTTCGAGTTTGGCCTGGAGGAGAAGGAAGCAGACTGGGTTCGGGTCAGTGAGGGATTGGGTTTGTCTGGGGAGCGGAAGGGAAGCAGACCAGGTTGAGTCAGTGGGGTATCGGGTTAGTGGGGAAGGGAAGCAGACCAGGTTCAGTCAGTGGGCGTTCGGGTTTGGCTGGGGAGTGCAAGGGGAGCAGTCTGCAGCCGGGGTTCGGTCACTGGGAGGATCGGAGTTGGCTGGGAAGGGCAAGGGAAGCGGACTGGGTTTGGGTGTGGAGGGGGGCAGCGGGAGGGGTAGGATTCAAAGAGCCGCAAGATGAAATAGGCACTATCCTCTCCAGTCCCTGGCATGCAGCAGCAGCGGGCCAAGTGCACTTGCAACAGGGCAATGGGAGCATGTGGCCTGCTTTGCCTTCACAAGTCCGTCCTGCACCCGGGCTGGGGAGTTGAATATTGGGCTCTCGCTCCAGCAGGGGGGTGTGGGGCAGGCAGGACTGTGAGGCAGAGAGTGCGCGGCCCTCATACCAAAGCAGGGTCGGGAGGGTAGAAAGCTGGGCGCAAGGAAGTGGGTTAAAGCGGCTTAGCCGCCCCTCCACGCAAGCAGAGCCTCTGCCCTGGAAATCCTGCAGCCGGCTCTCCGAGGAGCATGCCATGTGCAAGCCGTCCCACTTGCACCATACTGACAGCACAGCTCAGCCCAGCGGGGGGTTTTACACTTCCCGAGGCAAGCTGCTCCACTCTCCTTCTGGCTGCTGCTGTGCAATCTACAAGACAGAGGAGCTTGTACTGTAATCATGTACCTACCAACATAGCAATCTGTACAATTATCGATTCACAATCAAAGGACTTCACTGGCTTTCTAAATGGCAGGAGTCGGAGAGCAATTCACTGGGAGTGTGATTCTTATCACCTCTCTATAGTCTGTGATCTAATCAAAGGACTTCCCTAATCGCTGGCTGTCTAAGGCCTGGTCTACACTAGGCGTTTAAATCGGTTTTAGGAGCCTAAAACCGATTTAACGCCACAGCCGTCCACACTAGGAGGCACCTTATATCGATTTTAATGGCTCTTTAAATCGGTTTCTGTACTCCTGCCCGACGAGAGGAGTAGCGCTAATATCGGTATTAACATATCGGAATAGGGTTAGTGTGGCCGCAATCGACGGTATTGGCCTCCGGGAGCTATCCCACAGTGCACCACTGACCGCTCTGGACAGCATTCTCAACTCGGATGCACTGGCCAGGTAGACAGGAAAAGCCCCGTGAACTTTTGAAATTCATTTCCTGCTTCGACAGCGTGGAGAGCTCATCATCACAGGTGACCACGCACAGCTCATCAGCCACAGTTAAACAATGCAGTCTCCTGAGAATCGAAAAAGAGCCCCAGCATGGGACCGCTCAGGAGGTAATGGATCTGATCGCTATATGGGGAGATGATTCAGTGCTAACAGAACTGCGTTCCAAAAGACGAAATGAAAAAGTATTTGAAAGAATTTCTAAGGCTATGACGGATAAAGGCCACAGCAGGGACTCCGTGCAGTGCAGAGTGAAAGTTAAGGAGCTCAGACAAGCCTACCAGAAAACCAAAGAAGCAAACGGAAGGTCCGGGGCAGGTCGAAAAAACATGCCGCTTCTATGATGACCTGCATGCAATTTTAGGGGGCTGCGCCACAAGTACCCCACCCCTGACCGTGGATTCCGAGGTGGGGGTTGTAATCTCTGCCATGTCAGACGGGGAAGATGAAGAGGAAGAAGAAGAGGAAGACCTCGCAGAGAGCACACAGCACTCCGTGACCCCCAGCAGCCAGGAGCTTTTTATCACCCTGACGGAATTACCACTGCTCCCAGCCCTCACAAGCAACTATTCCAGAGAATGACGCCATGGAAGGGAAACTCTGGTGAGTGTACCTTTGCAAATAGCAAAACAGTGTTTTTTAAGCAAGCCTTTTTTAATGATTGATTTGCCCTGAGGACTTGGGACGCATTCGCAGACAGTATAGTTACTTAGAAAAGTTTGTTAACATGTCCGGGGATTGAGAGGAAATCCTCCAGGGACATCTCGATGAAGCGCTCCTGTAGGTACTCCAGAAGCCTTTGCAGAAGGTTTCTGGGCAAGGCATCCTTGTTCCGCCCACCATGGTAGGACACTTTACCATGCCATGCATATAGCAAGTAATCAGGTATCATTGCGTGGCAAAGCATAGCGGCGTATGGTCCCGGTGACTGCTGGCATTCAAGAAGCATCCGCTCTTTATCTTGTTCTGTTATCCTCAGCAAAGTGATATCGTTCAGGATAACCTGGTTAGAAATCAGGAATTTAAGTAAGGGGGGTGGCCATTTTTCTACTGGGTTCGTGGAATGCAGCAGCTTAAAAAAAACACTTTCCTGCACGTAGCAAAGCGGGGGGAGGGGAGGAGTGAAATGCCGATGATCTTTTTCTGTTTGGTCACCGGCGAGGCGATCTTCCCAAGCTACCGGACAAGCAGTGGGTGGGGGGGAGGGGGAAGGTTGTTGATTAGCAGGGAGCTAGCGTGGTATTTGCCTTGCGTTGGGGGGGGAGGGGTAAATCACTGAGTCAGTGGCTTACCATGGCCGCATGCAAGCTGAATCCTGATGCCTGGAACCTGTGTCTGAGATCTGTAACCCAAGAGCTGCAAGCAGGCACTATTAAGATGAAAAATGCGACCTTGTAGGGAAATCACATGTGCTATGTAAGGTGAATAGTGCTTTTCACTGTGAAAGAGTATAACCATTGTTCTGTAAAATGTATCTTTCTAAATATTTATCTCCCTCATGCAGCTGCAAATTTTTCAAGCGTCCCTCCTCCATCCCAAAAGGCTAGCACAGATAAGGCGGAGGAAAAAGAAGACGCGAGATGAGATGTTCTCGGATATTATGGAAGTTACACGCAATGAAAGAGGTCATCTGAATGAGTGGAAGGACGTGGTTTCAAATTACAGGAAAGAGGCCAGTGAACGTGAGGACAGGAGGGACAACCGAGATGAGAGGTGGCGGCAGGAAGACCGGCAGGAAAAATCAGCGGTTGCGGCAGGAAGATCAGCGGTGGCGGGATGCAACTCTGGGGCTGCTGCGTGATCAAACTGACATGCTCCGGCGTCTTGTGGAGCTTCAGGAACGGCAGCAGGATCACAGAGTGCCGCTGCAGCCCCTGTATAACCACCCTCCCCCTCACCATGTTCCTTAGCCTCCTCACCCAGACGTGTAAGAACGCGTGGGGGGAGGCTCCGTGCACCCGCCCAACTCCACCCCCGTGGACAGCCCAACCAGAAGGATGTCGTTACTCTGAATTTTTTTTTTAATGGCCTTCTCCATCCCTCCTTTCCTCCTCCCAAAGCACACCCCTTACTTCTCTCCCTCTTTTTTTAATGAATCAATAAAGAATTCATGCTTTTTAAATGAGAGTGACTTTATTTGCATAAGTAACCTGTACTCGAAGGGGGAGGGGGAGTTGCTTACAGGGACTGAGTCAATCAAGGGGGTTGGGTGTTCATCAACAAACACAGCAGTCACACTGTACCCTGGCCATTGATGAAGCTCGTTTTCAAAGCTTCTCTGATGCGCACCGCTTCCTGTGTGCTCTTCTAATCTCCCTGGTGTCTGGCTGCGCGTAAATCAGCGGCCAGGTGATTTGCCTCAGCCTCCACCCCGCCATAAAGGTCTCCCCCTTACTCTCACAGAGATTGTGGAGAATACAGCAAGCAGCAATAACATAGGGGACATTGGTTTGGCTGAGGTCTGAGCGAGTCAGTAATGTGCGCCAGCGCGCCTTTAAACGGCCAAATGCACATTCCACCACCATTCTGCACTTGCTCAGCCTGTAATTGAACAGATCCTGACCACTGTCCAGGCTGCCTGTGTATGGCTTCATGAGCCATGGCATCAAGGGGTAGGCTGGGTCCCCCAGGATAACGACAGGCATTTCAACATCCCCAACTGTTATTTTCTGGGTCTGGGAAGTAAGTCCCTTGCTGCAGCCATTTAAACAGAGTAGTGCTTCTGAATACGGCGAGCGTCATGAACCCTCCCTGGCCATCCCGCGTGGATGTTTGTGAAACGTCCCTTGTGATCCACCAGTGCTTGCAGCACCATTGAAAAGTACCCCTTCCGGTTTACGTACTGGGTGCCCTGGTGCTGCGGTGCCAAGATAGGGATATGGGTTCCATCTATCGCCCCCCCACAGTTAGGGAATCCCATTGCAGCAAAGCCATCCACTATGGCCTGCACGTTTCCCAGAGTCACAACCTTTCGTAGCAGCAGCTTAGTGATTGCTTTGGCTACTTGCATCACAGCAGCCCCCACAGTAGATTTTCCAACTCCAAATTGATTCCCGACTGACCGGTAGCTGTCTGGCGTTGCAAGCTTCCACAGGGGCTATCGCCACTCGCTTCTCTACTGTGAGGGCTGCTCTCATCTTGGTATTATGGCGTTTCAGGGCAGGGGCAAGCAAGTCACAAAGTTCCATGAAAGTGCCCTTACGCATGCGAAAGTTTCGCAGCCACTGGGAAATCGTCCCACACCTGCAACACAATGCGGTCCCACCAGTCAGTGCTTGTTTCCCGGGCCCAAAATCGGCGTTCAATGGATAGAATCTGCCCCATTACCATCAGGATCTCCAAAGCGCCGGGGCCCGCGGTTTGAGATAATTCTGTGTCCACGTCCTCATCACTGTCATCGCCGCGCTGCCGTATCCGCCTCTTACTCGCCTCGGTTCGAAGGTCCTGGTTCAGCATATACTGCACGAGAGTGCGCGAGGTGTTTAAAACATCCACGATTGCGGTATGGAGCTGAGCAGGGTCCATGCTTGCTGTGCTATGGCGTCTGCACGGTTCACCAAGCAAAAAAGGCGCGAAACGGTTGTCTGCCGCTGTCAGCGAGGGAGGGAGGGGTGAGGCTGTACCCAGAACCACCCGCGAAAATGATTTTTGCCCCATCAGGCACTGGGATCTCAACCCGGAAATGCCAACGGGCGGGGGAGGCTGCGGGAACTATGGGATAGCTACGGGATAGCTACCCACAGTGCAACGCTTCAGAAATCGACGCTAGCCTCGGACCATGGACGCACACCACCGATTTAATGTGTTTAGTGTGGCCGCGCGCACTCGATTTTATAAAATCTGTTTTACAAAACCGGTTTATGCAATTCGGAATAGTCCCGTAGTGTAGACGTACCTTGTATGGCAGGAGAGCAATTCATTGGGAGCGTGGTTCTTATCTACACCCTCTCTACAGCCTGCGTCTTGATTGCTATCTGGTCCTATTTTTAGGCACCGCTTTTCGGAGCCCCCCAAATCTCAGCACCCTAGGCGGCCGCCTAGTTTGCCTAGTGCTTGCACCGGCCCTGTCGGGACAAATTCTGTTGCCATCTACGTCCCTGCAACCTCTCTGAAGTCAGTCTAGTTACTTGGGCATAAGTGAAAGCAAAATTCAGCCCACTACTTGCAAAAGAAAGGATTCCATTCAAAATTATGGAGTCCAGAGTTACAATGCCCTATTCAAATTGTTTAGGTCTCAACACAAAAGTGCTCTATCTGAAAAACCTATCAACTAATATCACCTTGAAAATTTCACTCCTTTATCAAATAAACTAGATGTATCTTTTTAATTACAACTAAAAATATGTAAGTCAAGAAATCTTGGTTGCACCACCTTTTACCACTCACTCTTCATGGAAAATTGAACCTTCACATCACCCATGGGCTGTATCTCATGCCTTTGCTAAGTGGAGTTTGTCTTTAAAAACCGTACATTTATACTCTGAACTGTGCTCACTTTCCATCTGTTCCTACGTGGCAGCTCAATATTTTCCTCTGCAGCAAACCTAACTGTGTCATAGTCCAACAACAAAAAATAAATATTAATGACGTATTGCAGAGTTCACCGTACCTTGAACTGCAACTGATCTCCACCCAGCCCAGCTTCCAGGAGACGTGGAGCAGAAATCCACCAACTAATGTCTGCCACCTGAAACAACACAGAACAGTCACTCTGGTGGGTTTTTTAAAAATCACAAACCATATTTTCCATAGCGAAGTTAGGTTCCCCCCATATGTGGCTTGGCATCTTTTCTTGTCGTGCCTCCTAGCCCTGGAATGTCACCCCTGAGCCTGCAGAGCAGTGATGGGCACCCTGCGGCCGTGCACATGTAAACAAACTGTCTGGAGGCCCACCAGCGGATTACCCTGACGGGCCACAAGTTGCCTTCCACTGTTGTACTGCATACAGCCCTGCTCTTTTCTTTTACACCCTTTCCTCTTCATTAGCCTTCAATCTCTCCACCCCAGCCATCACTCTGGCCACTGCCCCAAATCTAATTGTATTCAAATATACTTTATAAGGAAGGAACTGACCACATTAAAGATTAGCACCCCAGCTCTGTTACATTATAACCTTGGTCCTTCCATATACTTTCCCAACACCGTTGATTTATGGACTCTTGCTCTGGGTTAAAGTAGACTGTAGGCAGGGATCTGTCCGTTTATTTGTCTGATAAGCACTATGCATGCTAATGATACCCAAAAGCTAACTTTCTGTTCCATTATATTATAGAAGAGAGAAGGGAAAAGAAAACAGTTAAATAAACAATGTTTTGAGATTGAACTTCCTCTTTGTCTTCCCAGGTTGTTTTGGTTTGGGGATTCTTTTTGTCCATCTGTTTAAGTTTAAACCCTGTAAATGCTACTGGATCTAAGGCTTCAACAACTGGCTTCAGGTGGATCATTCCTGGCAGTAAGCACCAGAGATACCAGGTGTAGTCCCACTGACTTCACATATCAACTCAAACATGACTATTCATGGTAGCTCACACTAGGTATGGATTGTTAACTCCCTACGGCACAAACTATATTTTCTTCTATCTAGTGCCAAGCGTACTGTCAATAACAATCAAATAATGAATACATAGACTGCACACAACACTCTTTAATCTGTAGCTTCTAGAAAGAGCTCCTTCATAACTGGCTAGTTTTTTGTACAAAATCCAAAACATCCTGGATCTGCCACTATATTGGTATTTCACACCTAATAACACTCTACCCTATCAGAAGAGCCTTCTCTATCCTACTAGAGAAACAGCATGTGAAATCATGAAAAGACTGTGAGGGAATTTATTTTAAACTATAAAAAGAAAATCTGTATACTCAGTGTTAGTTTTATGTTGCACATTTCCTTTTCCTTTGGTTTAGCAGAGTCTTCTTTGGTGGTATGGGGTTTGAATACTGTTTGCTTTATATTCAGTAAATGTTTAGTGTACTGTGCTGTAATGCAAAACCATTGTAACCTGTGTAACTGTTAGGCACAAATGGTTTGTTTGCCTGTTAGTCCTTTCATTGTGAAGCGCTCAATTTAAGCAGTGTGTTGCAAAAAAAGAAAAAAAAGACACCATCACATGCAATGCACGCTACAGCAGAGGTGGGCAAACAGTGGCTCGCAGGCCTGCCCGGCCCTTGAGCTTCCTGCCAGGGAGGCTAGCCCCCGGCTCCTCCTCTGTTGTCTCCCCTTCCCCACAGCCTCAGCTCGCCATGCCGCCAGCGCTCTGGGCGGGGCTGCGAGTTCCTGCCGGGCATCATGGTGGCGCGGCTGACTCCAGCGGGGCGGCGCAGCTGGCAGTCCTGCTGCTCTGAGCAGCATGGTAAGGGGGCGGGGATTGGGGGGGTTGGATAAGGGGCAGGGAGTCCCGGGGGGCAGTCAAGGGAAAAGGAACGGGGGAGGGTTGGATGGGTCAAGGGTTCTGAAGGGGGCAGTCAGGGGGTGGGAAGTGGGAGGGAGTGAATAGGGGGCGGGGGCCAGGCTGTTTGGGGAGGCACAGTCTTCCCTACCCAGCCCTCCATACAGTTTCGGAACCCCGATGCGGCCCTCAGGCCAAAAAGTTTGCCCACCCCTGCTCTACAGCCTGATGCTGGTGGAAAGCAGATAGCTTACTGCCCACAGGAAACATTAAGAACAATCAGTGCAGCTACAACAGTTCACTTTACCTTGTTTAGATGAGGGGCATACAATAATGTAAAAGCTGGGTAAGCCGGATGTTCATCAGGGGCTTGATCCTGCTCCCATTCAAGTCAATGGCAAAACTCCCATTAATGTTAATGGTGCAGGATCAAGTCCCAGAGAGCAAACTCACCTCTGGTATTGAAGATAATCCTACAAGGTGCAGAGCACCCACCACTTCTATTGAAGTCAATGAGAGTTGAAGGTCCTCAGCACCTTGCAGGAGAGAACCCTACATTAGACAGAGAACACAAGCAATGACAACAGACCTATGGTAGGGTGAGATGGTGAGGATAAGGTGCTTTTCTCCCCTGCTCACTTACTCCCAAATCTAAAGGGATAGCATGCAAAGGCCTTTTAACAGTCAGTATTTACCAACCATTACTACAAGATAGCCCACTATTTCCATGTACTTGGAAAAGGAAATAATTGCAGCAACTCAGATAGAACAGTGTGGTAACTGCTAGTGAATGCTGACTTTTAATGAGGACTTACCATATTTGTCTTCTACATATTCCCCTCACACACACTTCATCCCAGAAAATATGAAGAGTTATTGTGTGTGTGTACAGTGCCTAGTACAGTGGGGTCCTGGTCCATGACCAGACCTCTTGGGTGAAACAGTAATATAAAGTAATTTGTACACACATTAACAGTAGAACAGACTCCTGAAAAAAAAGTTCATAATTCTTTTTTAGATTAATAGCCCTCACAGGCCTCAAAGACAATGGAGATTCACCGGGGTTCATCACAGTAAAGGGGGGCGGGGGGGAAAGACAGAAAAAGTTAGGTAATGGTCCAGGACTTGAAAATATCCACTCTCCATAAACACTATTGGCAGGTCACATATGCCAAGAGGACAAAAATGATGGTGAAATCCTGACCTCCATTAACGTCAATGGGCCAGGATTTCACTCAATGTCTTTTATAAATTGATGACAGCAGTGATAGTAAATACAGATAACTTGGCCAAAACAAAAGGCTTGTCAGAGTCACTTGCATGAAGTTGTGATTTGTAATACAGAATTACAATTAAGAAATGGGCTGAGCTTGAAAATAAAGTGCCCTTGTATTTGTGTTAGCCTAGATACAGATTCATCTTTAATTGTTAAATTAAGTAAATCATGTATGCACATAAGCCAAAATCAGTACTTCTTGAAATGGTGTGGGAATCTTATAATTGGTACTTTCCTAGGTTAAAATAACAGGCCACCATGAAAACTAGAATTGATGGAGAGGCTGTTGATCTTGTAAACAGATACTTTACCAGGATGACATTAATATTAACATAGCCAGGTTAACAAACACTTTACTAGGGCTACATTGAGTATGTTTTCTAGACAATAAAAGCATGTAATGACAGGAGATGCTAAAGTTAGCTTCAGCATGGAACAGCTAGACATTTAGTGATTATAGTCATATTTCAAACAAATGTGTTTTTCAAATGGTACTTACCCTTGAAAAAGGGTAGGGTAGGTGAATTTCAGGACAGACAGGACATACTGGAAAACAAATACCAAGTTAATGAACATTACACATCCATAGTGTTATAACATTAACAGACATTCACGAAAGCAATGGAGTACAAGAAACTTCTACAGAAGAAAGCATGAGCAAGGAATTCTAAAATCAGTGCAATTTTAGACACATCCCCAGTGCAGAACTGTTCTTAGCATTTCAGATGTGTTGGACCCTGCCTCATTCAGTGCAGGAGTTACATGGCATTAGAGTAACTAAAGGCTGAGGGCTGCATATTGAACAATGGAGAAAAATATAAATATTGGACAGCTGTCACATTCACTGAGCACCTTCCACACTGCACATGGAGGACCTGGAGGAAAAAAATATGTGACAATGTAATTAAAACTGTATCATACTGCATGCCCATCCTGGAGCAGAGGAAAGGTTGAATGGGCATGTTAACTTTGCCATTTCCTGACGATGAGCGCTGCACTTTGCAATTTCAGTGTAGTTAGTATAGTTTTTTTGCATGGAATATTAACTAGTGTTTGGAAAGTGCTTTGGAAATGTAACATGCTACAGAAGAAGCATTAATGTTGTTTCTTTAGAATGTTTTAGCAGATCAGTATGTGTGGGATGTGGATCCTAGGGTGATTTCCCACATATGTGTCTCTGCAAATAAGGAGCTAAAATCTGCCGGCACTTATGCCTATGCAGCACCTAAGTACTTGCTATGACAAGGTTTATAAACACCATCCCCAGTAAAGTGGAGGAAGGAGTTAAACTTTCTCAGAAGGAAGGAAAAATTTCTGCCACACCCATAGATGCTGGAACTAGGGATGCTACCGCACCTCCTGGCCTAAAGTGGTTTCCGTTATGTACAGGGTTTACAGTTTGGTTCAATGACTCTCAGCACCCCCACTATACAAATTGTTCCCGCACTGCTGGCCAACCCCCAAAAGGGATAATACAAGCTGTCTGTGCTAAAGGGAGGAGCAGGCAAGGGGACCGTATTATTAAGAAGTAAGGCATTGGGTGCTAGCAGAGACATTTATTCCCTGTAAGGATCATACTTCACTTAGACAACAGGCTAAGACTCTGCCTACAGGGCTCAGCACTGAACCTGAAATTTGGCTGAACCACAATGATCATTTTGGGGCTTCCAGACTTGCAGTGGAATCATACGGAGTAATTTTTGGCTCTGTGCTAGGACTCCAGCACTTTTACAAGTTCCCACTTAGAGCCTCACTGACATTAATGGGGTTATAGGCATGTGAGTGGGCTCAGTTAATCTCATCTAGTTCAGTCAATCTAGGCTGGGTTTCCTATCTATCTCATTACTGGGCATAATGTAATGCAGACTTGTTACTGACATTTTAATAATATAGAGTCCAAAGATATGTGTCTTTGGTTGAAACCACAGGCTCCAAACTTAACCAACATATGTATGCAAAAGATACCCTCATTTCTCATATACTATTCATGATTCTTATAAATAAAAATTGCAAGTAGAATTGTAGAATTTAGAGAAGTGAAAATCTATTTGATCACCCAGTCCATTACACTTTCTATCCACATACCCACCTGACCAGTAAGTATTCTAATATTGGGTATCGAGGGTTTCAGAGGTGTCTTTATGCAGCTTGCCTCACAGTGAAACTAAATACATACTCCAAGCTAACTTTTTAGTTGTGATGTGAATAAATATGCCTGCTACACATTTTTTCAGACGAGTATGTGAATAATTGCAACAATTAGGCTGTACAGGTGTAAATGAAAGTAGAATTTAGCCCTGCAGATGAAATTTAACTAACAAACCTATTGATGCATGAGCCAGAAAAGAATCCAGCTTGCAGTCTTAACCATAGTTGCTCTGTAATGCCTTCAGGAGTAAAAAGTAGCAAACACCTATTGGCATAATCTTGGAAGGAGCTGAGCAAAACTCAACACCGATTGCCCTTAATGGGCATGGAGGATGTGAATCTCTTGCAGGAATTGGCCCCTATATTTTGTTACTAAAGAAATGACTTCAATACCCACTGGGAGGTCTGAGTAAGAAAGTGCCATTTTACAGATACTCTTCAGAGTTGATATATGTCTTGGTTTAAAGCACAAGTGTCTTTCTTTCTTTCTTTGCTCTTGCTCATGCAGTGCCTAGGACAAATGAAAATGCCTTATTCTGATTATCTTTTAACTTTTCTGCATTAAAGCCATAAACAATGTTTAGGTGTGTGAGGGACTCTCTTTATCTTATCTAAAATAGATTTACCCTAGCACTTTCTGCAGCCCAACAGCATTTAGATACCACACAGCTGCTGTTTTGGTCCTTTTCAGTTCCTACCTGCTACGTCAACACCCCTTGACATTCTTAATAGAATGTGTGTGGGACAAACTCAGAAGCCGCGGGAGATGGAGGGGGATTTTATATTGTGTCTGCATGAAAAAATACATTTCTCCATCTCTCCATCTCTCCTAAGGATTTCCACACACCTTTGTTGTACAAACAAAGGTGTCTCTTCTTGCAAAGTATCTGCACCAGTGCCACAGAGGCACCCTCTGGCAGAGAAAAGAAGAAGAAGCTTTCATAGTTTCCCCACAGTTATGTGTGGAAGTACAGAAAGAACTGACAGGGATTTGTAGGGGATCTTAATGCATGACAGTCTTTGTTAGCAAGAGTTAGGCTAACTGTAACCCTAAACGCGAGATTTGTAGAAGCAAGGATTGTGTGAGGCGAGTGGAAAAGAACTGTGTGAGAAGTTGTTTTTCAACCTTGTGTAGATAATATGAAACCTAGACTGGAGTCTCTTAAGTGAGAAAAACAAGATATCAGGATGACCTATGTATAAACAAAATGCAGCTGTTGCTTATTATTGTCTGTAACAAAAGTATAAATGCTGCTGTAATTGTTTACCTGTTGAGAGAGACCTGTCTAGGAAGGGGGAGACCCTATGTCCTAGTGCACTCTCTCCCTGTTGTAGCTGCTAAACAGAATAAAGTATCTGATTCTGCTGCACCCAAACAGAAAAGCGAGAACTGAGTTTTTCTCCGACATATGTGACACTCAAAATACAAACTCTGGGATTGATTCTGATCTCACTTGTGTCCATTTTACCACTAGAATTCCACTGGCTTGAGTGAAATTACCACTAATTTTCCACCATTCTCATTGACAGCAGAATCCCAGACTTACTGATGCCATCAACCCTGGGAGACAGGCATTCAAAATAAACCTGTGAAACTCAGAATGTGGAATTAAAACTACATAATACACAAACTCAGGTACTTAGCGAACAAATAAAACAATTCTGGAATACGTTTAGGCTATAAATATTCTCATCCACAGTGTGCACTCTGGCATATTTTTCTTCATGGAACTTCCAATAACATCAATAAGAGAGCACAGTGGAAAGTAGATTTTTGCACTGAATGTATAGTTTAATGAGGCTACAATGGATATTAAGCTTTGCTTAGCTACCATGATCACCCTTTAAAACTTGGCAGTTTTGTCTTGGATAAGTTACCTTGGTGTTTGCAGTATTCCCTAGTGAATGTTGCAACTACTAAGCTACCATTCTATTTTTAATGGTGGCTACTGTGCCTACTGGTATACACTTAATCCTATGTTGGAAAGCATAAAGACTACATGATCTATCAGGTCTTTACCACCTCTGTTTTCTATATTTGCCAGGCAGCTAATAATAGACTTACAAGAATATTAAACTAACACTGTCAAAGCAATGTAACTACCGGCTCTGTAGCTAACATTTTTTGTTTGGACTGCAAAGAGGCCCTCCCTTCGCTCTTGTAAGTAGGCAGGATATTGCAATTTACATACCTTGAAAATGTTGCTTATTTTCACATCTTTGAAAATGGAGCCAGCTGAATGAGGCTCAGATGTGCATGAAATCATGGACAATCATATCCCCATAACAGCAAATAGAAACCCACTAGAGCTTTAGCTGAGAAGCTGGGATTTCATTTATGTTGCAGCCCTAATTTTGGAGGGACTGGCAAACTTTTAGTAATCAGTATAATCCTCAGTTTTGTGCCTTTTTTTACTGCTATCAGTGTTTGTCTGCCACTGTAAATTAACAGTTACTATATTTACAAGCCTTACATTGTATTGAAAAGATAATCTCAGATGTCAGAAGCCCAAAATTAGACCCACTCTTTTCTTTTATTTTCTTTTTTTAATTCTAGTAAAAATGTTGAGAGGATTTTAAACATTTCCATTCTTCTTAGGGAGGGGGAGGAAGTGTCAGCGAAACAGCACTCATGAGCAATACTAGAACAATAATAATGTTTAAGGATTACATTAAGAAACCAGGAGCCTAGTTCTCATCTAATGTACACAGCTATAATTCCACTGACTTCTGTGCAGTTACTCCTGCTTTACACTGGAATAGGTGGAAAGATAATGAAGCCTCATGTTTCAATTGCAAGCTTCCAAAGAAGTTTTTAAAAAGTGAGAAGAAATATAAAATGGCAGTCACACGTACATGAAAGTACTGTACAGTAATCATAACGGTAATTAATACTTGTTTAATTCTTCCCAGCCCCTTTCCCCCACAGAGCCACACTTCACTCATTTGTCCAAGGCTTTATTCTCTGCCTTACACTAACTTTGTAATCTGTGTATTTACAAATAGCCCCTAATGCCTCCTATCACTTTCAGCTTTTCCAGATTTTCCTTCGACCTAACTTTCCCCCTCACTGCTTTCTCGGGGGCGGGACAGACGTTGGGTATAAGACGTGAAGGAACTGTTATATGTTACGGCTTCTTGCCACTGGGCTGTTCTTTTAAAGGGAGACAGACGCAGAGAGGCATCCTTTTAATATGGGGTTTGGGGTTTCTGTTGGGTGTCTCCCTCATATATAGGGGCTGAAAGTCTCAACAAGATAAGGACCACTTCCTGATTCCTCTGTCTGTGCACAAGGACTATTTGCATGGAGGAAGGGGGTTTGTATGCAGCTGACTATGACCAGCTGGAGTCTCTCAAGTCTCAAGAGAAACTGAAAGTGAAATAGCAGCTCCTCCTCTTTCAGCAGGCAAGGAAAGATGCTGAGAAGAGAAAGAAATGCTGTTAGCCTTCCTCCTGTCAGATCTGGGAGAAAATCCAGGAGGTGAATTAAAAAAGGAATTCTCAGGCACTCACTCACTCAGTCAATCAATACAAACCAACTTGCAGCTCCCTCGTCCTCACCTTGTTGGTGAAATAAGAAGCCAAATAGAAGAGACAGAAGGAGAGACCAGCTGCAGGTCTCTTTAAATACATCTGTCACAGCATTTCCCCCGTCCGGGTGAGGAAGATGAGGCACTGGTTCTTCCTGCTGTGATCAACTGGAGACAGTGCTCAGAAAACTGCCACCTGGAGCAGCTGCCATGACAGAGACACGTTGCTCTATGATTGCTCCAATAGGCACAAGAACAACCTCCTGAGGAACTGCCTTCTTAAAGGGGCGATGCTTTCAGGAGATGAGACACACAGACATGCTCACTCTCCCCATCACCACGCGCACTGCTGGCACACACACTTCTTACACTTGTGTGGTTCTCACACTCACGATTCTCTCACACTCCAGCTGATTGTGGAAAATAAATGCCTACAGATTTTAATAGCGAATGATAACCTTTCCATAGGTTGTTTTTGGGAAACCATCTTACAGAACGTCTTTGGGAATTACATCCCTGCTCTAGAATTCTATAACGGTTCAAAAATTATAGAAAAGAACACATTCTCTATTAAGCATCACACGCTTGTCTACATAATGAAATACGGTGGTGTTGTTTTTTTTAATCAGATTAGTTCAATCAAGTTTACATAGTGTAACTGGAAACCCCTCTAACCACCCTTTAACACCTTTAAGGGGCTGTATTCTGACATTCCAAACCTCTGAGAAATTCAAACAGCTGCTTTTTTTTTAAAAATAATCCTGCCGCAGAATGTTTCCTCCTTTTCATCCCAAAAATATGGGATTTCCCGAAATAATTACCCCATCTGAGGCCCAGTGTGGGCAAAATTCAGTCATGGCCCAATGACAGCTTTTCTAGAGAAAAAAAGTGTTGGAGTGCTGTATGTAATGACCCTGATGGGCCTGAAATGGGAGCATGATCCCAACGTGAAAGGAAGATTCCCATGTTCAAAATGGGGTATGCAGCACTCACTTCTAGCCCTGAAAGAATCCAAGATATCAGACCTTAAAGAAATGAGATTTTTACATATAGAAAAGCTATGTTAGGTAGCTTTAGAAGTTTTAACAGCTTCCTCTGAGCCCTGCACCATTGGTTGGACTCATAGGCCTGGATCTACAAAGGGTCTTAGGCATTGCAATGCTCAGCGTCACAACACCTAGCCTTTAGACTCCTAGAAATCACAAGGATAACACTGCAATTCACAACGTCTGCTTTAGAGATCTAGCCTCCCTATACAATGAATGGGGAAAGATAGATGCCGTATAATGCGATCCACAAAACCCAGCACACTAGTTGGGGACCTAGCCAATGGGAGAAGCCAATGGGGAGAAGCCAATACAGTAACTCCTCACTTAACGTTGAAGTTAAGTTCCTGAAAAATGTGACTTTAAGTGAAAGGATGTTAAGCGAATCCAATTTCCCCATAAGAATGAATGTAAATGGAGGGGGGGTTAGGGTCCAGGGAATTATTTTTTTTCCACACAGTACAGTTCAGTACTATAGTTGGGAAGTGCCCCCGCCTTACCCCACACAGGCACAGTCCACTGGCACTGGAGACAATGAGGCAGCCAAGGAGGCTGAAGGTGCTGTAGGCTAGAAGGAGCACATTGCGCAGCAGCAGCAGCTTCCCCTACTCTGCAAGCACCAAGGGCGGGGGGATCAACCCTCGGCCCACCCACACCACCCCTTCAATCTCCCCGCTGCCCCCACTCTGTCAGAGGATGAGAGAAGATTTGAACAGGGGTCTCCCACCTCTATGGTACATACTCCATCCACAGAACTATAGGATATTTGATATGGGGCTCCCTCAATCTCTCCTGTTAAAGCTGTTCCACTGTGGCTAAATAATGAAAGTGTGATTGAAGGAAGGGACTAGACCCAGGTCTCCCATGTCCCAGGTGCGTGCCCTACCTACCAGGCTTCTAGGGTGACCAGATGTACCGATTTTATAGGGACAGTCCTGATATTTGGGGGGTTTTCTTAGATAGGTTCCTATTACCCCCGATCCCCATCCCAATTTTTCACACTTGCTGTCTGGTCACCCTACAGGCTACCAATCAGAGTCATTGTCTCTCATGCTCTCACTTTCTATCCCAATGACTATTTAAGTATTTTTTCACAGTGCAGCACTCATTGGGCCAGACAGAGGGAGAGAGAGCACAACTGCAAATAACTCC
Organism: Mauremys mutica; assembly: GCF_020497125.1. NCBI lineage: Eukaryota > Metazoa > Chordata > Testudines > Geoemydidae > Mauremys > Mauremys mutica. The sequence continues at coordinate 83,781,509 of NC_059073.1, read as the reverse complement.
ATAGTCCAGTGGTTAGGCCACTCACATGGGAGACCCAGCGTTAAGTTCCCCTGCACCAATTACTCTTTAGTTAGTTTCAGTGTGAGAGACTGAGGGAGCCCTACCATATCTTGGTGGGTGAAGCCTTTGCTCCCCCTGTGGCAGAGGGGGCAATTAAATCTGGATCTCCCCAATGCCAGGTGAGTGCTCTAACCCCTGAGATAAACGCTATATGGCATTGGCAAGTACCTTTTACATGTCTTCCTCTAGCTGGATTTTGTAGCTGTATGGAGGCTAAAAGTCAGACTTATCCACTAAGCCTGGAGTTTAAGCATCTATGTACCTCTGTAGAGGTAATTGGTACCCTGGTAACTAAGGCATCTGGCTTCCTAGTTGGAGGGATCGAAGGCACTGTGTCATAAACAAAGTAAATAGTGTCTTGTCAATGTTTTCTGAGATGACCAGATTAATTCTTGTGGCTTCAACACTCATATCATCATATTGTCCTTCAAATATACGTGTGTGTGTATATACTCATAGCTCAATTGTTTAATGATGCTGTAAGAACTAGGGGAGACATACAATAGTAAAGGGACACAAATGTAAATATAAAAATTATTATAATAAACTTCACAGCTGCTATACTTATCACAATATCTTTGTCCTGAGGAAGTTAACCTGTGAAATTTCAAAAGGCTTTTGTGCCATGTCACATATCCATTATTATATTAAACTACCAGACAGTGCAGTGAGTTCATATGGTGTATTAATGCTTGTACTGTTATAGGATGGCCCTTTGTAGTTCAGAAATAATCATGCTTCTTGCAATATGTATGTTAGACTTTTATTGAAGGTAGCAGAAGTACAGTTCTTGCAATCCTTTAATTTTTACTGCTACAGTCTAGTCCTTTAAAAGAATAATGCATAAATTGTTCAGTTGTGCAAACTGGATTCCCAGTCAAAATTACTTTTGTGATATTATGGTTCATCTTAAATGCATCATTCTCTATTTCTCTGATATTGTTCATGGAGAGATCCAATAATTCCAAATTAGCCATGTTGTCAGTGAATGTTTTTGGTAAGACTTTTATGCTATTACAGCATACAGTTAACTCAATCAGATTGTGAAGGCCTGAAAAAATGGGTGGAGTCTTGAGACAAGTTTTGTCCAAATGCAGAAACTCTAGCTTAGTATTATTTATGAATAGATTTTTGGGAACATTACCAATACAATTTGCAGATAAATTAAGAACTTCCAGCTGCTCCAACCCTGAAGGGAAGTCAGAAGGCAGCTCTGAGAGTAAATTACTAGACAAGTCAAGTTTTCTTAAGGTAAACCTACCAGCAAACAAGAGAGGTGGAATATTTTGGATTCTATTTTTAGACATTGAAAAATGTTCTAGGTTGTGGAGGGTTGTGAATATAGCATGTGATATCTCAGTAAAATTATTATAATCTAGCAGCAAGTCATTAAGACTCTTCAGGTTGTCAAACAAACCCTCAGGCAAATGGCTTATTTCATTGTGGGACAGAACAAGGATCTTAAGGTTAGGAATGGGATCAAAAACTCCCTGTGGTATGGTGGGGAGATGGTTACCAGCCAGCATTAAGGTATCAAGCTGGGAAAGCCCCACAAACATGGGTGCAAGCATCTTCAGCCTGTTATTAGAGAGGTCAAGATAGGTGAGTTTTTCTAGGGAGCTGAAAATTGTACTGTCCAGAAGACCCAATCTGTTTTCAGCTAAGTTTAACCAAACCAGTTTCTTTGTGTTCCTGAACAAGTTTGATGGCAAGTCTGTGAAATTGTTCCCAGAGAGATCCAGAGAGAGGATGCTCTTGCCGATATTGTCAAAAGAGTCATTCTGAAGTGACAGCTTGTTGTTGGCTAAACCAAGGAACGTGAGATTGAGAAGGTGCTGAAACACTTCTGGAGAAATGAGGGTTAAATGGTTGTCATTCAAGATCAACGTTTCTGTTTTTTGAGCGATACCATGTGGAATTTCATATAAACTGGCACGGCGGCAATCCATTAGAGAAGGGGTGCATAAACACTTCTGGGGACAGTCTGGCAGTGAAAGGACATATCCAAAGAGCAGCGGAAATAGCACAGGGATCATTATTACAGCCTGCAGGGGAACATAGAGGAGAAAAGGGAACAAATCAACCAATAAATGTGAGCTCCTTCATTTGGGTGTGGTTGTATTTCTAATAAATAAGGCTATATACATGACATTTTTTCATCTACATCTCACCAACATTGCCAGTCATTTTCAGTAACTAAAACCACCCTTTAACAACATTTAGTGTTTATCTGTTCCTGATCAGGGATGTTTCAGACAGTGCTGCCAAACCTGCCACCACAGGATTCTTAAGGGCTCATGCCATACCCCGGACAGGCTGAAATGCTAAAGTGGGGCCAAAGTCTCTGGTGCTACTGTAAATTGACAAAGCTGCACTGACATCAGTGAAGCTGCACCATTTTACACTAGCGGAGCATTTCACTTGTGATGTTTACTGATCATATTCTCCAATGGTGAATGTTATGGAACTCACACATATGTGCCAAAGCAGGGAGTTTTTTTGTGCTTACAGCTCTCTCTGGTGATAGTTTGAGCTGCCTAAAAAATCAAGGTGCTTGCTTCTGATCTCACTTAGACCAATGTAAATCAGAAGTAACTTCACTGAAGTCAATGGGGTTACACCAATGTAAAACTGGCACAAGAGAAACTAGAATTAGGCACAGGATATCTCCTGCTTGATTGTAATTGTGGTGCATTCTGTAGGTTCCCTCCTCCTATTCTCTAGCTGCAATCTTTCATCCACTGTTTACCTAACTACCTCCTCATAACCAAAATACCCCAGTTTTGGTCATAGGACATATTTCAGTCTCTCGTTAACTGTCATAGGAGTTTAGAAGACAGGGAAGGGACATTTTGAATCTTGCAGTAGGGAAAGACAATCAGGGGCGGCTCGCTGCCCCACGCACGGTGGCATGCCGCGGGGGGCGCTCTGCCGGTCGCCGGTCCTGTGGAGGGTCCACTGGTCCCACGGCTCCACCGAAGCGCGTGCGTGGGGTGGTGAAATGTCTAGAGCAGCCCCTGCATACTGGAATAAGAGTATCTACATGAGGATTTATACCCACATAACTAGACTGCTTTAAATTCACATATCCATATAAAAACACTGTGTAGATAACACCTTTTACATTCACATGATATTCTTTTAGTCTCATATTTTTCTTTCCCTCTATATATGCATAACTTTCATTGCCATCCATGGGAGTTCTGTATATGTAGAGGGGACACAGAACTGAGATCCATTATGTAACTCAGAGGCAGAATTTTGCAGTATTCTCATATTTTGACAGGGTACCAATAAGCATTGACTACAATATTAAATGAAAGTTATCAATCTGATTTCTGTCTAAATGTAACCACTAAATTTCAACTGAAGAGCTGGGGTGTGTTTTCTCTGAAAATAATTTAAATATTAGTTTATAGCAAAATAGCAAAATAGTTCAAAACAAATGGCCAGTATATTCAACCTGAAATGTTCCTATGTGTTCCTTCAGCAGTCTGAGAAATGTAACCAAAGCTAATTTCACAAGCTGTAGCTTTCATTGCTTAACTTATGTTTGTTGGCTTAATTTGTTAAGTTAAAGGTGACTTACAAAGTGGCGAAGAAAAAGGTTGCATCCATATTTTTTGTGTGTGTGCTTGTTTATGATGTATCAAAAAAGCCTAAAAGGTTGAATAGGATTTTTTTAAGTGCTGTTTTTATCTGCCTTTTTTTTTTTTTACTACATTAGAAATTCATTTACTCTGTTTTTCTCAGAAGACTTTCTGGATGACTGAAGAATTAGTGAGATTGATCTCACAAGGAAGAATAGAATGAAATCTTAGCAACTGGGAGGAAATTTTTAACCAGACTGTTCTATAACTTCTTTTTTGTTTTTGTTTTTTTAATTTTTTCTTAATATGTATTTAACTCAAACACCTGGCAAACAGCTGGTGAAATATTCAAACGCACATGTACAACTGAAGGATATGAAAGTTCCCTGTACAGTTCTATGATTCTCCAAACAGTTCTCCAGTAAAAATAGTAAGGACAAGCTTTATATTTCTAAGATAAAAAATAAATATTTTTCCTTTTAAATAAGCAAAGCAAAACCAAAAACCTTTCAGAGCTTCTTAGATCATAAAGCAGTAATAAAAAGGGCACAATGTCATTTTTTAAATGTTCATTTGCAGGTCATCTTTAAGAAAACAAGAAAAAATCACCCATTTTTTATGACAAGAGATAAGCAGGGTAAAAGAACTAAAATTGAGTACATCTGTGTCTAATTTTAGATAAATCAACATAAGCATTGTACAAGTTCAAAAGCGAGTTAATATTAGTTTATAACAAAATAGTTCAAAACAAATGGCCAGTATACTCAACCTGAAATGTTCCTATGTGTTCCTTCAGCAGTCTGAGAAATGTAACCACAGCTAATTTCACAAGCTGTAGCTTTCATTGCTTAACTTATGTTTGTTGGCTTAATTTGTTTATTGAGTAAGACTTCCCAGAAGAAAAAAAAAGGATGATGAAGAAACACAAGAAAACTGTAAACACCTAAATTTTACAGCACCGCTTAGATACTACAGTGATTGGTGCTCTGTAAAAACTTTTGTCAAGTAGAAAAAAAATAAAGGATCTGTCCCACCTTGCGATGATTAGCAGTCAGCCTTTTGTTACAAGCATGTTTGGATGGCATTCTTGCAAACTCACAACTGTAACTGGACTTTGGGCCTGCACAGAACCCTATTTTATGGGGGCTGTGTACAGATGCACAGTAGGGTTGCCAACTTTCTAATGGCACAAACCCAAAACACCTTGCCCTGCCCCCTGCTCTGGCCCTGCCCTGCCACTTCTCTGGGGCCCCGTCCCTGCTTGCTGCCTCCCCCCTCCCTCTGTCGCTCGCTCTCTCCCACCCTCACTCACTTTCACCAGACTGGGACAGGGGGTTGGGGTGCAGGAGGGGGCTGAGGGCTCTGGCTGGGGGTGTGGGTGCTGGGGTGGGGCCAGGGATGAGGAGTTTCAGGTGAAGGAGGGGGCTCTGGGCTGGGACAGGAGGTTGGGGTGTGGGGGTTGGTGAGGGCTCCAGCTGGAGGTGTGGACTCTGGGGTGGGGCCGGAGGTGAGGGGTTAATGGTGCAGCAGGGGGCTCAGGGACCAGAGCTGGTGCAGGGGGTTGGGGTGTTGGGGGAGGTGTGGGCTCCAAGAGGGAGTTTGGGTGTGGGAGGGGACTCCGGGCTGGGGCAGGGGGTTGGGCAGCAGGGTCCCAGTGACACTTACCGCAGCTCCCAGGAAGTGGCCACCGGGTCACTGCAGCCCCTAGGCACACGGGCGGCCAGGGAGGCTCCGCACACTGCCCTCACACCTGCAGTTCCTGGCTCCCGGCCAATGGGAGCTGCAGAGCCAGCACTTCGGGTGGGGGCAGCATGCGGACCCTCCCTGGCTGCCCAAGCGGCATGGGCCTGCAAGGACCTGGCAGCCACTTCTGAGAACTGCACGGAGCTAGAGCAGGCAGGAAGCCTGCCTTAGTCCCGGGCCCCTGCTGCACCGCTGACAATTGGCAATGCCAACTGGAGCCACCGGGCATTCTGGTCAAAAACTGGACGCTTGGCAACCCTAGCTGACAGGTCCACCCGTGCAGATAAGTTTTCATCACTGGAGCCCTAGTTTCATAGCATAGGACAAACAAAGTAGCATAAACACAGGAATAGTAAATATAGCCTAGATAGGGACACTTACATGCCACAGTGACAGATGCATAAGAGATGCCTAGCTAGATTACACTGCAGATCTGCTATGCAACATATGGAAATACTGATTTAAAGAGGTCATAATATTGTTTTAAGGTGGTCAAATTTGTTTACTGAAGATAAAATGTCTTTTTTATTATGCCATCGATTCAACATGAAGTACTTTTAATGTATCAAAAAAGATTAAGATAATTTTACACTGATATCTATGAAAACAGTATAGTGAGCAAATGATTAAAATATATTTGATTGCTGATATAATGATGTATCTCTAGCTCACGTAAGGTGAATTCAGTGTCTCTCTTTCTGTTTTCTGCAATGCTTTTGTTAAGCTCCAATCCTCCAAACCCTTGTGCTCAAGGTAAATTTTATTACCATGAGTAGACATTATGGGATGGTAGTAAAGTTGAGTATTTGCATAAATGTTTTGAAGGTTCAGGGCCTTAGTGGTATGATGTAATAGAAAAAATATAAAAACTAGAAATTACAGATCAAAATCAGACCCTCCTCTCTGTCTTTGCGTTTTATATGTATATTATTTTATTTTCTATACTTACAGTTGTATGGAGAATTTGCATTTTTCAATTTTTTTTTTTGCATCCTTCTCTAATGGTGAGCATGATGACATCTCACATGTTCTACAATATGCTGTGTCTTTTGTCAAGGATCTGATGCAATGACCTGTTAAACTGAAAGATTAAAAAAAACAAATACACCTCTACCCTGATATAATGTGACCCAATGTAACATGAATTTGGATATAACGCGGTAAAGCAGTGCTCTGGGGGGGCCGGGGCTGCACGCTCTGGCAGATCAAAGCAAGTTTGATATAATGCAATTTCACCTATAATGCGGTAAGTTTTTTGGCTCCCGAGGATGGCATTATATCGGGGTAGAGGTGTAGAACGAAGTTTTCAATTAATACTTGAGAAATATCAATATCAAAAGGAATACCACCTGTATGTCATTTTTCCCAGGATGTCACAATAAATAAAAAATAACAATTAAAACATTGTACATTTATATAGCAGAACTTTTTATCACAAAGGATTCTGAAATTTTGCACAAACTAGACATGTAAACCAACTGCATCTACTTCTGGGATATAAAAAAGTAGTCAAATAGCGCATAAATGGAGGAAAGAATACTTTTTTGGGCCAAGAACAGCAATATCTTACTTATGAAAAGTGCCACTGTTGAATGACTGAACTGACCCTGAAAAATTGAAACCTGAGTCTATATATTCCAAATATATCAATCTAAGTAATGAAAACTTTATTCCAACAGACAGGGCCGGCTCCAGGCACCAGCCCAGCAAGCAGCTGTTTGGGGCGGCCAAAGGTGAGGGGCGGCCTTCCTCTTGGAGCGAAGGACCAGCTGCTGAATTGCCGCCGAAGACTGAAGCAGCGGCGGTAGAGCTCCCACAGATCGTGATCGTGGCTTTTTTTTTTTTCCTTTTCTTTTTGCTGCTTGGGAAGGCAAAAATCCTGGAGCCAGCCTTGCCAACAGAGTCTGAGTTTTGGGTAATCCACCTAGTGCTCAGGCATTTGTTAAGAATGAGGATGGGAACTTGCATAAATGCTGTTCATAATGACTATGTTAAATAATAGGTTCCATCTCTTTACACGTATTGCTAAATGTCACGAGAAATATGAGTGGAAGTCTTCTAAAGATACTTTTTAAATTTATTATTATTAGGAAATGTTAATGTGCGGCAAGTCCTCCATTTACTTCTCATTTTACAGAACATCACCTCTTGTTAACACAACTAAGAGGTCAAAGGCAGGTCTCCAGCAGTTCTGCAGAAAAGGACCTGGGAATTACAGTGGATGAGAAGCTGGATATGAGTCAGCAGTGTGCCCTTGTTGCCAAGAAGGCCAATGGCATATTGGGCTGTATTAGTAGGAGCATTGCCAGCAGAAGTGATTATTCCCCTCTATTCGGCATTGGTGAGGCCACACCTGGAGTATTGCGTCCAGTTTTGGTCCCCTCACTACGGAAAGGATGTGGACAAATTGGAGAGAGTCCAGTGGACGGCAATGAAAATGATTAGGGGGCTGGGGCACATGACTTACGAGGAGAGGCTGAGGGAACTGGAGTTATTTAGTCTGGAGAAGAGAAGAGTGAGGGGGGATTTGATAGCAGCCTTCAACTACCTGAAGGGGGGTTCCAAAGAGGATGGAGCTAGGCTGTTTTTAGTGGTGGCAGATGAAAGAACAAGAAGCAATGGTCTCAAGTTGCAGAGGGGGAGGTCTAGGATGGATATTAGAAAACACTATTTCATTAGGAGGATGGTGAAGCCCTGGAATGGATTACCTAGGGAGGTGGTGGAATCCCCATCCTGAGAGGTTTTTAAGGCCTGGCTTGACAAAGCCGTGGCTGGGATGATTTAGTTGGTGTTGGTCCTGCTTTGAGCAGGGGATTGGACTAGATGACCTCCTGAGGTCTCTTCCAACCCTATGATTCTATGAAAGGCCATTTGTGCCAATGGAATTCTCTCCATTGGGCCAAAGAGAGAGTGTATGAGAATGACTCTGTAGCTTGGTGGTTGGGGCAACCATGTGGGAGGTGAGAAACCCAGTACCAGTTCCCCTATACTAATCACTCTTTAATTATTGCTACCCAGAGGAACAGTGTCAACAGGAGAGGTTGAGGAAATCCCCCACCAGAATCTTGTAGCTCAGTGGTTGGGGCTACCTCCTTAGAGGTAGGAGACAATTGTTCAGATTCTTTCTTCCCACTTCTAGCAGAGAGGGGGAATTGAACCTGGACCTGCCACATCCTGGGTGAGTGCTTTAACTACTGAGCTAAAAGTTACAAAGTGGGAGGGGTAACATCTCCTTTGACAGCCATTTTGTGTGACATGAGTTAGCCCCTTAACACATTCTCACAAGAAATGATTTGGGCACCTAATCCGCCTGACTCCAGGAGAGGGGTTCCCAGTTGTGGAGTGCCAGCAGAGATAAACATCTCCCTGCAACATGGGCGTAGGCATCTAAGAGGGGCAGCACTTTAGGACACATCCGTCTCCTCAGCATCTGTGTTGGCTAGCTTAGGCGGCTCTCCGCTTAGAGTGCTGGCTTTTGTGGATCACATTCTAACTCTCCCCATTTGTTGAGATAGGAGCCTAGATGCCTAACCCAGGCTTTGTGGCTTGCAGTGTTGTTCTTGTGATTTTCAAGGTGCCTAACAGTTAGTCACCATGACAATCAGTGTTCCACCGCCTAAGTTCTTTTGTGAATCTAGCCCAGGGGTTGGCAACCTTTCAGAAGTGGTGTGCCGAGTCTTCATTTATTCACTCTAATTGAAGGTTTTGCGTGCCAGTAATACATTTTAACATTTTTAGAAGGTCTCTTTCTAGAAGTCTATAATATATAACTAAACTATTGTTGTATGTAAAGTAAATAAGGTTTTTAAAATGTTTAAGAAGCTTTATTTAAAATTAAATTAAAATGCAGAGTCCCCTGGACTGGTGGCCACGACCCCGGCAGTGTGAGTGCCACTGAAAACCAGCTCGCGTGCCACCTTTGGCACGCGTGCCATAGGTTGCCTACCCCTGATCTAGCCCAAAGATACTGTCAAAAATTTCTTCTTTTTTTTTAAGCAATAAATTGAAAAGAAGCTTCTCATCTCTTGTTCACCACAGCTGATGCTAAACAGGTCAAGATGTTAGAGTAGATTTTCATTTTGTTAAACTATAAAAATCAATTGCATTATTTCTGCCAGGCTTGGAGGAAAGCCACGTTTTGTGATAGGAACACTTTTAATGTTTTACTTGTAACATCATGGAAAGAAAGATGTCACATTGTCAAGCCAGGTTCTCCTAGTCATTCATTTAAGCAATGACAATTTATGGGTAATTGATCCAAAGGGAGTGTGATGCTTTAAAACAGTGGTCCCAAACTTTTGAGGATCGCCCCCCCCCAACCCCTGTCTGTGCCCCCCCCCCACAGAGCTGGGGCCAGGAGCAGGGCCGCAGCTCTCTGGGGGATGGAGGACACCGAGAGAGGTAAGGGGGCCAGGTTGGGGCTGCAGCTGGGGGTGGGTCTGGGGCCAGGAGCGGGGCTGTGGCCAGCGGCCGAGGCTAGGGGCAGGAGCAGAGCAGAGCTGGGAGTGGGGAGGGACTGGGTGGTGCTCCCTCTCTGCGCCCCTGGGGGCTGGCCTAGGCCCTGCCACACCCCCCAGGATGTTCCTACATGCCCCCCTACACTTTGGGGACCTCTGCTTCAGAAGGACCTATAAGCACGGCAAATGCTTTTGGTAGTTTGTCTTTCAGAGGACAACTTTCTGTTCCCATCTTCTCGCAAAGACTTGCTTTATATTATATATTTATTACTTTATACCAGTCGTGGGCAACCTGTGGCCCGTGGGCTGCACGCGGCCCATCAGAGTAATCTGCTCACGGGCCATGAGACAGTGTTTACATTGACCGTCCGCAGGCACGGCCGCCCGCAGCTCCCAGTGGCCGTGATTTGCCATTCTCGGCCAATGGGAGCTGCTTTATACGCTAATATCAACCAAAATATTTCAATCTATATTTCCCTAAACAGAAAAAGTCTCATTTTTCAAAAGTGTTCAGCACCTGCAGCTCCTATTGAATTAATTGGCATTTTGTAGGTGCCCAGCACTTCTGAAAATCAAGCTGTTTTAATGTAGGTGATAAATAAGGATTTAGGATCCTAACTTTAGTCTTATAGCCATTTGTACATTCTGTGATCAGCAAGGCACCTCACATCTATGCCAGCAACTGGAAGGGAAATGGTATAGGAGCCACTTTAGTGGCTCTATGCTACCAGAGGATTCCCCTTCCCTGGGGGAAACTGCCAAAGGCTGAGTAAGCGGCTTTAGAGCAGTTTTGTGTTTGCACAGTGCCATAAAGTTGTCACAGTGTACCTGAGAATCAGTCCTTTTTGATTGATAACTAACTATTCCCAGGAAAAGTAGTTTTTATTTAAATATTTTCCTTCTGAGTCTACATCTACCAAATAGCTATTTTGAATTTGTGATTCCGGGAGAGTTTGATTTATGGGGTCAGTGAGAAGTGAGTTATTTTCTTTTCTTGGTCTTATCTCTTTTTCTTCTCTGGGTCAGTTCCTTTAATTAGAAAGCTGATATTCTTATTTTGCTTATTAGCAAAGCACTCCTCTTGTGTTTTTGTATCTTTATAACCATATTGTTATGTTTTCCCAAATTACTTTTACCTGTTCATTTCTTTGGATTAGGGTCCCTAATCTGTGATATTTAGTTCAGATAATCAAACCTTTTGCTCATTCTCTCATTGTTAGAGTAGTTTTGTGGGTATTGCTAAGCTAATTTGCTGAATAACCTTTCCTAAATTCTATACATTCCAAATTCTTTCTAACCCTTGCAGTTGTAAAGAAAGCCTAAAAACATGAGCTGAGCGCACCTGAAAGGCTCAGAAACTCGAAGACAAAAAGAACCCAAAAGTATTCTTTTTTTTAAAAAAATCTCATGAATTTTAAGGCGATCTCATCATCTTTGAGGCCTGACTCATTATTTTTGAATTCTGAGAGTTGGCAATGCTGCATTTCAGTCTTCCACTTGCTGATGAGAGTAGCTCTTGTAGACTTTTTTGGCACATAGGGAGAACTTGTCCCTATGGACAAGAACACATACCAGGGAAGAGCTTGTCTGAGCAGGTTTAAGGTGGTTGGTTGCCATGAATAATATCTGAGGCACCTTTGACTCTTTTTCAACCTGTTGAATAGCTGAGCTAGTGTTTGCTGTAATGCCCATGGGTAGCTAAGGGCGTTGTACTGTGCCCGTCTCTGAAAAAATAACAAGGAGTCCGGTGGCACCTTAAAGACTAACAGATTTATTTGGTCATAAGCTTTCAAGGGTAAAAAAACCCACTTCTTCTGTGGGCAGAGTTTCTGTTTTCAGGCTCTGGGGGAACTCTTCAAATTCCCCATTACTCCTTTACCCGCCCTCTACCCCTGCTGCCCCCGCCCTGTACTGAGGGGCTAGTGCCACAGCCCCCCACGCTTAGATTTCCGTGGCAGGCTCTGGGGGATGGGCAGCTCCCAGGGAGGGGTCATAGGGCGGAGCAGAGCAGTAGGAAGTGGAACGTCGGTGACGGAGAGGTCGATGACATCACTGCCAGTAGGCGTGTCAGAACAACGGAAGTACTTTCCTCGACCAATGGGAAGTCTGAGCTGAAGGTCAGGTGGAGAGAGAAGTGGGGCGAAGCCGGAAGTGCTGGTTTCATTGTGTCTCTGACGCTGCTGCCAGCTGCCCGGACTTCAGCCCCGTTGCCATCGCTGCGCCTCATTCGCTGCCGCCTTCCCCGCGCGCCGTGTCTGTCCCCCGCCCGCCGCCGCCTTCCCCGCGCGCCGTGTCTGTCCCCCGCCCGCCGCCGCCGCCTTCCCCGCGCGCCGTGTCTGTCCCCCGCCCGCCGCCGCCGCCGCCGCCTTCCCAGCGCGCCGTGTCTGTCCCCCGCCCGCCGCCCCGCTCTCTGGATGCGCAGATGGACCCGGTAGGAGTCACCGCCGCCGCCCCCGAGACCGGCCCGAGCCCCGCGTGGCAGAACAAGGTGAGGGGCGGTACCGTGAGGGGCTCCCCCGGGTGGCGACGGTCCTGTGCTGAGTCCCCTTCCCCGCGGGAAGCGCTGCCCCAGGCGTTTCTGCTGCGTGCGAGGGGAGAGTCCGGTTCCGCAGAGCCGCAAGGAGCCGCTGATGAGTCACCGTAGGCGGCGGCTCCGGGCTCCGCTTCCCCCTCCTAACTAGCGCGGCCGGATTTGACCGACCGCCCCACGCCCAGGGCTGACCCGGGCCCTGCGGGGAAGGACGGTCCGGGGGTGGGGGCCTCCCTCATCGCCGCCTCCTAGGGCTCGCGGATGGCGGGCCCCAGGCAGTTCCTAGGGCTGGTGTTTCCAGGGTCCCTCCCTGAGCTGTGCCAAAGCTGCTCTTCCTCTCTAGGGACGAGTGAGGTTTTAGGCTTATAGACTTTAGGGCTAGACAGGACTATCATAATCATTTAGTCTGGCGTCCTAATACACCCATAACCTCTGGCTGAGTCACTGAAGTCCTCAAATCTTCATTTAAAGACTTCAAGTTATAGAGAATCCACCATATACTCTAGTTCAGACCAGTAAGTAATCTGTGCCCCACTTTACCGAGAAAGGTAAAAAAAATCTCCAGGGTTTCTGTCAATCTGACCTTGGGATCAGGAAGGAATTTTCCCCAAGATGGTGAGCTGATAGACCCTGAGTATGTAAGCAAGACCCACCAGACAGATGTGGGAAAGAATATTCTGTAGTACTTGAAGCCAGTGATGAGCTGCCAAAATTGTAACAATCGGTTCCCTCCCCACCCCACGAGGGGGTCGTGGCCCACCCCACGAGGGGGTCATGGCCCATCCAACCCCCCGTGTTCCTTGATGCCCCCCGCCCCATCCACCCCCCCTTCCCTGTACCCTGACTGCCCCCCACCGCCCCATCCAACCTCTCCTCTTATTCCTGATGGCCCCCCGGGACCCCTGCCCCATCCAACCACCCCTTCTCTCTGTCCCCTGACTGCCCCTGGAACCCTTGCCCCTGACTGCCTCCCACCGCCCCATCCAACCCCTGATCCTTTCTGACTGCCCCGCTGGGACCCTTGCTCCTATTCAATCCCCCTGTTCCCTGCCCTCTGACCGCCCCAACCCCTGTCCACCCCCCTCCAACTCCCGAATTCCCCTGCCCTCTCTCCAACACCCCCTCCCTGCCCCCTTACCACACTGCCTGGATGTGGCTGGCGGCGCTACAGTCCAGCCACAGCCAGACGTGGGGCCAGGACAGGAGTCGCGCAGATGGAGCCTGGGGACACGGGGCCGGGAGCCTGGGGACATGGGGCCAGGGACACGGGGCTGGAGCCGGGCGGCTGGCCGGCCGGAGTCGGGGAGGGCCGCAGCCGGGGATGCAGGGCCGCCGCCACGCCCGGACCCGCGCTGTCGGAGCCCGGCCACGTTGCACCACAGCAGGAGCTGGGCGGCTGGAGCCACGGGGCCAGGCCGGAGCCGGGGGGGCTGCGTCCGGAGCTGGGCATCCAGGTAGGTGGGGTTGCGGCCGCCGCCATGCCCGGACCCACACTACCGGAGCCGGGCCACGTTGCACCACAGCAGGAGCCAGGCGGCTGGAGCCCCGGAGCTGGGGGGCCGCATCCGGGTAGGTGGGGTCGTGGCCGCAGCTGTGCCCGGACCCGCGCGGCTGGAGCCGGGCGGCCGGGGACTGGCTCGGGCGCATGGCCCTCCTCGTTCCCTCTACCCCTACCTCAGCTCTGTCTTCCTGGGCCTGAGCGGGAAGCCTGCTTGCTTCTCAGCCCTCCCAGGCTTCCCGCACAAACAGCTGATTCACGGGAAGCAGGGGGGGAGGAGAAGCAGGGCGGAGCATTCATGGGAGGACGCGGAGGCAGAGCTGAGGTGAGCTGGGGCCGCAGCAGGGAGCACTTGTTAAATTTAAATGCCCTTTTAGAACCGGTTGTCCCACGTGGGACAACAGGTTCTAAAAGGGCTTCTAAATTTAACAACCAGTTCCCGTGAACCGGTGCGAACCGGCTCCAGCACACCACTGCTTGAAGCCCTTCCTTTCTGTAGCCATTGGAGATATTTGTTGATAGCAGTCATGGGTAGGCCACATAGCATTCCAGGCAATGTCATCATACTATCTCTTTCATAAATTTATCAAGTTTAGTCTTGAAACAGGTGAGGGTTTTGTTTTGTTTTTTGCCCCCACTGCTCCCCTTGGATAACTGTTCCAGAACTTCACTCTTCTGATGGTTAGAAATTTTCATCTGACTTCTAGCATAAACTTATTGATGGCTAGTTCATGTCTATTTGTTCTTATGCCAACATTGGTCCTTTACTTAAATAACTCCTCTCCCCCACTTGTTTACTCTTCTAATGTATTTATAGAGAGAAATCATATCTCCCCTGAGCTTTTGTTATGTTAGGCTAAATAAGACTAACTTTTTAAGACTCCTCTCGTAAGGTAGGTTCTTCATTTCTCTGATCATTTTAGTAGCCCTTCTCGCTACCTGTCCCCTTTTAAATTAATGTTTCTTAAATGTGTGAGACCAGAACTGCACATAATATTCCAGATGAGGGCTTATCATTGCCTTGTATAATGGTAATAACACTTCCCTGTTCCCTGGCAATACCTCATCTGATGCATGTTAGGATTGCGCTATCCTTTTTCATTGCCACATCACATTGATCACATTATACTGTGATTGACCAGTACATTCAGATCTTTCTGCTCCTTTGTTGCTTCCAACTGATACATCCACAGCTTATGTCAAAAATTCTTGTTGTTAGTCCTTAAGTGCATGACTTTGCACTATTAAATTTCATCTGACTTCTGTTTCTCCAGATTTCTTGTATGATATTGTTCTGATACAGTGTTAAGGCAGATGCCCTAAAAACTCCCCTTTCTCTCTCCCCGCCCTTAACTAGGAAGGAAACACCACAACAAAGTTAAACAATAGGCTGTTGCTAGGGCTTGCCTTCAATCTGTGCTGGGAGGAGCAGGGAGGGTTTTATAGGTTACATTTGTGAGTTTGTATCTGGGAAGCTCAGATCTGGACTACCCGGAACAAAGACCATCAAGACAGGTAGTGGAAGACACCATGGTCCTGAGGAAAGGTCTGAGAACCAGGAGCTTCTATGTCCTAACTGTTGCAAGGCCTTGGGCAAGTCATTTTTCACTTCTCTTCTCACATCTAATGCACTAGGGTTCAAATTGGATTCATGTTTGCATGGTGCTTTGAATGTAGTATGTGCCATGTAAGTATTAAGCATGACGACATCTACCAATAGATCCATTTGGTACTTGAGTTAAAATTTGGCATGCCAATGGTAGAGTTCATTTTAGGTGAACATATGCTATACCTCTCCATTACTGTGTATCTGCTCTGATGGGATTATTAAACTGTTCCCTCTTAGAAGTGAAGAAATTTAGCCTTGGGGTCCACTCTCAGGTGCCAGGAAAGAACTAGAACTTGTCTCAAACCTGCTAGCATAGCCTAAAGTGGGACATCTAACTGCTACAGACATGTAGAAATCAGTTTTTGTCTTTGGCTTGAAACCTTTTCCCGAATGTAATTTGGATACAATGTGTCCTAACCAGTCTTGACCTATTGTATTAAACTCTGAAAGATGGTGATCTACTTTGGCCTTTACTAACTTTGTCCTCACTGTAATGACATATGCTTGTAGATATGCAGAAGGACATGTCAAGGCATATTGAGCTCTAACTCAGCAGACTATGTGCATGGCGATGAGAAATGCACATAGATGAAATAAACATCTTTTAACATTTTTAGTGCTCAAATACTTTACTCTAAATTGCCTGAAGAAATTAAGAGTATACTCAAATCTTTTCAGCAAAAAAAAAGGGCTCAGAGTTGGTTTCCAAAACTGATGAGCAGACCTTTGTCTATTCCACTGCAGCCTGAAATCAATTTCAGTTCACTGCTGACACGTTCTTGTTCAGCCTACTGCTTGCTAGCTAATGTTCCTGTTGGACCCCTGACAGGTGGGTCAGTGCACTTAAACCTTGATTCTGGGCAAAACTCTAGCCCCATTTAAGTCAGTGACAAAATTCACATTGGATCCAGAATTTAGACCTATGAAATCTTTTTTGGTTTCATCTCAGAGATGTCTCCTTTAGTTTTGAAGGAATGTGTTATATCTGTTACTGAAACAAACAAGTCTGCTCTCTAGTTTTCATTTTGTTTCAGTCTAAAAAAATATGTTGCTGAGAAATGTATAACACATTCTACTGGATTTAAAAAAAATAGATATTAACTTCAATGTTTTTCCTTAGAGTAAGTTACTTTTTTAAGATGAATTTTGCTCTGTTTAGTGCTTAGCACAATGTGGACCTGACTTGATCAAGTTCTGTAGGTGCCGTGCTATGGCAATACTATCTCTAATAAAACCTCTAGAGTGAGTTGGTGGCCAGTTTAAAAATTGTTCTCAGTGTTGGCGATATAGATGAAATACAGTTCTTGAAAATAACAGATTTCTTTACTGGGACACACTATCTTGGATGTAAAAGTGCCTGAAATTGCATCCACACGGGAAGACTTCAGTTGGACTACATTCAGGTGCAAATGGCTGTATTCGCAGGATTTGGTGCTTGAAGTCTACGAAGTATTTAAACTTATGAGCTAATTTCTCCCTTCTTAGAGGTAGCCCAGCCCAGTGGACTTCATTACCAATCAGTATGCAACTTTTAATTGTTACTGTTTCACTGTGACCTTTCAAACTGTTTTAACTTGGAGACTTGGCTGAACCAATGCATTTTGCACATTTATAACTCAATATTCAAAGATATATTTAACTTTTGTCATTCAAATGTTTGAACAGATAATTT
The DNA here is from genome assembly GCF_020497125.1 of Mauremys mutica. Classification (NCBI taxonomy): domain Eukaryota; kingdom Metazoa; phylum Chordata; order Testudines; family Geoemydidae; genus Mauremys; species Mauremys mutica. The sequence continues at coordinate 83,764,350 of NC_059073.1, read as the reverse complement.
TTCCAAATTTTTGGGGGGAATCCTGAGCTGAGAGAAAATATGGTAAACTTCAGCCCCGAAGTGTTGTTCACATAACTTTCTCAAAAGGGAGGTTTTACAGAAATTCCCAGTTCTGATTGTCTGCTATTATCAGGTGGCTCTTACAACATACTGTGTTGTGAATATATTCTTTAACAATCCAAATCCTCTGAAGTATTGGCACTGCCCTCTTCCCTATTTACCTTATGGTGGTCACTTAAAGGAGTACTGTTGTACTTTAGTCTAACAGTATTTGTGAGTCTGTGAAAGAAAGAGAAATCAAGACTACATCAGTTTGCGCTGAACCTATTAGTAGTTTAACTGTACTAACAAAGAAAGTAGCCTGTATATCTAGTTGCCATATTTCAACAGACTGTTTCTTTGCAGTGTCCATGGGGAACCCCTAAACATACAGCAATATCATGCTCTCTTGCTGATGTGATGAGTGAACAGTTGGCAAAAGAGCTGCAACTGGAAGAAGAAAAAGTTGCTTTTCCTGAGGTGGTTACGTAAGTTAATCACCTTTGAACTTAAATGTTGGGTTAGTAATCTTGATGATTGCCGAGTCATCATAGGTCTTCCTACATGGTATCTTAAGTAAAGGTGTGTAGTTACTGTACCATAGTAAATATTTTCCTCTCTGTCACCCTTTCCTTGGTCCATTTATGGTAGCTCCTCTAGAAATTTATTGTTAAAAACACCTATTCCAGTGGTTCTCCAGTATCTGAATCATGTGGATCTCTTCATGAGATCCACTCATAATCTTGTTCTCTCCCAGTTCATACTACTTTCGTGGAGAGGGCTTTTTAGACCAGTAGCTCTCAACCAGAGGTACGCAGAGATCTTCCAGGGTGTATCAACTCATCTAGATATTTGCCTAGTTTTGCAAAAAGCCGTAGCAAAGTTAGTACAAACTAAAATTTCATATAGACAAAATGAGAGAATAATCTTTCAGTAATAGTGTGCTGTGGTGCTTTTGTATTTTTATGTCTGATTTTGTAAGCAAGCACTTCTAAGTGAGGTGAGACTTGGGGTATGTAAGACAAATCAGACTCCTAAAAGGGATGCATTATCCCCCATTATTTTTAGTAAAAGTCAGACAGGTCATGGGCTTAGGTCGTGGGCAAGAAACAAAAATTCACATATCTGTGACTTTTCATTAAAATAAGCATAACAAAATCTTAACCATAGTTAATTATTGAGAAGTTTTGCATTTAAATGCAGTTTCTCCAAGATTCTGTATTCAGTCTGGAATAAGTTATGGGGATACAAGACTGTGTGTTTACTATGTTAACAGAACTTTTATTTCCTTTTTTTTTTTTTTTTTTTGTGCTTAGTGTTGCCGAAGGGCCATTTATTACAGGAGAAAACACTGACACTTCCAGTGACCTAATGCTAGCCCAGATGCTGCAAATGGAGTTTGACAGGGAGTATGATGCACAGCTTAGACGTGAAGAAAAAAAGTTCAATGGCGATAGCAAAGGTACTACCATCCGACATGACAGTCTTGTTAGACAAACAAGTACATTTATTTTATGACACCTGTTTGAATTGACTGAGCTGTGAGGTAGTGGTGAATGCATGTTAATTACAAACTTTCTAATTTGTTTTGTTTCCCAAGTCTCCATATCCTTTGAAAATTACCGAAAGGTCCATCCCTATGAGGATAGTGACAGCTCAGAAGATGAGGTTGACTGGCAGGATACCCGTCATGATCCCTATAGAGCAGGTATTGATTGAATTTACTGTGTGTACAAAATGTACTATATAGGCCAAGATTCTCAAAAATGAGAGCCTGAAATTAGAAATGAGAGACATTGGGTACTTGGCACTGCTGAAAATCATGCTGTTTGTTTGTTTGTTTGTTCTTTATTATTTAATTTAGGAGTTTAACTTTAGGCTCCTATTTTTAATATATTGGTCTCTGATTACATGTGCCCTTTGTAAAGTTCTTATTTATTAAAAATTAGGTTGCCTATAGGTGGGTGGGTGTGTTATCAAGGCAGTACATTGTAATGAAGATTTCAGTGGCCAATATGCAGCATAGAACACGTTGATTAGTCTTAATAGCTGGGTATTTGAGATTACCTGTTTGGAAGACATATGTGTCTGTCATCTATTCCTTCCTAGAGTATGTGCCAGACTGTAACATAGGATGTATTATTTTAGAAGTCCACGAAGTGTGCAGAATGCTTCACAGAAGGGACTCTTGTTTGCTTTTTTACATTTTTAATTAATTTAATTGATTTGCCTATTGTAGGCATCATGGAATAGTTACAAATATATTACACTTATATTTGTGTATACATAAACTTTGACTTATATTATTCACTATCGGCAGATAAACCCACCACTACTCCAAAAAAGGGCTTTATAGGAAAAGGAAAAGAAATTACCACCAAACATGATGAGGTTGTATGTGGAAGAAAGAATACTGCTCGAATGGAAAATGTAAGGTCCATCTTGTGTGTGCAAGCATAATATGTATAAATGCCTTAAGTCAATCAATATTTGGAGGATTTTAGAGAAATGTATGTTTGTGTGCTGCAGAATGTTATTCTAACTGTCCTTTAAATGAAGACTGTGAAACATTTGGATTAATTTTTTGATAGAGGTAAGTATTGGTGGAAAACTGAACTTTTTTTATTTCTAAACTGTTGTATGTAAGTGATACAAAAATGTTTATGTACAGAAATTACTTTAGCCCAAATATACCAGCAAGTTCAGTAATAAGAGGGGAAAAATCATTAAGCTTACACCGGTAAACATGCCAGTCATGTAATCCAAATGATTTAAAAAACAGAACCAAAAAAACCTTACCTGAGTCAGGGAAACTGAGTCTTAATCACTTAAATTATAAGCCAGCATTCTACACTGTCTATCCACAGCAATAAATATTTGCATATTAACATAGCTGTATCAGAAAATATTGGAAAGAAGGAAATGCACGCCAGTACTATCTTTATAGGGTAAATGATGAGTAATCTACTTACAGAGTGAGTGAGAGCAATTGCTTAGCTCTTGATTTAAAATTATATTGGAACATTTTGTTAGCACCCTGTAAAACTTGCTTGGTGGAATGCTGTCACAGAAGCCATTAACTGAAGCAGCCACTTTTCCAGTTCTGAAGCTAAGCATTATAAAAGATAGTTCTTGAATATTGGAATCAAAATCTTGTTCATTTGCTGTATCTTTGTCTTTCTCAAGTAGTAGTATTATTTTTTAAATACTTCGTCTGTTTTGTAGTTTGGACCTGATTTCCAGGTTGGCGATGGAATTGGAATGGATTTAAAACTATCCAATCAAGTATTTAATGCCTTAAAGCAACATGCATACTCTGAGGAACGTCGAAGTGCCAGGCTCCATGAGAAGAAGGAGCATTCTACCGCTGTATGTCTTGGTGCTAAGCCATTTTAAATCCCAAGCCTTCCATACCAACTTGCATATCATTTTGATACATTTTAGAAAGAGTAATCCATTTTGACTAAACCAAATGAGCAACGTTTGACATGGGGATTACTGGATAAGGTTGTATTGTATTAACTCCTATAGTGGGAAACTCTTTGCCTTCATCTAAGCCATGTGTATTGTGCTCAGATACTGTGGTCACAGCTGCCATATAAATGCATGCAATATTTTGATAGGCTTCCCAAAATAAGAGTAATCAAGTTATTACCAATTTGCTTGGGCTTTCTATATCTTTAATACCTTGGAGCTGATCATCTGCTTCGCAACTATTTCTGGAATTTCCATTAGAACTTAGTTATAGAAATCCTGAGAAAAGAAGGGATTAATCCTAGATACCTGGATTATACTACTTTAAATTATCTTCATAACTAGAGCTTCAAGAAGATAGGTTGCTGTTTGAACTCCCTCAACTTGTCATCTAGAAAACCAATTGGTATTCCTGATTGGTTGAAACAGTTGATTTTTTTTGGAAGGGTGTGGGGGGGAATTCTAGCGTGGTGGTCTTGATTTTTGCCACTGAGTTATGGGAATTTAGAGAGAGGTTAAAAGAGCTGTCCATCTCAGTGTTGTCAGTCAGTAAAATGGGTATAATACCTAAACACCTCTGAGGTATTCAGGCTTCACGTTTGTAAAGCTCTTTGAGACTCAAAGATGAAATGTGCAATATGAAATGCTGATGATGCTCTTCTCTGTGCATAACAGCAAAGATGTGGTCCTTGTCCCAAGGAGCTTACAATCTATAAAAAACAGTGTTAAGTAAAATAAGTCTTGAGATAAGAGGTGTTCTGCTAAAGTGTAGAAACAAGAACAACCTACTTATGCTTTTTCTCCTAGATTGTTCATGAGAACACATTTTGCCAGTTAATTCAAATCAGATGGAAAGGGTATTATCCTCTAAATAATCAGAACCACCACTAGGTTTAAATGAATTTAGATAAATCATTCACATGTTTACTTTTTCTCCCTTTCTCCTGTAGGAGAAAGCAGTGGATCCTAAAACACGTTTACTTTTGTACAAGATGGTCAATGCTGGGATACTGGAGACCATCACTGGCTGCATTAGCACAGGAAAAGAATCTGTTGTTTTTCATGCTTATGGAGGGAAGTAAGTGTGTGATTGTCATGCTTTGGGGTGCAATCCAGACCAGAAAGGGGTTGTCACTACTTGCTCTGCAACCCTGGGGTGCTTTATAGTGCTTTGTGCTGTAGCTCCCAGCCTGGGAGCTCTCTCAGCGAGTATACAAGCATGCAGGTCACACCCTGGGTGTGTGTCAGTGCGCTAGACAGCCCTGTTTCAGCATCCTCTCTGCAACCCCACTCTGGCTTTCACCAGCCTTGGTTACAACCAGCAAGGTGACCCCAACGCGCTCCCAGTACTGAATTTTCCCAAAATTATGGGCACTGCAATGCCCAGCTCTCTTCTGGCAAGTTGCGAGAGAGATAAGGTTCGTTTGTTCCCTTAAAGCGGTGGTTCTCAAACTTTTGTATTGGTGACCCCTTTCATAAAGTAAGCCTCTGAGTGTGACCCCTCTTACCAATTAAAAACACCTTTTAAATATATTTAACGGTATTGTAAATGCTGGAGGCAAAGCGGGGTTTGGGGTGGATGCTAACATCTCGCAATCCCCACGTAATAACCCAGTTTGAGAACCTCTGCTTTAAAGAGACAAGAGCACATTGCAGCTTATTAGCTGGGATGAATACACGCTTCCCTCAAGCACAGCCCTGAGTTGGTTTATAGTAAAAATAAAACAAATTTATTAACAATAGGACATAGGCTGAATGATGCCAAATAAAAGAAATAAAAATAGAGGTAGTTGTAAGCAAATAAAAGTGGGTAAAAATGCATCTACAAGTCTAAAATTTAGTCTAACAAGGTATACAGGCTTTGTTCAAGATGGTGTCTATCACCAGTCTTCCTTCTTCCCAGCCCTGGCTGACTTTCCCTCAGTCAGGACCTTCCACATAAGTACAAAATGCTGGTTTTGCTTAAGCAGGTCTCTCTCCTATATATTCAGTTTTTCCAGAGACTTTAATCCCTGCCCCCTTGGTTGAAGGACCCATCTTTCTCAGCTTCCAACAGCTCTTTTTCCTTGTCTGTCTAGTAATGGATGTGAAAGATGGCTTCTGTCTTTGCTTATATTTCTTGAAGTTCAATGACCTTGTTTCAAGCAGCAGAATGACTTCATGCTGTTCTTCTCTTCCCATCACCCTGCTGATTTCTATGTAAATACATCTTCCATTGTATTTAGTCGCACCTGGCTTAATTTCATTCATTGGAGTCAGGTAGATAGCTGCCTTCCCTCCTGTCTGGGTAAAACCTGTTTCTCCCTTTTGTTTGGACAAAGACTGTAAAGCATGATATCAATGTGTCCTTATATAGTGTTAATACATAGAGCCCTCTTTCCTAGACAGGGCATCTGCCCCCATATTTTCTTTCCCTTTTGTATAGAAGAAACCTGTTTTTGTCACTCTTGTCTGTTTAGTCTTCAGGGTATATCAGAGAATATCCATAATTTCACCTACAAAGTTGTTACACACATTTCACAGCAACATTAATGACCATTGTGGTGGTAGATTTCAAACGATATAATCACATCACCTTTTAAATAAATATCATGACAGCAGTATGTGAGGGGTAGTGAATGTCAGGTGTGACGAGTTGCTAACACAGAGTGGTGATCAGTTACTAACACTGGCCTTAATGGTGAGATGATACGAAAATGGGAAGAAGCAGCAAAACACTTGAGCGGTCTGGGTTTTTGAATTCTGAGATTTTTATGTGTATTTACAATATCTTTGTCCCTGAAGTAAAGGATGTAAATAGCAGTTAAAAAAGTTAACTGATCATCATTTAACTGGTTAACGGTTAACCGATGTAGCTCTCAGGGGCCTCGCTGGGGTTAACGGTTAAGGTTGGTTAACTGGTAAGCCTAATGCTTACCAGTTACCTGTTTCACCTTTTACAGCCCTAGTTGAAGTTTTTATATTTATATTTATATATATATATATATATATATATATATATAAAATGATTAATTGTAAAAAGCCAAAAAGTACATTTAAAAAAAAAATCCCTGATATTTTCCTTCTCCAAAAATAGCCTAGAAAATTAACATAAAACTTTAAGTATAAACCTTCATAGGCTTGTATATGTGTCTTTGTTTTGGGCCCCCCTTCAGTGTTAGGCCTCATGCTCTTACCTGTCTTTTTTTTTTTTTCTTGCCATTATCCCACTCAGGCTGGGATCTGGGTGCAGTACTTGGTCTGTGTCAACCACTTATTCAACCCAGCAGGTCCAGCTAGACATCTGCATTTCTTCCCTTTGGGAGCAAGTGGAAGAGTGACCAAACAGTCTTCTTAAAACAATTGTTTTTATTTAGCAAGAGAAAGAAAGTGTTAGAGGATTTTAAAACTGATATCAACAATTAGGTCTCTTACATAAAGTGCTACAATTCCTGATGGTGATGTAGGCAGTCATAGGTTCTTACAGGTGCCTGAACGGTCCTTTAACCCTGCTAGAGTTCTTTGTTCTCCTGCATCTGGGGTTTGGCCTTTCCTTTTCAAACCAGTTTCATAGGCTGACTGGAGACAGAACCAGGAAAGCTAATTGTTCTGGCATTGTCCCTTAACTCTTAAATGTTTGCTGATAAGTAGGTATCTTGAGCCATCCTTCTCCTTCCTCCCTGTGTTCCAGAATAAACCAATATATTTATATAAGAAATATATTCATATAGTAAACATCATCCCAATAACCAGGCCTACAGTATTCATAAATTATTATAGATAGCTCCATAATTGTCATAAAATGTTATGTAAAAGTGGAGTTAAAATCTTAACCTGGGTTTCAACTCTGTCCACTGTACAGACAAACATCAACAGAGGGAAGAAAGTAAACTGTAAAAAAGGGGCTATTGAGTGATTGGACATACAATGATTTCCACATTTCACCTTTTACAGATGTTGCATTTAACCAAGTAATATTTAAACTGTATCAGTTCCATTTCATTCTAGAAATGGATAATAAGCCTACTTGATAAACTTTTGGTCTTCATAATTGAAGTCCTTCACAAGCTATTAATACTAGAATTGGTTTAAGAACCAAGTTTAGCCAGGGAACTCTGCAGTCTTTTCATGGACTTAACTTCAACGTTATATTCAGTGTTTTGTTTCTGCATGATCTTAAAACACCTTTTTTAGAAACAAACAAGGCCGGCTCCAGGATTTTTGCTGCCCCAAGCAGCAAAAAGAAAAGCGGGGGGGGGAGTCGTGATCTGTGGGAGCTCTACCGCCACTTCAGTCTTCAGCGGCAATTCGGCGGCTGGTCCTTCGCTCCGAGAGGGAGTGAGGGACCCGCCGCCAAAGAGGCGGACGTGCCGCCCCTCACCATTGGCCGCCCCAAGCAGCTACTGGAAACAAACAAACAAACTCAATTGATTGTGCTAGAGACCTAGATGTAGATTAAACATTTAATTTTTGTTCTATGTTGGTTTTTTTTCAATCATAAGAACGGATGAGGATGATAAAGCTGTACCTCCAGAATGTGCCTTAAAGGTATTTAAAACTACCCTTAATGAATTCAAGAACCGTGACAAATATATTAAGGATGACTACAGGTTTAAAGATCGCTTCAGTAAACTGAATCCACGGAAGGTTATCCGTATGTGGGCAGAGAAAGAAATGCACAATCTAACAAGGTACAAAACCAGTATAATTGGTATTAGTGTCTGACCTTTTCCCCCCTATTTTTCAAGGAAGCTTTGCTACATCACTGTAAAGTCCTACTTTGATGTGGGGGCCTTGATGCACATGTGTGCTCCAACTCTCACATCTTATTACATATCATTTTAATTCATACAGTTGAGATACTACAAATGTTCAGTCCTTCCTTATTCCCTATATGCTTTCAAGCTCAGGATTGTATAACTGAGCACATGTATTTTGTAGATTGGGAAATCTTTCAAGTAAAAGTGTCTGTTGGTCATTTTAAATTGTTGCCAGACCTCTATTGTAATCAAGTCTTTGAAGCCACTAGCGTTTACCTCTGAAAATTACAATCTAAAATGAAACCAAAAGGTTTGTAGCCTTCAAGGCATAATGTTTTTGGAATCCACTGTATGGCTTCCAATGCTTTTATGTATATTCTATGTGAATTACTACATTGATCCAGAATAAGCTCGAAAAAATGTTTTCGCACCAGAGAAGAGCTAGTATGAATTTTTGACTTACTCTTGCAATAATATCTATCTTCTGATCTACAGAATGCAGAAAGCAGGAATCCCTTGTCCACAAGTGGTTATGCTTAAGAAACACATCCTGGTCATGTCTTTCATTGGCCAGGATCAAGTTCCAGCTCCTAAACTGAAGGAAGTAAAACTCAGTAGTGAAGACATGAAAAAGGCCTACTATCAAATTCTTCATGTAAGATGATGCTGATGTCTTTACCCAACGTTCTGGTAACAATTCCTGGGAGAGTAGTATAGATGACAATTTGTGTGTGTGTGTGTGTGTGTGTGTGTGTATGTATATATATATATATATATATATTCTTCACAATATATAAAACCTCTGGACCTCCATATCAGCAATGTTTTGCAATAGGTATATTTTGGGGCATATGAATAAATGAGGATAAATCAGAAATGATGCATGAGAGGAAAAATAAGACTTGGAATTAACTTGGATAGAAAACAAACTTAATGCTGAGTGGTGGCAAACTGGCGGTTGGTAGAAAACTGCTATTCCAGGTCAAAGGTCCCAGGTTTTGGAAGAATTACTCCGAGGAGAATTCCGCGCCACCGTGTGTACGCAGAATTCATGTCCCCTGCAGATTCTTTGCTTCCCTGCAAAAAAAGACTTTCTGACGGGAAAGCAAATGGAAGCCACAAGAGCGGTCATGTGCCCCTCCCTAGCAGTGTAAGCACGTCATTTCACGTGCCCGGAGCAACTGGTGGAGAGGTAATCGCCACAGGGGAGGGAGGCTAGGGACATTCTGGCTGGTGGCTCCTACCCTGTGCTGGGCTCAGATGCTACTCCTCACTAGGCTGGCAGCAGGGGAAGATGAGACTTGTTCTTCCCCTGCAAGGAGCCAGTGCTGGGTCAGACCCATCCCCAGAAATCTCTCCTGGCTGCACAAAGCTTTTCCCCCTCCCCGCCCCGCTCCTGCCCCCATCGCTTCTCAGTGCTGGGGAGGGGATCACTACAGGGAACTGTTCCCCCCCCCCCCGCAATCTGCCCAACCTCTGTGCATTTGGCACTTCCACCCTGCTGAGCCTCACCCCCCTACATCCAGACTCTCCACTCTGCACCCAGACAATCCTGCCGAGCCCCAACCACCTTCACCTGGACCCCCTGTTCAGAGTCCCATTGCCCCTTCACTCAGAACCCACCAGCAAGCTCCTGTGCATCCAGATTGTACCACATAGAGCCCTCTCACCCCACAACTAGATCCCCCCCACACACTAAGCCCCTCCACACTTGGATCTTGCCAGGTTGAGCCTGCCTGCCTATCCACACCATGCTGGAGCTTCCACATTTATTTATTGACAAATACAATTTGACAAATTTTAAAATATTGTGCGCAGAATTTTTAATTTGTTGGTGCAGAATTCCCTTAGGAGTAAAGAATATTAGTGATCTAGTGAGTGTGTCTGCTGAATTCGTCTGGTCCTGTATGAATACTTGTATTATCGTTTTTAATCTCTCTAATATACCTTTGCTAAGTAACATTTAAGTAGCTCCATTAACCAAACTGTCTTGTTGATTTGTTTGGAGGGTGAGAGGGAAGTGTGAGGGTAACTAAGGTGAGATGAAAGTTATTCTGGTTTTAAAAAAACAAAACATGGAGGACTTTACTCTAAAGTCCTTTAACTGTCTCAACCAGTCTGATATATACCCATCAGTGTGAGTGCTAAAGAATAAAATTATAGCCCTTGACCTGCAATTGTAAATACTTAGTTGCTTATTCCCCACTTCAGCTGGATCAAATATTTTATCAGCTGTGTGTACTTACACTCAAATCACTCTTATGACTTGTTTTTCTGTAGTCATAGTGAGAAAAGCTAGGTAGAAACTAAGGATTCCTTGCAGTTAAACCCTGAAACTTGTGGAGCTACACATATGTCGTTTAAACTGAATTTAGTCGGTGTTGGGCACTGTTCAAAGGAAGATGAGGTCCTTGCTCAAAGGAACTCAGTTGACATTCTGCAGATATAATGCAGATTCATAAACCCAGAATGAACAATGTAAGATTGAATCTAGAGGTGTCTTTCTCCTACTTAGTGTTGAAGTATTTGGACTCTCACTGTTGAACTTCAACTTTAATTCATTTTGTGTAATTTCTAATGTCATGACTCGGTGAAAAGTCATCAGTGAGTGCTTATCTGTTCGATAGAGGATGAGGTAAAAGAGTTGTCTAAACATGCCTATCTGTCTACTGCAGTTGGACTGGTTGACAGAGTTCAGATAAGTTCACAAGTCTTAATGTTTTTCTTTAGCATAACTGTTTTCCTTGAAATTCTGAACATTTAGTTTCTATTTAACAGGAATAAAAGATGTGAAGTCACAATTCCTCACATTAGCCAACTGCATGTAAACTTGAAATGTGACTACTAGTTGGATGGAAAAAATGCTTTGCTTTACCCTGGATGTACAAACAGTGCTGACTAATTACCACTCAAACAAGTATTCTTTGCTTAATTGTTCATTTTTCTTACCTCTCGCAGATGATGCAACAGTTATATAAAGAGTGCTCACTTGTTCATGCTGATCTGAGTGAGTACAACATGCTATGGCATGAGGGAAAGGTGAGCATATTCTTAAAGTAGAAAAAAAGGTGTATTTAATGTTGAGTGTCTGTCTGCACTGTGAACCAGTACATTTCTCTGTTTACTTTAGGTCTGGTTAATTGATGTAAGTCAATCTGTGGAGCCAACCCATCCTCATGGACTTGAGTTTTTGTTCAGAGACTGCAGGAATGTTTCACAGGTAGGGGTTCTGCAGTTAGTGACCTCTGCTTGCTTGCTTTTTTTTTTTTTAAACTTTGATGTAAAAGGCTTTTTCTGGGGACAGGGAACAGACTTTTAAATATATGAAGTTGATAAAATCATCAAATTCAGTTTTGGAAATGATCACTTGTAAACACTGAGTGATGTGTTTAGATACAGGAAGACCATATTGGAGTGAGATTCAGCACTAGAGAGGAATAAAATGGTGCTTCTAGAATTGAAACCTGCTCTTGGATCATGTTGCTTGGTTGTCTTGGGGGGGGATGGAGAAGGTGGAGCGGAGTCAAATTTAAGTGCTACTTCCATATCTGATTAGTAATTGTAGTTTGTGACATGCACCGCGTGTACTATTTTATAAACTCTGATTACAAAGACACTGTAATACAGTCTTTCATTTTTAACAGTTCTTCCTGAAGGGAGGTGTATCAGAAGCACTTAATGAACGGGAGCTCTTCAATGCTGTCTCAGGTTTAAATATTGCAGCTGACAATGAAGCTGATTTCCTAGCTGAGGTAAGATTCTCTCTGTGGGTGATACCTAATACTAGTAAATTAAGGTCAGCTAGCTAGCGGCCAGCCACAATCCTATTTCCTCAACATTCTTAGTTGTTATGACTAATCCTGTTAGGATAGCTGGTGAAACTATAGTAAACATAAATCTCCAGCTTTTTAAATTCTGATTTTTTCTAGGTTGAAATAGCAATAGCAGAAGCTGATACAGACAAATTACACCAGTTATCTTACATATAACTGAGGTCGTTTTAATTAAGTCACAATGTTTCTTAAACCACTGAATGAAGGTTTTTTTTAAGAAAAATACTAGTGGGGTCACGCAAGGACAAAGAAGCTGTTTAAAAAAAGATATAACTTTTATTGCTTATTTTCAGTCATTTTTAAATGCAAAAGATTAGAACCTAAAAATAAAGCTTATGGTGCTACGATCCTCAAAAAGTTAGGATCCTAAAATTAGACTTCTAAAGCCACATTTTACTTCCTGATTGATTTTATTTATTTTTTAAATTTTGGCTGTAACTCATTTCTTTTAAATGTGTCCTAATGTCATATCAATTACATTCTAAAAAATATCAGATGAAGTGGGAGATGTTTTTAAGCAGGAAATGTCTTAAGCAGGGAGAGGGGATGTGTGTATATAGATAGATGTTTAATGTCTTCAAGCATTCTTGAGTTACTAGGTAAAAGGGCACTTAGTAGTAGTAAAGCATTGGAGAGTTGTCCTGATAGGCCCTAGCAGTGCAGACCCATGCTGGTCCCAGCCATAAAACTGTATTTCCGTATTAATGTAGAAACATGTAGGGGGTGAGAAATTTTAGTTCTGACCAGTGTGCTCAGCTAAAGAAGGAGAGAAATAAGACACAATGTAACATTCTAGGGAACTGCTACCAGTGTTGTTTCAGTTTTTCTCCATTGTCAAATGCTGGTAAGTGTCCATGCTTCATTGAGTTGTAAGATGGTTTTGGCGTTCTCCTACAAAATCCTTTGTTTTATGATTTGCCATAATAGGGAGAGGTGCATTAATATGTGAATGTTGTTACACAATATGATCTTCCAAAGACTAATTGGATAGCCCCTCTGTAAGCTTCAAACCATAACTTCCAAGCTGTTAGTGGGGCTTCACACTGGTGTCCCTATCTCCCTATTTACATTCCTTCTTTTCTCTCAATTTCTTTGTCTTCTCTTCTATGAGTATTGGAGAAAGTAGTGCCCCACACTAGCTCTTTACAGGCTGCAGACCAAAACAGAATAGGACTGTACTATTTTAATCATGTAAAGCACTTGACTGTGACTTTATTTACTGCTCTGCTAGTACCATTGACATCGGGTGCGCTGGGGTGGGCTGTCCCATCAGCATGAGGCTACTCTGGAACTTCCACCACCACTCTTCAGGGGGAGTTGAGATACAGCAGTGGTGTTTTAGGCTTGAGAAAATTAACACTTAAGTGCTTTTGGGGGAAATCTGGACACAGTCTAGACTCTGGGGGATGCCCCCCCTCAAAAAACCCTGTCCCTGAACCTGAAAGCATTTGTATATACTTCTGTTCCATTAATTTGCTCAAGGTAGATGCTGCTTAAAATCTCCTAAACTTTGCATATCACACCCTTGATTAAAGCTAGTGTGGCTGAACCATTGCGAGCGTTAGATATTCAGGAAATGGATCATAATGTGTGAACTAGTTTACTCCTGTAAACTAGCTGTTTTAACACAATATTTTGAAGCACTTGCTTACAGGCCCAGTTTTTATAAAAACTTCAGAGTGGATTTATTTCTATCTTACAGATTGAAGCTTTGGAAAAAATGAATGAAGATCATGTGCAGAAACATGGAAAGAAGTCACCATTTTCAAGTGATGGAGATCCACCAATAATATACAATGAATAGCACTGAATGCATAACTGCTTTAAAAGAAACAAGTTTGCTGCTTCTGACCATGTTAGTGCAGTGGTAAAGGTCACCTTCCAAAGACAAGGAAATCTGTGGTTGTCTTGGAATACCAAAAAGGAAAACACAATGAGTGTACCCTGGTGCTTGTGTTTTTTTACATTGGCCTGCAAGGCAGGCTCTTGGGATTTTAGAATGGCACTGTGAGAATAGAATGTCACCACATCTAATGTTCTGATGATTTAACGAACCTTTAAGTTACATTAGATTATTGTAGCTGAGTTAATCATATTTTGCATGATTTAGAGCTTAAATGTCTTCAATTTTTTTTAAATTGACGATTCCAGATTAGTAGTGGCTACAGTATAAATGGTATGGAAGAGCAATAGTCCCTATCATCCTATCTGGTTTAAGATTCTATATCTGTTTATACACAATATAGGTGTAGCCCATTTTTCCACATTTAAAACAAACAAAAATTAAATTATTATGGACAGCCGTCACAAAAATCTGATTTCTTAATATAACCATCTTTCACGTGTTTTAAAATCACTTTTTTTTTTCCCCCTTCACGTAAATGGAATATGGCTTAAGATGCCAGTCTAAATATAATTGCATGCAACATGGTGGGGAGCAAGCCTGAACTGTCCAGGGGGCTGAGTTGGCAACACGTCAGGGTCTCCTGCTAGCTGCGCTCAGTTTACATAAAATGGAGCAGATAGCTGTCATCTTTATCTTTACTATAGAAATCCTTCAGAGTACAGCTTGAATCAAAATGGATCCTCTTCATTCAGCCTATATTGAAACTCTGGGTTGTACTTTGGACACTTCTGATTCAACTAAAGTCAAATTAGAAATCTTAACAGAACCAAAGCTGATTATCACAATTGATTTATTACACAATGGAACTGAGGCAAGAAATAAAGTTGAACATGTGTTGAGGTTTTTCTCCTACTGAAGTAGAAATTAGAACTCAAGAAAGCGCTTATGCGTTTCATTGACATTTTGACTAAAAAGTATTTAATCTTTTCTTATATATTTTATATATAAAACTTTTTAACCTGTCTAGACCTCACTAGAATTACAGTCTGTCAAAAGATTTATTTCTGTGAAACAATGCATTTAGAAGATGAGCTGATTGAATGGCGTGGTATGAATTAGAAAATCCTGAAGATTAAATCACTTTTTGTATATTTATTTTATTGCCCTTTGTAATGGTACTTGTTACCAGGCAAGATATATTGTTGCAGTGTGTGACATTCTCACAGTGTGCTGTGCAAGTGCTCTTCCTGTTGGAAAATAAATGGTGAAGTAAAAACTTGCACTCTTGTGGCTGTATTCTTGTGTAGTATGTTGTTGAGACATTGCAGTGCTTTGAGTTAGTCCTAAAAGCCTTGTCAGCAACAGATCACTTGGAACTAGTGTTCCAGATGGGACTAAATTGTGTCAGCATCATTTACACAAAACACCATGACCGGGTGGCTGCTACATCAACCACCAAGAAGCCTTGAGTAATCTCACCTCTTAAACTTGGATTTTTCCAACGGTTTAGTGACTATTGCCAGCTGCCTCTTCTCTTTCATAAGAACCAGAGCATTGATTACTCCTGGGGAAATTCTGCACCAAAAAAATTTATTCTGCACACTATTTCAAATTCTGCATATTTTATCAAAATACCACAATATAATCACACATTTCAATTATTTTGGTAATTTTATTTCAAAATAGCTGTCAGCAACTATGTCTACAATGATGCAGACACCAAAAAAGTTTCAGGAAATGTCTTTTGACAAATAGATTCCTTACTAAGCATATTAATACAGAACTTCGAGTAATTCATTTAAACTACAATACAGAAAAAAACAGTTACTCACCTTCTCGTAACTTCTTTGAGATGTGTTCATGTCCATTCCAATCAGGTGTGTGTGTGCGCGCATGTGCATGGTAGCCAGAAGATTTTCCCATTGCAGCATCTGTCGGGTCGGTCTGGGTGCCCCGAGGAGTCACACCTTTATGGCACTCATAAAGAGCCCTGCCGACCTGGCACCCCCTCAGTTCCTTCTTGCCAGGTACTCCGACAGAGGGGTAGGAGGGTGGGTATTAGAATGGACATGAACAACACATCTCGAAGAACAGTTACGAGAAGGTGAGTAACCATTTTTCTCCTTCGAGTGCTTGTTCATGGCCATTCCAATCAGATGACTCACAAGCTCAAGTTCAGGAGATGGGGTCTGAATCGTTCATTGATTGGAGCACTGCTTTTCCAAAGGCCACATTGTCTCTGGCCTGCTGGGTGATTGCATAGTGAGTGGTGAAAGAGTGAACGGAAGACCATGTCGTTGCTCTGCAGATTTCCTGGGTGGGAACCTGCGCCAGGAACACTATTGAAGAGGCCTGAACCCTGGTGGAGTGCGCAGTGATCAAAGGAGCAGGGAACCCTGCCAGGTTGTAGCATTCCTGAATGCATGAC
The DNA here is from genome assembly GCF_020497125.1 of Mauremys mutica. NCBI lineage: Eukaryota > Metazoa > Chordata > Testudines > Geoemydidae > Mauremys > Mauremys mutica. The sequence goes on along the minus strand of NC_059073.1, from coordinate 83,747,991 downwards.
GTGATCCACGACCAAATCCGTTGAGAAGAGACAGGACGACCTTTCATTCTGTCTGCCATTGCCACAAATAACTGCACCAAGTTTCAGAAAAGTTTTGTTCTCTCGATGTAGAAGGCTAGTGCTCTATGGACATCCAATGAGTGAAGTGTTTGTCCCTGCTACTCAAGTGCAGTTTAGGATAGAATACCAGGAGGAAGATGTCCTGGTTGATGTGAAACTGGGAGACAACCTTTGGGAGGAAAGCCAGGTGAGGTCTGAGCTGGACCTTGTCCTTATGGAACACAGTGTAAGGGGGCTCTGAAGTCAGGGCCTTGAGCTCAGACACCCTCCTGGCTGAGGTTAACACTATCTTGTATAAGAGATGGAGCAGGGAGCATGTTGCTAAAGGTTCAAAGGGAAGTCCCATGAGTCTTGAAAGGATCAGATTGAGGTCCCAAGCTAGGACAGGCTGCTGGACCTGCGGGCATAGCCTGTCAAGCCCTCTAAGGAAACAATTGGCAAAGACCGAGCGGCCTTCTAGATCTGGATGAAAGGCAGAGATGGTGGCCAAGTGAACCCTTATTGATGACATGGACAGCCCTGCTTCTTGAGATGGAGGAGATAATCCTAATATAAGTGGCACAGAGGGGAGCATTGGGGATGGATGATGCTGCACTGACCAGATTGAAAATCTGTTCCACTTAGCAAGGTAGGTAGCCCTGGTGGAGGGCTTTCTACTGCCCAGGAGGACTTGCCTAACCAAGTCTGAGCAGGAGAGCTCCATTGGGTTCAGCCATGAAGTTTCCATGCCATGAGGTGTGTAGGGATATTAAAGAAGGTACTAACAGTGATTTCCCCCAAGTGACAGTGACCCCCCAGTTTCACCAAGTACAAAAATCTTTTAGTTCTGTTAAAACTTGTAAGCTCCTGTCTGCAGAAAACATTGATTGTATCTTTCACAGGAAGATACACTCTATTACTATGTAAAACTTACAAACAAGTTAATTGACTTTGTTCTTGAAGTGGACACTGTTACCACCCCTGCTGTGAGCCTTAAGCCGTTAGTTAACTCTGCCTAAGATATGGAATGTATGTGAATGGTTAGGGAGGTGCCAGCTAGAAGGGATCCATCTGCTGAAGAATGTGTCAAGTGGACCACCAGACAACCCCCGGAGGGTAAACTGGGATCCACCCCAAACACCTGGAAGGAATGTGCCACTTTAGACAGTGTGGAGCCACCAGGAATGTGCCATCTGCTGATTGAGCCAGCAACAGCAGGATGAAACGGTTCCCATAGACTAACATAGGAATTAATTCCTATAAAAATGGACTCTAAAAACTGAGGACTTTGAGTCTCTCTGGTTCTGCTGCCAGCCTCCAGGAGGATCCGGTGCATCTGACAGACTCGGCTCCATCCTCATGACCAAGATACCTGGCCAGTAACTTGGCATGAGCAACTTCTAGGCTGGCAACTATAACACCTATACAGAACCTGAATGAATGATTGTGTGAATGAATATATATGTGTGTGTGTGTGTGTATAAGGAATAAGTAGTAATAGGAATTAGTCAAAGAACGTTGTTTATTTTTATCTGTTGCTTTATTATATTTGCAATAAATGTGGCATCTTTTCCTTATCCCTCTTAATAAGATCCTGCTGGTTTTTATTATATTGGTATAACAGGTGCAGCGCCTCTAGGTTTGGATGTTGGAGACGGCTGTGATCCTGAGTTAGTAAGTCCAGGAAGAGCAGCAAGGTGACTGTAGCTTTCATGGACAGTTGCAGGAGTGATGTGTATCAGTGCTGGTGGGGCCAGGCTGGAGCTATCAGAATCACCAAAGCTGCTTCTCTCCATATCTTGAGATACCTTGTGAACAAGAGGAAAGGGCAGGAATGCATATAGGAGATGGTCTCCCCTTGGGAGGAGGAACATGTCCACGACAGAGCTCAGGCTGTGATTCGGGAAGGAGCAAAACTGCTGACACTTCCTGTTGTGTCGTGTGGCGAACAGATCTATCTGGGAAAAAGCCACTAATAGAAGATTGAGTTCACGATGTCCAGGCGAAGGGACCACTTGTGGCCATGGAACGACCTGCTGAGAGAGTCCGCCAACTCATTCTGTACTCCAGAGAGGTACAATGCTTGCAGGTGTATCAAGTGTTCTACACAGAAGTCCCACAGCATGAGGGCTTTCTGGCACAGGTGAGAGGAGCGTGCACTCCCGTTTGGTTTGGGTTGGCCAGAGCCCTGGCCTGAGGATGGGTGTGGCTTTTTCCTGCCACTCCTGTTCCTTCTCTGGGAATCATCCTGATGGTTCTGTTGGTAGAAGCGCGGAGGAGGTTGCGGTCTAAAATGTTTCCACTATGTAGCGGGAGTATGGAGGCCCAATGATTTGAGAGTGGCTCTTGATTCCTTTAGGCTATGTAGCCTTCTGTCTCTTTTCTTGGAAAAGAGAGCCGAACCCTCACATGGGAGGTCCTGAATAGTCTGTTGGACCTCATACAGCAGGCCCAAGACCTGGAGCCAGGAGCCTTCTCATGGCTATGCCTGTAGCCATCACATGGGTAGCCACATCCAGTGCAGCTTGTTGTGAAGCTCATGAAATGAGCTTCCCCTCCTCCACTAGAGTCCTGCAGCATCAACTCTGCAAACTGGCGGGGGTATGAATATGGCTGAGGCCACCAGTGTTGCCTTGGAATGTGACCCTTGTCTCCAACCTTGGTTTTGATGAAAAGCTGAGGGAGTCCAAAATGGCCATTGTGTTGGGGGCTGCCATTGCGCAGGTCCCGGTTCCGGGTAAGGGTGCCAGTCCCATGTTGACACAGATCGTCTGATCCTACTCCTTCAGGAGCTATAGAAGTCCGATTCCAAGGTGTCTGAAAAAGAGGACCATGGAGGAGCAGTATTTCTAGGCGCCGACCATTTGCGCCAAGGACTTGGGGACCAGCTGCTGGGTCAGTTTCTGGTGCTCAGGAGTGGCACGGCGGGGCATCAAGGGTGTGGAGAAGAGTTGTGCACAGGGAGGCAGGAGATAAGTTTTCTGTACAAAAGCAAGTGAACTGTACCTATACCCTGACCCTGAATTGCTTCAAATTTGATCTAATATGCTATTTAGTTGTTGTTTTTTTAAAGATGTTTTCTAAACTTTCAACTGGTATAATTTTTAATAGGTAGTTGTTCTCGCTTGGGCTTCTAATGATTTTATCTGGAAGAGAAGCTTTCCAGTCAATAAACAGCTTGTTATAATTTCTGGTCCTGACTTCTTGTTTCTGTAGCAGGATCTGAAATAATCCCGTTTAGCCTAACTGGGGTCATAAGACAATTTTAAATTTGAGTGGTTTTAAAATCTGTGTTAAATTTTTCCTATTAAGCCATTTATCATTCTTGTTTCAAATTTCACCTAAAGTGATAATCTGGGCATTTTGTCTATTCTCAGATTTTTACTATTGCCTTTTGCCTTTGCTTGCTAACCTGACAGCAGTCAATGAAGCCCTTGCCCAATTTAAGCATTCCCCTGTGGAATTTGCAACTCAGAACCGTACCATTGGGTTGGTACATTAAACAAAACAAAAAAGAGTAGTATTTTCATTGCCAAAGATGAATTAAATATCAAAAAAACAAAAAGCATAAATGGTGAGAAGTAACCTACATTTATAAAACTTTTGGTTTTTTAATAATCAATACTTTAGTACAAATAAGGAAAAGATTCTTAAGAGGTTAGATGTTTATATAAAATTTAACATTAATTTCCCTTCCTAAATGTGGTTTTATAATCTGAGTGATTAAAAGTGCTTGAGATGGAAATCTCAGATGAAAATTATGGTCACAATCCTGAAATGAGCTGTAGGTAGGGTGGACTCCTTTTGAAGTCAGTAAATAGTAGTTCTAACAAGAAGTTCACTTGCATGGCAGTCAGGTGAGGTTTTCTTTTAAGTTGAGTTTATTTTTCTGAAAACACTATAGCAAGCAGGAAGGAATGGAGAGAGGTAACTAGTGGTGTTCCCCAAGGGTCAGTCCTAGGACCAATCCTATTCAATTTATTCATAAATGATCTGGAGAAAGGGGTAAACAGTGAGGTGGCAAAGTTTGCAGATGATACTAAACTACTCAAGATAGTTAAGACCAAAGCAGATTTGTGAGATCTTTTTGAAGTTCTTCACAAACTAAGTGATTGGGCAACAAAATGGCAAATGAAATTTAATGTGGATAAATGTAAAGTAATGCACATTGGAAAAAATAACCCCAACTATACATACAACATGATGGGGGCTAATTTAGCTACAATGAGTCAGGAAAAAGATCTTGGAGTCAGGGGATAGTTCTCTGAAGATGTCCACACAGTGTGCAGAGGCGGTCAAAAAAGCAAACAGGATGTTAGGAATCATTAAAAAGGGGATGGAGAATAAGACTGAGAATATATTATTGCCTTTATATAAATCCATGGTATGCCCACATCTCGAATACTGTGTACAGATGTGGTGGTCTCACCTCAAAAAAGATATTCTAGCACTAGAAAAGGTTCAGAAAAGGGCAACTAAAATGATTCGGGGGTTAGAGAGGGTCCCATACGAGGAAAGATTAAAGAGGCTAGGACTCTTCAGCTTGGAAAAGAGAAGACTAAGGGGGGATATGATAGAGGTATATAAAATCATGAGTGATGTTGAGAAAGTGGATAAGGAAAAGTTATTTACTTATTCCCATAATACAAGAACTAGGGGTCACCAAATGAAATTAATAGACAGCAGGTTTAAAACAAATAAAAGGAAGTTCTTCTTCACGCAGCGCACAGTCAACTTGTGGAACTCCTTACCTGAGGAGGTTGTGAAGGCTAGGACTATAACATTGTTTAAAAGGGGACTGGATAAATTCATGGTGGCTAAGTCCATAAATGGCTATTAGCTAGGATGGGTAAGGAATGGTGTCCCTAGCCTCTGTTCGTCAGAGGATGGAGATGGATGGCAGGAGAGAAATCACTTGATCATTGCCTGTTAGGTTCACTCCCTCTGGGGCACCTGGCATTGGCCACAGTCGGTAGACAGATACTGGGCTAGATGGACCTTTGGTCTGACCCGGTACGGCCATTCTTATGTTCTTAAGGAACCAGGGCCAGCTCTAACTTTTTTGCCGCCCCAAGTGAAAAAAAAGAACTCCGCCCTGCTGTAACACCCTCCCCCCCCCGCGAGTGCCGTGCTGCCCAAGCCCCCCGCCCCCTCCAAGCGCCACGCCGTGCCGCCCAAGCCCCTGCCCCCTCCGAGCACCACGCCGCCCAAGCCCCTGCCCCCTCCGAGCACCACGCCACCCAAGCCCCCACTCCCTCCGAGCGCTGTGCCACTGAAACACGCCCCCTCTCCGAGCACCGCCTGGCCGAAACAAAAACAAACAAACAAAAAAAACCCCTCCAGCACCGCCCGACTGAACAACAACAAAAAAAACCCAAGTGCAGCCCTGCCCCAAGGTGCTGCCCCAAGCACGTGCTTGGTGGGCTGGTGCCTGGAGCTGACCCTGGAAGGAACACATTCCTTCAGTGCTGTGTGCAATGTCTTGACCATAAATATTTTTTGTCTGGCAAACTAATAAAGTGACCTTATTTGAAGAGGCCTTTGGCTTATAGGAGAACATTTTAAATTACTACTTTATAGTGAAGTGTTTGGATTCAGGTGCTACCATAAGAGAAACAATTAAAGCTGTCAATTTGAAATGTATGATGTTTTTGTATAGAAAAATGGATAGCCTTATGTAGGAAATCAATTTAAGTTTGACAGGCTGCAGACCCTTCCTATGACAAATGTCATCAACAAATCATGCCCTAGTTGGTTTATTGTACATATGTCTGTTTCATTCCCCAGACAGTTTGTATGTATTGTAATATCTCAGCCTTGCTTTGACTAGGTTCATTTGACTCAAGTGTGAGAAATAAAATGCCATGTTTTTTCCAGATTATGAAAAATGGCACGAGGGAACTGACAGCAACTCCACTGCCTAGCAGTACTTGCACACAGTTTGGCTTGGAGCAGGGGTGAAAGTAACATTCAACACTTAGCAGTATAGGAGCTGGCCTTGGGTGGAAGGGGCAGGGCAAGGGCTCAGCGTCCCCCAGCCAGCCTACCTGGGCTCCAGCAGCGATTTAAAGGGTCTGGAGCTCTGGCCACTGCTGCTGCTGCAGTTGTGGCCTGGGCCCTTTTAAATCACTGGCCCTGGGGCAGCTGCTCCTGTTGGCACTTGGGGGAAAGGGGCAACTGCCACTGCTGACATTAAAGTGCTTTAAGCAGGTCCTTTGCTGCCGCAGTGCTTTAACGTCGGCTGTGTACAGGCCGCTACCAGCGGCTGCTTTTTACTGGTACACGGTACTGGCCCCTACTAGCTTACTTTCATCCCTGGCTTTGAGACAGAAGCTCTTGCTGGCAAAGGCTGTGTGAACCAGCCTTCATAGAATCATAGATTATTAGGGTTGGAAGGGACCTCAGGAGATCATCTAGTCCAACCCCCCTGCTCAAAGCAGGACCAACCCCCAAATCCCTAAATGGCCCCCTCAAGGATTGAACTCACAACTCTGGGTTTGGCAGGCCAATGCTCAAACCACTGAGCTATCCCTCCCCCCATCTGCTTGCCTTCCCCAACAGAAGTCTGTGGCTCAGACCTGTTGACTGATGTGTAACACCAAAGTTGAGTTTGATGTCTGAAAATACTAGCATGGAGGGAAGAAGATGGACAATTGAGTACATCATGTTTTTGGGAAGAAGATGGACAACTGAGTACATCATGTTTTTAAAAAGTTCCTACATTCTGCAGAAGGGTTGGACATAAACGTCTAGTCATTCTGTACCATTGACACAGTGTAAACACCCAAGAACAGATGGTCCCTACTAGGGTGACCAGAGAGCAAGTGTGAAAAATTGGGACAGGGGGTGGGGGGTAATAGGTGCCCATAGAAGACAAAGCTTCAAATATCATGACTGTCCCTATAAAATCGGGACATCTGGTCACCCTAGTCCCTACCCTCAGGAGTTCTTAACCTATGAATGGACAGAACCAGGGTAGGGAACAGGGAGGAATCAGAAGGATTTTGCAGCCAAGTTTATCGCAAGTTGGATTCACAAACTATACAGCTCTGGGTTTTAAAGAGGGGCTTAAATGTAGACAAGATGAGCCTGGGCCACCAAACCAAGCAGGGGACGAGAGATGGATGCCACGAAGCAATGAGGTGAGCAGGGACTAGGGACGGGGAAGGCGAGGTGGGGTGGCCGGGCGGTGGGGGCTCAGGAGTGTGAAATAGCAGAGTGGGGCGAGGCAGTGGTGGTGGGATGCAGGCGGGGAGGTGACAAGGCTGGGGCAGGAGAAGGACTTGCAGCAGCTGGGGAGTGAACGGGCGCTGAGGGGCGCCGCGGCCAGGTCGGAGCAGGACCCGAGGTCGGAGCAGGGGGGGGTCCCACACGGGAGCCTTTGTATCCGCCCTCCCCCCCAGGGGGCGGGACAGCGCCTGGGGGCGGGGCCCATTGGGGCCCAGGCTCCTCCCCGCGCGCCCGGTCTCCCCCGCCTTTCGGGGCCAGCACTTCCCGGGTCACGTGCAGGGGGAGCGTGAGCAGGAAGCGGGCGCGCGGCCGGAGTCGGATTCGCGGAGGCCGCCGGTCGGGCTGCTCGCGCCGCCATGAGCCGCGGCTGTTACCTGGCGCTGTGCGCGCGGCCCGTGCAGTTCGAGAAGGCGAATCCCGTCAACTGCGTCTTCTTCGATGAGGCCAATAAGCAGGTGCGAGACCGGGGGCCCCTCCCCCCACGCCGCCGGGGCAAAGACCCGCCTGTGGGACTAGCCCGGCGGGGCTCGCTGCCTGGGCATCGGGCGGAGGCGGTAGCCCCGGGGCCCGCTCCTCTGTCCCCGCCAAGGCAGGCGGCGCCGCCCTCGCACCTCCCCGGGGCACCTCCCCGGCCCTGTGGCCATTGCAGCGGGGGTGGTGCCTGGGCTTGTCCGGTGCGAGGCTGGCTGGGCCGCGGGGGCTTCGCCCGCCATCGCCGCTGTCGCTGTGGAGAGACGGCTTAAAAATCCGGCCCGGCCGGGCCCTGTGAGCGGGGTCGGGAAAGCGCCGGCTGCAGCCCCAGCCTTGCAGCCCCGTCATGGCAAGGTCCGAGTCAGCGCTGCCCGGGCACAGCTCGGACTGACGGAGGGCTTGTGGCGGAGCGAGCGCGGGGTCCCTCCTCCTCCTCCTCGATAGCTCCTCGCCCACCCGCCCTCAGCGCAGCGGCGCGTTGGGTTTCTCACCCTGGCGCCCGGGTGGTGGTCTTGGTGCTAATCTTTCCCGAACTGTTCCTCTGAAAACGCTGGAATCGTCACAGATGGGAAATATAGAGCTGCCTCCTCCGCTGTGGCACTGGAGACAGGACAGCCCTAGGTGGCGGCAGATGCGGAGTCACGCCTGGGAAATCTAACCGGTGCTCTGGGCTCAGAGTTCTGGGGCTCAAGTATCAGAGGGGTAGCCGTGTTAGCCTGGTTCTGCAGAAGCAGCAAAGAGTCCTGTGGCACCTTATAGACTAAGAGACGTTTTGGAGCATGAGCCTTCGTGGGTGAATACCCACTTCTTCGCATGCAAGAGACTTGCATCCGAAGAAGTGGGTATTCACCCACGAAAGCTCATGCTGCAAAACGTCTCTTAGGGCAGGTCTACACTAAGAATTAGATCAGACGCGATAGTTCGAACTCCCCTTAGTCTATAAGGTGCCACAGGATTCTTTGCTAGTTCTGGGGCTGCTGCTCCTCCTCCATCACGCTCCTTGATTTATAATTTGAAGGCTAACTTCAAAGTAAAGGCTTAGTAACAATGGCCCATGCTTGGAAAAGCTCACTCACCTGTGGTGACTAGGCCGGTTATCCCAGTGAATAAGGCTGGTATTACAATATAGTTGGGTTGGTCCTAGGATATTGGAGAGACAAGTTCGGTGAGGTAATAATATCTTTTATTGGATCAACTTCTGTTAGTGAGAGAGACAAGCTTTTTGAAGAAGAGCTCTGTGTTAGCTCAAAAGCTTGTCTCTCTCACTAACAGAAGTTGGTCTGTTAAAAGATAAAAGATCTTACCTCATCCACCTGGTCTCTGTGATGATCTAAATGATCAGTTTTTACATAATTTAAGCTTTCACTCAAAGGAGAAATTTCTAGCTGTGAACTTCAGTCTCCAGTTTCTGCCACTCTTTGTGGTCACTAAATTTTCCATATGCCTCTGACTGCAGCCAGCATTTTTGTATCCACCTTTTGATACGACTATCCTGTGCCCCATCCTCCTTAGTGAGTGCTCTGTCCCAGGTACTTTTTTACCTCACTTTTGACCTCTAGCGAGAAGTTCTTCATCCTCTTCTTTGGTAAGAGCCACAAAAGGTTATCCTAATATCAGACTAGTTTAAAAAAAAATCTTAAACTAGTTTTTGAGAATAAAGAAAAAATCAAAAGTTAAATGTATTATCTTACATAAAATGTATTTAATAGTCTTGCTAGATAGGGTAAAATATGACAGTAACAGTTAATTGCAACTTACAGACTGAATATTATAAGAAACAGGAACTATGTTTTTACGTGTGTGGACTGTGCCTAGCACAGAGAGGCGTCGGTCCCGAATTTCGGCGCCGCCGCCTCTCGATGATGTCACTTGTCGACGGCAAGTGGCGTCATCGAGAGGCTGCGCCGCCAAAATTCGGCGGCATTTTGGCAGATGCTCTACCGCCGCAGTGGTCCTTCATCTGATGCCAGCCAGACGAAAAGGTTGGGGACCACTGGTCTAAATGCTTTTATACTGGTATAACTGCATCTATGCTAGGACATTTTGTTGCTTTAGTTATGGTGGTTTAGTTAAAGCAACAAAACTTTTAAGTGTGGCCAAGGCTTTAGAGCAGGGGTAGGCAACCTATGGCACGTGTGCCGAAGGCGGCACACGAGCCGATTTTCAGTGGCACTCACACTGTCCAGGTCCTGGCCACCAGTCTGGGGGGCTCTGCATTTTAATTTAATTTTAAATGAAGCTTCATAAACATTTTAAAAACCTTATTTACTTTACATACAACAATAGTTTAGTTCTATATTACAGACTTATAGAAAGAGACCTTCTAAAAACATTAAAATGTATTACTGGCACACGAAACTTTTAAATTAGAATGAATAAATGAAGACTTGGCACACTTCTGGAAGGTTGCCGACCCCTGCTTTAGAGGTTACATGTATGGCCAGGGTTTACACTACCAAGTTTCAGAAGGGTAGCCATGTTAGTCTGGATCTGTAAAAAGCAACAGAGAGTCCTGTGGCACCTTATAGACTAACAGATGTACTGGAGCATAAGCTTTCATGGGTGAATACCGACTTCATCAGACCAAGTTTAGTCAGCATAATTATGTTGGTCAAGGGTGTGAAAAAACCATGCCCCCAGATGACATAACTGTCAGTAAAATCCTCAGACCGCATCTACACTCAAAAGTAAAATTGACCCTGCTATGTTGCTCAGGGGTGTAAAAAATCCACACCCTTGAGTGACATAGTTAAGCCAACCTAACCCCTGGTGTAGGCAGTGCTAGGTCAACCTACCTGCCATGTCTCGGGGAAATTGATTAACTACACTGATAGGAGAACCCCCCTGCTCGCTGCAGTGAGTGTCTACATTGAAGTGCTGCAGTGTCTGCTGTAGCATTTCGAGTATAGATAAGCCCCAAGTATAAATGCAGCTATGCTGATAAGAGTGCTTCTGTCCAAGTAGCTAATGTCATGGGAGATGGAGTTTTTCTGTTGACATAACTCCACCTTCTATCAGCATAAAGTGCATCCACACTAGTGGGTTCTCTCAGTATAACTATCAGTAAAGCATTTGTAGTCAGGGATTTGGAGCAATCAAATTTTTCAATTGCTCCGCTCCAGCTCCGGGCACAAACCTACTGCTCTGCGCTCCAGCTTCGGGCTCCGCTTCAAAGCCCTGTCCTATTGTTAACATGTTAACTGTTAGGCTCCTTTTTATCAGCTGTGACTCTTTTTATTGTTTCAGACCTTGTACTTGAGGTATTAAGCCTTCTTATTGTCTGACTTTTAGAAAAAAAATTGTACAAGAAACTTTGGGATGATGCACAGTTCTCCATTGTGTGCTCCAGTTTTCACAGTATTTGAACTCTGCATTATTACTAAGCCCCTTCCTTTTCAGTTTAAACAGATTAAAAAAAAATCCTGGATTTTACAAAAAGTATTAATTCCTTTTTTTCCGATTTTCACCCTGCTTTTGTATCATTCAAATATATAAAAAATAACTTGCTTTATTAGCAAAATACAATACATTGCATGATATATATATTATGATGATACATTAGTACATTATATATATTACGATAATACATTAGTCTGTGTGTATATGCAAAGCTGCCTGTTGAATTAAGGCTACGTATTAATCTAGAAGATATACACAATAAATAAACAGGCATACACACAAGCCTTTAAGTCCGTGCACATCTGAATGTACTGATTAATCTGACGCCTACCATGTACACATTTCAAGCTGCTAGCACATAGCAGTTTAAAGATCTGACAAAATAAAATGCGAAAAAAACGAAAATCTGTATCAGAATACATTTTGGAGCACAAGGAAGTATTCAAAAGTTTTAAAAAAAAAAAACAGGCGAAAAAGATGAAGTTGAGTATATGTGCTGCAAATGGTGTGGCCCAATTTATTAAATGTAAATATTTATAGGCTAATAGTTCTAAGTCTACAACAGTAAGCTCGTTGTTAAAATGAAAAGTTTTATTTGGGGATTAGAGATGTATTGTTTTCTTACCTCAGATGTGGCATTGTGTTTTGAGTTCTGTTTTAGTTCTGCAGTAAACAACATTGAATTCCATTAATCTGAGCATTAATCTACTGAATACTTCCTTCCCCCTCCCCCTGTCCTTCTATCCACCAAAATAAACCGATATTTGCCCAGAAAAAATGATAGTTTTTTCCACTGATTTTCACCTGTTTTTGTTGTTGTGGTAATAAACACCGATAAATTCCTGGGAAAAACTAAATAAAATAAAAACAGAAAATGAAGGGCCCTAATTATTACTTTAATAGGGGCTTATTTGATTTCCTTTCCATTTGACAGACACAACTTTTCAAGGATTCCTTGGAACCTAGCTAGATACTCGGTGACTACATTACCCTTTTTCCATATCCCTGTATATAGTGCTTAAAATACCTAAATCCCTTGGAGTGCTATGAGTAAATGCCTCTTGTTGCTTAAGGTCACTTTGAATGCTAATTGGTGTCTCTCTTACTGCAGTGTTGAACAAAATATAATTCTCCTTTTAGTTGTAATTTTTAAGGTCACTCTTTACTTCCAAATATGACTTCTCTTGGACACTATGCTGTCTTGCTTGCCCTTATGATTGTAAAGAGACCCTTCCGAATGTGAACATATGTACTTGCCTGTGACAGACAGCTCTAGCACCTCTGCTCTGCCTAGCTTTCCTTAGCCTCAGCAAAGTCAAGTTTGCAAAAGTGATTAAATGTGATTGCTGCAATTCAGCACATGCTGCAGATGTGAAACTGAGGAGTTGTAGCTTTCCTAGTAGTAAAGTGAAATTTTGACCATTAACGGGGGCAGGCACTGGAGCTATTTGTAGGGCAGAATGACCCAGAAGTAGTGGATAACACTATAACCTGATCAAGTTGCCGCTCTGCCTTCTGTTTGATAAGATAAAGAGATTTTATAGGCCAGCCTAAATAGATTTAAGGAGCTCAGACTTGGACTGAAACACAAATTTGAATTAAAATGTGTTTGTTTATTTTGGTGAAAGTTTGTATGATTTTTGGAAAAAGTTGCTAAAGTTGATTTAGCTTTTTATTACAAGTGTCCACACACAGACTTGCACCAAAATAACAAACCTGTTTTAATTCATATAGTTTGCTTTTTCAGTGCAAGTGTATATATAAACCAGCATTCCGTATTTCTAGATCTCAAATTATTGTTGTAGCTTTCTTCTGAATCCTCTCCACTTGTCAATGTCTATTTTCCAGTGTGGAGACTGGAACTGGACACCATATTCCAGTAATGATCTCACCAAAATTGTAGGCAGAGGTAATACCAAATACCTATTTCCTAGTTTATTCATCCAAGGATTGCACTGGGCCATTTAGCTACACTTGGAGTTTTTGACATATGTCCTAATCAAAATATGAATTTTAAGTCTCCAAAGCAAAAATGCACTAACACACTATACTATATGGTCACAATCAGTGTAGAATTGCTGCTGTTATCTACTCTGCATAAGATGAATTTTTTTTAATTGCTTTTCTTTTTAGAGCTCATCCCTTATATTTGGGTAGAAAACCAAATGCATAGTTTTACAGAAATAAGGCTTGTTGGGACCATGATATGATTTGAGTTAGCTATGAAGCTGTGTCTTAAATTGCATTTTAAAAAAAATATGCAATTTTAACTCTTAGGTTTTTGCTGTTCGATCTGGTGGAGCCACTGGGGTGGTTGTTAAAGGCTTGGAGGACAAAAATCCCATTTCATTCAGGTATGATCAGCAAGGTATTTTCATCTGTATTCTGTACTGCTGTAGGATACCATTTGTGATCTTGTAGCTATCTTTTACTGTATACGTCTCTTGGTTGTGCTCTAGTTTGTCATATTGGTGCAACATCCATAAAGTACTGTTGCTTTGTTTTAAGAACGTATTTTCATTCAATAATAAGAATAATAACTATAAGTATACTTATTACCATGTGTGATCAATCAAGTTTTTTTCTAAAAGCAAAAAACCCCATTGAAGAAAATTGTTAATACTACATTATGGTTGAAAATTCAAACAAACCCAGAACTCAAGAGTTTAAAACAAACAAACAAACAAAAAAATGTGACTTAGCATAAGTTGTAATTTGGCATTATTGGACATTAGCAGTCATATGCACTTAAAACATATGAGGGCCAATTTATGGCAGGTGTGGGAACAATAATTTTGAATTTACCTACTTGTGCATTTAAATTCTCAAGCCATAATATTTCCTTAATGTAGATATTGCATTTTAATGTATCTTGTCTAATCTAACTCATATTTCTGTAAAATAGATGGCATCTTTTGTTAACGTGTTCTAAACTTCCATGAATCACAAATTTCCATGTGCCTGTGTGGCAGCAATACCCCAAAGAAACTACTTATCTGTTCTGTATCTGTGGAAGAACATCTGTAAAAATCTCTGATTAAAGCTCTGTCCTTTTTCAGCCTCCTATTCACTAGGAAAACATGTATATTTTTATTAACACATCATAAATTATTAAGATAATGGCATTAAAAGTAAACGTATAAAGTTTGTAGATGATACCAAGCTGAGAGGGGTTGCAAGTGCTTGGAGGGTAGGATTGAAATTCAAAATGATCTGGACAAACTGGAGAAGTGGTCTGAAATAAATAGGATGAAATTCAATAAGGGTAAATGCCAAGTACTCCACTTAGGAAGGAACAATCAGTTGCACACATACAAAATGGGAAATGACTGAAAGAGTACTGTGGAAGTGGATAGTGGATCACAAGCTAAATATGACTCAACAGTCTCACAGTGTTGTAAAAAAACAAAAGCAAGCATCAGCAGGAGTGTTGTAAGAAAGACACAAGAAGTAATTCTTCCACTCTACTCCACACTGATAAGGCCTCAACTGGAGTATTGCGTCCAATTCTGGGTGCTGCATTTCAGGAAAGATGTGGACAAATTGGAGAAAGTCCAGAGAGCATAAAAATGTTTAAAGGTCTAGAAAACATGACCCATGGGGAAAGATTGAAAAAACAGGGTTTGTTTAATGTGGCGAGGAGGAAACTGAAGGGGGACAGGCTTTTAAGTATATAAAGGAGGAGGGTGAAAAATTGTTCTTAACATCTGAGGATAGGACAAGAAGCAATGGGCTTAAATTGCAGCAAGGAAGGTTTAGGTTGGTCATTAGGAAAAACTTCTAACTCTCAGGGTAGTTAAGCACTGGAACAAATTGCCTAGGGAGGTTGTGGAATCTCTGTCATTGGATGTTTTTTAGAAATAAGTTACACTTGTCAGGAATAGTCTAGTTGGGGGGAGGGATAGCTCAGTGGTTTGAGCATTGGCCTGCTAAACCCAGCGTTGTGAGTTCAATCCTTGAGGAGGCCACTTAGGGATCTGGGGCAAAAATTGGTCCTGCTAGTGAAGGCAGGGGGCTGGACTCGATGACCTTTCAAGGTCCCTTCCAGCTCTAGGAGATTGGTATATCTCCAATTATTACCTATGAGTTAGTCCCGCCTTCAGTGCAGGGGACTGAACTAGATCACCTATTGAGATCCCTTGCAGTCCTACAGTTCTGTGATTCTATGATAAAATCCTAGTGTGGACAAGACAATTGTACATCTAACACATGTTAGCAGATCAGGATAAGCACTAGTACACGGGGGCACTATCTTTCAAGGCCATGAGTGCCTTCAATTCTGACATCAGTGGGATTTGCAGGTGTGTGGCAAATTCCAGGAAGTCCTCAGTGCCTTGTAGGTTGGAACCACAATCCATCTCACTCAGTTGACTGTCTCTCCCCTAGTGTTTACCTTGACTTGCTGACACATGTTAAAATTACAACGGCTTTGTCCCCACTAAGATTTTTCTGCTTGTTAGTTAACATGATGATAATATATCTCTCCTCCCCCTCTCCCCCCCCGTGTGGCTGTGCCCTTTTACACTAATTTCAGAATCCACAAGTATCCAAGTGCAGGTCTACAAGTGCTTAGCAATCTATCTTGCCAATTAGTAAATAGTTTTAGAACACAGAGGCAAAATTACTAGTCCTGCAGTGTCGCTGACGTTGAGAGTATACAGCACCTTTGCACAATTAGGCACAAAGTGAGCGTTCTGTTTTTTACATTACATTGAGCAATAGTTTTCTGTCATTCAGTTAGAATTAGAATATGAGCAAAGTTCATAATTCTTCCTTTAATTCCATTTCATAGTAGCAATAAGACAGTCAAGGCAGAGCATTTCTTGGAAGCTATTGAATCTTGTACATTGCTATAATCATTTGTAACTCCATAATAGACTTGATCCATTCAGTAATTCTTCAGGAATATACTGCCTGTTGTATCTTGATGCATTGATATTGGACCTTATATTTGTCTGGCAACTCTTGTAAGTTGTACACAAAAATATCTGCCTTACATTTTGCCTATCTGCTCTCTTTTTTGAGAAATAGCAGCTGTTAAAATTCTGTAACAAATGATTACATGATAGAAATATACTTCTACTGATTTTTGTGTGTGTAGAATGGAAGACAAAGGGGAAGTGAAATGCATCAAGTTTTCCTTGGGGAACAAGATATTGGCTGTTCAGAGAACCTCAAAGAGTGTGGTAAGAAATTTTGCTATAAACACAGAAAGCTGGAACTAGAACTCTGGCCCTTCAGATCCCAAAACACAGGTCTCTGCCATATAAGCTAAAAGAGTTCCTCAGTCTGACAACCAAAGTAATAGTTTCCTGATCCCTTCTGTGACTGAGCCAGGAGAGATCGTCATCCTCACTCTCTGATGCACAAAAAGCCATTCTTTTTTCTGAAGATCTGATGAGATCTGTGAATCCAAATAGTCGCTCTTGCTGTCCAATCTGTGAGGGACAAACTCTTCAGGATGAGTGTCTGACCATTCTGAATTGAAATTTATTTCCTAGCTCTTCTCAGACTTTTTTTTTTTTTCCCTGCTGAAGGAATGATTCAGCCTTAAAAGTGTAAACTCTTAATGAAAATTGATTTCTTCCCATGAAAAATTAGCTAGGAGACAGGATTATTTCTCCAAGTGGAAAAGAAGCATTGTAATGTTTTACACTAGTATATCTAATCCAAAATAGGCAGAGATGGTAAATTTACTTATCTCCTGTTTTGTGCTCATCAGATTCAGTGCTTCATAGTTGCTAATGTTCTAATATTACTTATTTCAGGACTTTTTGAACTTTATTCCAGACAGCCCTCAACTAGAATATACACAAGAATGCAAGGTATGTTGTGAATTCACTTCTTCAGTTTAAATGAAGTGCTAATATGAAGCTGGCTGTTTTGTATAGATTCTCTGAACCATTGATGCACATGAATAGTGACATGAGTGAAGTGTGCTCCCGGATTCTGTTATTAGTAGCATCTGAGATACAGAAGTTAGTTCCCTAGTATATTTTTTCTGCATATGTAACGAAACCCTGTGTGGGCTGCCAGTGGGCATGACTTGGAGACCTTCAGCGCCAAAAGCATGAACCCTCTATTGCTTGATCTACAGGACTAATGAGAGAGACTCCCATTGACTTCGGTGAACATTGGAGCAGGCCCTAGATCCCTTAGCTGAAAGCAGCAAAATGCCATAAATTTTGTATGTGAACCAGCTGCTAGAGGGAATGAAAGGACTATACTTCCCTAGTGTGGGTTACTCCACAGGACCATATACTGCCCCTTAGCTCAGACATCAGTGGGAATAGAGGATGCTCAGCACCTGGCAGAGTTGGATCCGCATTTCCTATTTGACTGCCCCAAAATACAATTTCTCTTTCTGTTTAGTGCTTCCCTCTGCACTTTGATTCTAATGGAAGTATTTGATAGCTTTTGGTAGAATAGTTAATGGCTGTGAAAATATCACTCAAACTAGTAACATTTTACAGTTATGATGGTTGAATATGTTAGCTCTTACAAGCAGTTGTTTTAGAACTTGCACTAGTTGTCCCCTGAGTGGCGACATGTCCTGCTTCCACAGTACACCTCTACCCCGATATAACGTGACCCGATATAACACGAATTCGGATATAACGCGGTAAAGCAGTGCTCCGGGGTGGGGGTTGGGGCTGCGCACTCCGGCGGATCAAAGCAAGTTCGATATAACACAGTTTCACCTATAACGTGGTAAGATTTTTTGGCTCCCAAGGACAGCGTTATATCGGGGTAGAGGTGTATTTCCAGCCCTTTTTGGAGCCAAGCTCAGGGAACTGGAAACAGGAAATTGCTTGGGTATTGGTAATGCTAAGTCGCTAATGAATCCAGACCACTTTAGCACTGTGATCAAATAATTAATGTGAAATGAAGGGGTTTTGGGTGAGTGTCTCTCTCAATCTGGTCTTTTAGGGACTATTATCCATATTACCCAGACCACCACTATGTTTGGCTCTATTGGACATGAAAGCTGAATTGCATGCTCTCCTACAGTTTGTCCCGCAGTCAGGGTTGTGAGGATAAGAGGACAGCATAAGTATGCTTTTTTTTTTTTTTTAAACCATTGCTGTATCTTTTATGGATTTTTTTAACCAAAAAGAGGATTTTAGTACTTTATAAATGTAAGACCATCTCTTCACAATAGCTTTCCAATAATAACAATGAAAGAATGGTTCAGCATGACATCTCTGTAGATAATTATTATAATAATAATGCATGTATTACTCTGTGACTGTGCAAGAGGATGGGTGCAAATACCAACAGATAGGCTGAAGAAGTATTTCAGGTAGTACTTGTGAAAGGTCCCAGACTGAGGGTCATAAAATAAAGACATATTGTTATGATTTGGTACCCTGCATGGCAGTACTTCTTGCAGTTATACAAATAATGGGTCTACTAGGCAAACCAAAGCTGAAATATACTAGGGTAGATGCAAGTTCCCAGATTCTTCACTAAAAGTTTACTAGTTAATAATTTTCTACTAAAATCTGTTTATATCTTCTTTTAATAAAAGACCAAGAATGCCAACATTTTAGGATTTTGCTGGACAAGTTCTACAGAAATTGTCTTCATAACAGATCAAGGAATTGAATTCTATCAGGTAATCCAAATAATTGTCTTGTAAAAATGTGTATATTTGGAAATCTCAGCGTTACATTTTATTGTTGCTTAGAGGTCAAATCTCTTAATTATCTTGCAGTCCCTGGCTCTGAACTTCTTAGTTCTAGCCTTGAACTGTTTAGTATGATTATACAAGGAAACTGACAGCTAGAGATAAGGGAAAAGTTAATGTTTTATCCTGGAGAATTTTTTGATGATTTTGCTTTTAGAGAGTTAAATGCAATTTTTTTTGGACATTGTATATGTTGTAGTTTTACTATCACAACAACCTATTCATGCTATTACTGGAAAATATATTCCGGTGAGAAGGATTTAATTAATCTGTTTAGTAACTCTTGCTAAACCTCTTTAATTCTAGTAAAATTAATATAAATGTTAACAAATTTGAAATAATCTTTTTACTTCATGCAAAATAAAGCAGCAATATTTTTGAGTCATGAATTCAATACTAAGTTTAACAGAGTTAATGCCCATCTGCTAAGACCATGTCACACCTGCCTATCCCTGACATGTTCCATATACCATCTTAAACCCATCTCCCTCCCATCTTGTCCTAATTCCTTAACTGCTGAGTTCTCCTCAGGCTTTTGTATTTAACTGGTGTGCTCTTGGAGTGAGCTACTGGATAAACATTCCTCTTGCTGGTGATTAGGTGAATGTTTTCTGAAAATACTATTGGAGTGTGTTGATCATGTGGAGCAAGTGATAAGGCAGTGGTTGAATTAAATAAATAAATAAATAAAAAACCCATACAATAAACTTGTGCACACTGGACTGCAGAACTAAATCATCTGTTGTTTCTCACTTGACTTCAGTGAGGTCCCACATGTACCAGGAGTCTACCCAAGTGAAGCAACCTGTGGGATCACAGCCCACTATCATAAGAATTTTGGAGTAGGGACTGACTTCTGTATGTACCGCATGAGGTGGATTGATTAAAATCAGTGATATTAATGATTTAAATCAGCAAGCAGGGAATCTTGATTTAAATAATTGATTTTAATCTTGTTTTGTATTTATACTTATTTTCCTAAAGAGAGGTTCATTCTCATTGATTGGTATAACCGCTAAAACTATTGATTTGCTACTAACTATAGTCTTTCCACTAAATTGGCTGGTATTATTTGGTAACCAGGAGGATATACTATATCTGTAAGCATTTATTTAAACAATTATATAACTTAACATACATTTTATTCTGATTCATACTTTTTACATCTTTTATGTTAAAAAAATAGCAAATGACACTGTTTTTTTTTTTACTCATTTGTGTCAAGCTGCATTTGGATGGAAATTTGAATTACATTAAAAATGCACAAAAGCAATATTGTAAAATTTGCTTTTATTAAATAAAACTACCTTAAATGTGCTAGATACATAAGAAAAATAAGCTTATCAAAACGCGTTTTGCATTTAAAACTGATTTATTAAACAAATAAAGTATTAACTTAAGTTAGTGAATTGACAGATTGTTTCTAGTCATGGGACAGATTTTCAAAGTATTTAGGAGCCTAAAGATACAGATATGTGCTTAAGGGTTTTTTCCAAAGCACCTAAACACCATGGGAGATAGGCACCTAACCTGCTTAGGCACTTTTGAAAATTCCACTAGGCTCCTATCCGAATCGTTAGGGGCTTAAAGGTGTTTGAACATCTGGCCACACCGAGGTCCTTAAAAGTGTTTAGAACAGGTATGTCTCATCCTCTCCCAACTGTATTTTTTATCCATAGCTTAGATATGGATAAGCTTTTCTGCTTTTTTCCAACTCCCAGTTTCTGAACTTTGAACTAGTCCAAATGAAGAAAATAGTTTCTCTGCACCTGCTGACTAAACTGAAAACAAAAGAAATTAAGACAAAAGCTTTTTGCACAACAGAAACTGAAAGTATTTGCATTCGGAAAAATGTAAACATAAGTATTTGCTGCATTTTAAAGACTGAAAATAATATAGATACTTACTTAATGCAGTACGTGGCATTGTCATGTTTGTAAATGTTGAGGTGACCTGAAAAGGTTAAAATACTTTCCCCCGATCCTGTATATAACTGAATAAACATCACCCTTTAACGCCTTAAAATTTGAGGAGGGCTCATTTGATACTGCATATTTATTTAAATAGATTTTGTAATAGATGATAAGTTTAGGGTTTAACATAGGATATCATAATTTAAAATTGAAAAAGATTTATTTTTAAAAAGAAAAATGTATCTAAATCTATTTTTATTTAAAAAATCATCAATATTTATCCATCCTGGTAGGGCACCTAACACGGCGCGGCCGCTAGCCGCTACTGGAATAGTAAAGGTGCTATTACTTTGTGTCTCCAGGTATTACCAGAGAAGCGAAGTTTGAAACTGGTAAAAAATCAGAATATCAATGTAAACTGGTACATGTATTGCCCGGAGAGTTCTGTCATTCTACTGTCGACTACAGTCCTCGGCAATGTCCTCCAGCCATTCTATTTCAAGGTAAGGGACACATTCCCAATCTTGAGTTTTGTTTGATACATTGGGTTTTTCAGGTGACTGTCTCCTCCCCCTTTCCTCCTCCCTTCATCCCCCATTGGTCTTTTCTATTTTTAGTTTCCTCCTAGATGTGTAATGGGTCCAGTCCCTCATACAAAACAAAAACGCAGACAAAATGAAATCCTACATACCAGTCTCTCTCTATGAGTAGAGAAGGAAAAGATTTCTATTTGTAAATACTTGGGAGACACTCTAACACTAGATAGATCTGCCTTCACGGGGAGGTGAGTCAAGATGATGCTGGATAGCTGACATTAGAGGAGTAATGCAGCAGAAGCAAAATCCATGATACATACATTTTGGTGGCCCAGTGACTTGGTAAAGGATTATCTTTCCAGAAATTACCCTTTCAGTAAAATACATTTAAACACAACTCTAAAATCCAACCCCAGTAGCAACTGTAGTAGCCTAAGCCTTCAGTTTCTGCAGAAGGTGATCTTTCATTGAAAGGAAAAACTAAGTTTCTAGTACTCTTGCTTGTAACTGTAACCTTCCAAATGTGAATGAATACATTGTTCTCTTCTTGAGCCTGCGGAGACAATTGCGTAGTTGTTCCCAAGCATCACTAATGGTACTGAAAAGATTTGTGTTAGTTCTGCAGCTGGTGTTTCAAACCCTTTGGGCAGCATTTCAGTCTGACAAGAATCAGACCTGTTTCACGCTGCTGTGGCTTGAGGAAAGCTATGACTGAGTTCAGCAACTGGATACTGAAAATATTCCTGGGAGAGGGGGATTCCCTGGGGAGTAGAACTGCACTCCTTTCTTTCTTCCCTCCCTCCCCATCTCCAAAGAAGCAGAAGTCTTTGAGTGGGGTGAAGGGAGCACACCCCTTCCCCATTTTACCTCCTCCCTCTGACAGCTGGAAGGGTTTCCCATGTATCATGCCTACTGGCTCCAGTTTACTTGAAAGAAGCCCCCAAGCAGGATCCTGGGACAGCAGTGTGCCAAGAGTCTTGGCATCTTCCCAGCAGATTGTGGGGTGAAGGCATGGGCTTCTGATCAGAGTCTTGCCAAGGACCTTGCTGGCTAATAGGTACCCACTGATTTTTTTCAACTTTTCAGTTAAAATGTTAATATTGTTATAACTTCCTCAAGAGACTTTTGAAGATACAAAATTTGAAATAAATTTTTCAGGAGAGATCAGTTGTGTAAAAAAAAAAAAAAAAAGTTTCCATGATCAATGTAAGGCTTCTACCCCCACCCCAAAGAGGCTGGGTGTCTATTTGGGTGGTCAGCTCCTCTGAAAATCAGGCCATTCTGGTCTCGAATTCCAGACTCAACTAGAAATGGGTTTGACTATAGATTCTTGTATTAGTTTAATTAATCTGAAAGGGAACCCTAAGACCTCATTCACTGAAACTGGCGCAGTAAAATGTTAAAGTAATAACTCTGCTGTTCGTACAGTGCCTACCAAAACAGGGATGGGGCTACACTACAAATAGTAGTAAATAAATGAGTTGATTGCTCTAAAAGCGCCTCTTCTTTTTGGAACAGTATCGCCCCTTTTCACAACTAGTGGGTGCCATTCATATTATCACAGGCCTTCATAGAAAGGGAAGAAGAAACTTTTTCTAGATTAGACCTGACAGACTGAAACTTTTTTGTTTTAAAACAGGGAGGAACAATGTCAAAATTATCAAAGTTTGAAATTGAATTGCCTGCAGCACCCAAGTCCTCCAAACTCAGCCTTTCTGAAAGAGATATTGCTATGGCTACAATGTACGTACCACTGAATAATCAGTCTTTTCCTTCATTTAAAGGGTATTGACAGCTTTTGTAGTGGAGGTCCAGAGAGGAGGGTACAGTCCAGTGATGGTAAAATACTTGTCTGCTTTTTATCTTATAATAAAGTATTGTTAAAGTGCTTGGTACTGGACTGAACGTAAAGGAGCCTAAAGAAATCTTCTTATAAAAAGATTGAACTGATTAGGAAGTGGATGAGTCTCTGTCACTTGAGAGATGTAAAACTAAACATTACAAAAGGCTGGTAAATGTACAATAGAGAATAATCTTGTATGGACAGAGCTGGCCTGAATGATAGATATTTGTCACCTAATTTAGATTCTGTAAGCAACCTGACTTATGTGTAACTTCATGTGAGTTGTTTTATGAAGGGGAAGCAATGTGACCATGGCAGACTGGTCAGACACTGCAGTAATAGGATAACTTGCTGTCTTCATTGCAGAAAGGGTCTCCTAGGTGCAGTTTTTCTGCTAGTATATTCATTTATTTGAAGAATAACATTTTAATCATGTTGTTTTGTTAGATATGGGCAGCTTTATGTTCTCTATCTGAGGCATCATTCAAGGACTTCCAATAGTGCCGGAGCAGAAGTTGTCCTTTATCATTTACCAAGGTAAGTTGTGTTTTGGTTTTTATTTTTAGATATAAATGACCTTGCTGATCAATGCCTCTTATCTCTGATGTTAATGTTTTCATAGGGAAAGCTCCTGTAAGAAGATGCATATATTAAAGTTGAACAGGACAGGGAAGTTTGCATTGAATGTTGTAGATAACTTGGTGGTAGTTCATCATCAGGACACTGAGGTATGATCTGCCTACAAATTATTTATACCTTGTCTTTAAAGTTTGTGCTAGATTTTCTGGAGGCAATGGGCCTGTTCCTTCAAATACTTTTGCATGTGCTTAGTCTTTCCAAGTAAAGCTAAGGATATGTGTCAGGGTTTTCAGGATCAGGGCCCAAATTTGTAATTTACAGGGGAAAAAATCCCACTCCTATTTGTAATGCGTTAGATCTAAATTATGATTTTCATTCTATCTTCTTTTCAGCTTCTCATTTCTCTCTTTCTCTCCAAAAAAAAAAAATGTTGGGGGGGCATAAAACTGTCTGCTTCTCTCAGCCTAAAGGTTTCTATGTCTACAGCTGGAGCAAAGCTGTTTCAGCCATTGAAAGCCCTGTCTCCCTCTAATGATTAGAAACTTTGTATTCTAATAACTCAAATGGTTGCAGCTGGAAACTGATCTTGATTTTTAAGTCTCAAACAGATCTTAAAAAGCCACGTATGGGGAGAAAATAATAGTTCAAATTAAATTTTTGGTAAGTGTGTACAAAAGAACTTTTCCATCTCTCTGTTTTGGGCCAGGGGCATGTGTTTATAGGATGCAACTAAGCCAGTATAACAAATTTTATTTTGTAGTATAGTGGATGTAGAGTAATGCCTACTACTATTCAGATGGCAAAACAGTTACCATTCTAGAACCCTGTCATTTTCATGGTCTTGACTCTCCAAAAGATTCACCTTTTTGGAGGCAGTCTTCCTATCTCTTGCTTCAAAAGTGATGCTTATTTTTGAGGAAAATTTGAGCAAAATCTTTCTGTATATTTTTGAGTTATAGAAGAATGGCAAAACTACTTCCCTGTTGTGTTTTAATAAAACACACCTTTTCTACAAAGCTGTAGCAAAAATGGCTGAGGTTTAAAACTCCCCATGGATGTACAGGAGAAGATTATCAAAGGGCAATTAGATGGCCACCTCCTACTGAATAGGAGTTGGTGCCAAACTGCCCTTTGTGCCTTGAAAATCTCTCCCATAGTCCTCATTACACACCTTGCTTGGTTTTGGGAGGAAAAACAATTGAAGGTTGCTTGTGATGAGGAGCAAAGTGATATACTTGCCCCAGAGCCTAATAAAATCCTGTCCCTGCCTTCATCATCACTGTACATTCTCACTGACAAGATCTGGAAGCTTGACTAGGCTGCTGCTGCTCTGACAGTTGCTGGAACAATTTACATGAGAAGTTGTAAATGTCTCATTGAAACACAATTTCAGTACTGTTTAGCATAAAATACATGCTATAAAATATACAGGATGTGCAATATGCTTAACTAATGTTCCCATTGGAGCCTTAACTACTCCCTAAATTTTTTGAGCATTAGCTATGTAATCCTAAAATAAACCAAAAGACATTGATACTAATGTAGGTTTTTTAATTACGTCATAGTATTTAACTGAAGTAGAGAGAATTAGTCTTTTAAGGCAGTGTTTTTCAAAGTTTAGGTCGCGACCCAGCACTGGGTTGTTTTGCTCAGCACCCATGGACGCTATCAGCTCTGGTCAGCACCGCCGACCGGGATGTTAAAAGTCCTGTCAGCGGTGCTGCCCAGCTAAGGCAAGCTAGTGCCTACCTGTTCCGACACCGCACTGTGCCATGGAAGGGGCCAGCAGCAGGTCCAGCTTCTAGGCACGGGGGCTATGGGGCTCTGCGCACTGCCTGAGCACTGGCTCCACATTCCCATTGGCTGGTGGGGCAGTGCCCGCGGGCGAGAGCTGCATGGAGCCACTTGCACGCCTCCACCTACGAGCCAGACCTGCTGCTGGCTGCTTCCGGGGCACAGCGTGGTCTGCGGTGCCAGGACAGACGGAAATCCTGCCTCTGCACCCCGGCTGTGCCGCTGACCAGGAGCTGCCGGAGGTAAGCCCGTGTCCCAATCCCCTGCCCCAGCTCTGAGCCCTCCCCCCCAGCCCAGAACCCCTTCCTGCACCCCAAACCCCTCCTCCCCAGCCCCACCCCAGATCCTGCACCCCCAGAGCCCTGACCCCCTTCCGCACCCAACCTCCTGCCCCAGCCCAGAGCCCCCTCCCACACCCCAACCCCCTCATCCCCAGCTCCACTGGATTGCGGGCATCAACAATTTTCTTCAACCGGGTCCTCAGAAAAAAAGTTTGAAAACCGCTGTTCTAAGGCATCTGCAAAAGGGGCCTGAGTTAAGGTTGAGCATTAAATTCTTAACATTGGGAACTTCCTGGCACTTGAGTGTCTGACTTCCCGACCTTAATGTTGCATTGAGGCTAACTTTTAATAACATAGTGCCCCAGTCCTGCAAAAACTCCTAGGCAAATGTTTAATCTTATGCACATTTAGTCCCCTTGAAAGCAGAGGTCTTGAAGATTGGAGCCTCAATAGTTAATCTGTCTGTGATGAAGGACTGCATAGATGGTGGCTAGATCTTTACTTGCACAAAAGGCTTTTGTCTCCTAAATGAACTCCTTCCAGGCAGCTTAAAAGAGTTTGGATAATATGCCCCGTTAGTAGATGTTGCAGAGCAGGGGTTTTAATTGTAGTTTTAGTGCTGTATGTTAATTTAACATTTTGTACGATATGTTTATTCTCCAGTACTAGCTGGGTCAAGCAGCAAGTGCTGGTGTACACATACAGAAGACAGACAGTACACAATGTGAATAGGTTACATGCCATTAATTTTAAATTTGCTATGGAGTCCCTGTAATGCAAAGTGTGAGATCTCTCTAATAACAGGTCTCCCACAGAGAACACACTGTGCTTGTGGCAAAATCACACCATCTGTGTTTTTTAGCTAATATTAACAAAATTCAAACCTGGCTTTAAAGTTTGTGGAAGTCTTGAGACATTACATGAGTCTATAATAATTTTGAGGAAAATATACTTCTGATAATTTTGAAAAACCTATAAACCAAGTGAAGTAACATGATTTAATTATTACAAGAGCAGAGGATGAAATAAATGCAAAAGCATTTGAACATGAATAACTTGAGATGTGCTCTTGTAATTGGTGAATATCTTCTCATGGACATGAAAAATGAGGGGCACTTTCTTTTCAATTTTAGACATCTGTAATATTTGATATCAAACTAAAAGGAGAATTTGATGGGACCGTTACCCTTCATCAACTTGTTCTTCCAGCTCGATCGATACAGCCCTATCAGATCCCTGTGGCAGGTAAAATTTATTACATGACACTTAAACACAGTGAACATGTTTTTCAATCCTAGGTACATATACAACCCCAATCAGCATAGTATCTAAGTGCCTCACAGGCTTCAATGTATTTTTCCTCACAACACCTGTGAGGTAGGGAAGTGCTATTATTCCCTATATTAGGAGGTGGGATGAGGTAGGGTACAAGGCACAGAGAGTAAGTGATTTGTCCAGAGTCACTCAGGACGTCTATGGCAATGCAAGGACTTGAACCCAGTCTTCTGAGCCCCAGCTGAACGTCCTAATCACTGGATCACCCTTCCTCTCCTCTTATGCTTACACTGTGATTTAAAATGCACAAAAGTAACAATTACTCCTTAAAATAGATACTTATTCACCTACCATCGTACCTTGAGGTAAAATTTAAGTGTGGTGTGGGAGTTGTGTTCAGTGCCAGTGAAATGTTTGCATATATAAAATTAAAGTACTGACTTGTTACTTTAACAGTGTGTCTCCTACCATACAGCTGTGGTGGTGTAAAGCACACCTTTGCACTCCCCCAATTCTGGAACTGCTGTGTGTAGCAGGGTTGGTCCCTAGGCATACATTAGAGCAACCTGAGGGCTTCTGTAATTTGCTGTAGTTGCTAACAGCCCCCCGGTGCTGAAACCATGGCAGAGGATCAACACAGCATAGCAATATCCAGGCCCCTTACACTAGCCGTGGGTGGAATAGAAACATCTACTTGCACAAATTCTGCACCACCTGAAGATCCTTCCTGCACTGGGATGCTCACCCCTGGGTCAGATACAGTAGCACCACAGTTACAATTCTACAAGCAGTGTAGCACACAGTGGCTATGTTAGACTGGACTAGAGGCTCTTGTATATATTTTGCCTGAGATGGGATCTTCCACTTTAAAGAGTTTAATTCTGGCCTGTTCTTTTCTCCGAAGTCACAATGGAAATAGTGATTCTGGAAGATGTGATTTGTCAACTGGTGTATGTATTTTGTGGGTATATATGTAACTACTTCACAAATAATATTGTGTAACAAACAGGATTGCTTAATTTCAGAATGTAAAAACCACTGTCCATTTTTTTGAGGAACTAAAAAATACAATAACGTGTTTGCATGCAGTATGTAGCAAACTGAGCAGCATTATTTTTATTGTGTTAGGATGGGTTATGGCATGTTTTTTCTTTTTAACTGAGTTGTGGAATACTTATGTGTAGTGTTGAAATCATAACACCCACACTAATGAGTAGCTTTAAATTTGAGAAATAAGTGGGGAGGCAGAAGGAGCACAGAGCCTCTCAAGAGGCAACAAGTTCTGCAGTCAGTTAACAGTAATACGTAGCTTCTTGTTCATACAGCTACATCAAAGCAACAAGCTACTTAAGTGTATATGGTTAAAAGACTTTTTGCAACACAAGTGGCAAGTTATGATTTCAACACAACACAAGGTGACAAAAGTAAGTGTGAATTGTGACACATTTTACTAAAAACTGAGATACCGCATCTTGACAGGGAAAACAGATGGTAAATTTCTTGCATAACAAAGAATGTGTACACTAATCAGCTAATAAACCTTACCTACTCATGGCAGCTGGAGAAATCCGTCTGTCTTGGAACTTGTTTTTCTTTGTTTCAGATGTTAACTTTTCCCTCCATGTGCAGGTCCAGCCTCCGTGACTAATCAGTCTCCTGTTCCATGTAAACTCTGTATCCTTTGGTTCTATTTTATTCTGGAACTTTGTCCAGATGTAATAGTTTCTCTATGCACCTGCAAATTTAGAGCATTTCTGCTATTAGAAATAAAGTGAAAAGGGGGAATCAAATATTTGTTCTTTCTTGCCTGTTAGACAAGTCTGTTAGTAGCTTTTTGATGAAAGAATGGAGTACTGGAATATTAGAACAAAATATTTGAAATGTAGTCCTACTCTAATGTGACTACGATAGCATTGTGGGGTTCATAGTCTCTCATTTCAGATAAGGCTTCTCTGAGAATTAAATGGTGGAATAAAGCTTTTGAAAGCAAAAGTGTGCTATAGCTGCAATACAGAATCAAAATGTGTGTTAATGTTAAGAGGTCTAGGAATGAAATTCCTTTAATGTATTCAGCTGAAATGTCATAGGGAAATGAGGAAATCATCTTGTGACTGGTTCATAAGGGATGATAAACAACAAAGGGGACAATGTTAGAGATCTGAATGAGGCTGCTTGAATTTGGTCCTAATCAGCAACTTCTGGGGGCTTATTTTATTTAAGCTAATGCTAATATGAGATGAGTGGTTTTATAAACAGATATGCTAGTATCAAAAGTAGGGCTGGTGTTTTATTTCTTAAGAATTTTCTTTAACATTTAGATTCCTCCTCCTGGATTGTCTTTCAGCCTGATATTATAATCAGTGCAAGTGAAGGTAAATTGGATGTGATAAGTTTCCCATTAATTTTTAGATTTAAGTACAGCACCTTTATCCTTCTAATTCCAGTCCCATTAGCTTTTTAATAGTCTAAATCAGTGGTTCCCAAACTTTTTTCCACCAAGGACCCTTTTGGCATCTGCCTACATTTTCTGGACCCCTTTCATTTGTGATATAGAACAACATGTTGTTGTTCTATTGGCTATGTTTATTTAAAAATATATTTTTGCAATTAAAATAAGACTCAACGGAGCCAAAAGTCAACAGTCTGCAATTATTAGAGGTTATTTATTTATTACAACCATTAAACTGTATCAAAGTAAGAATGCCCCCACCAGGGTGACCTCTCATGCACTGTGCATGCAAGAACAAAATGGCATCCTCCATGTGGCAAAAGTACTTGCTGCAGTACGCTGGCTCAAGGGATGGATCCATGGTGGAACTCCACAAGTTCAGGGATCCCACTTTGGGAACCATTGGTCTAAATGGAAGTGACCAATGTGAATCTCACTAATGGACATCAGGGTTAATGAAGCATAACTGAAGGTGATTACATGCTTGTCACTTAAGTAATGAAACTATTTTGGATACCTCTTAACAAGAGGCAGAATGGGAGAAACTAAGGCCTCGTCTACACTACAAAGTTTTGTTGGCAAAAGCTGCCGACAAAAGAGGAGGTGTACACACTACAAAGCTATTTTTGGTAGCAAAACTCTGCTGTTTTGCTGACAAAACCAAACCACTTCAGTGAGAGGCATAGAGCTTTTTCTGGCAAAGTTAGTGACAAAGAATCAGTGTAGACTTGGTTGTTTGTTTTGTCTACATAAGTGGCTTCCACCAGTATCCCACAATGCCTGCTGTGGCTGCTCTGCTCACTGTTTTGATCTCTGCTGCCCTGCAAGCATGTGCCCCTCCCCTTTCAAAGCTCTGGGAAGTATCTAACAGCTGAGCATTCTGCTCTGGGAACTAACCATTAAGGAGGAATGTTCCTGTTCTGCCCTGCACTAGGAACACAGCCCTGAGTCTGCAGAGAGCAGGAAGGAGGGAAAGGGGACAGGACTGCTGTTTTGACATTCCTCAGCACAGAGAGCTCACAGCGCTGCTCCCATCAGCTCAGGAAGAACTTGAAGGGAATCTCAGAACCATAGGCAGGCAGAGCAGGCGCTGATGGTGTGTGTCTGTCCCTCTCTCTGCCTCAGGATCCGTTGGTCAGCCTGCTGTATCCAGCACCCCAGACACACCACTCTCCTTCTTCTCCCCCTCCCCTTTCAGTTGAAGAGCAGCTGACAGTCTACTAGGATTCCCATGGAATGGTAGGATTGAGAAATCTGCATCATGTGACACTGTACCTGACCCATGAAGCATTGCAAAGCCTTCCCAAAGCACCTTGCGGCCAGTTGCACAGTGGGATAGCTACCAGAGTGTACTTCTCTCTGTGTCAATGCAACAGCTGCTAGTGTGGACATGCAACAGTGATTTTTAATTGAAGTGCTTTAATTAAAGCGGCATAACTTTTGCTGATGAAACTTTGTAGTGTAGATGAGGCCTAAGTGTAAAATAACTTGTATGGGTATGGAAGACTGTCATCTTATGACTTTTCATGTGTTAAGTCAAAACTTAAGTGGCCCTCTCTAGTTGTGTAAGTAGTTTTGTTTTAGTTAATATTTTTAATAAGGCTTGATGGTTGGCTCTCTCAAATCTAGGTTATCTCTGGAATCTCGAGGTGAAACTTGAGCCAGTGGTTAACCTCTTGCCAGATAAAGGAAAGCTAATGGATTTTCTTCTCCAGAGGAAGGAATGCAAAATGGTTATCCTATCTGTGTGTTCTCAGAGTAAGTCTTGCTCTTACTGATTGCGTGTCTCCATCTCATTCTTGGAAGCATTTTAGGTGTCTTCCTACACTGTCCTCATTCAAGGCTAGTTCTCCGTTGCCTTGAACTCAGTATCTTATTTTGTGAACTACCAGGGACTAAAATAGGGGAGCATTCTGTGTACCAGTGACTGTACCACATTCTAAATATAGTTTCTCATCAGTGATGTTGCTTATGCTGCCAACAATATCTAAGCCATGTTGCTTTTGAATATCTCCCAGAAAATCATTTCTGAGGGCTATTGTGTGTGCACATGCTTGAAAATGTAAGATGAGTCTGGTTCCTTCTTTGAACCAATTCTTGATTTCACCAAATGAAATTTCATGTCCTAGCAAAAGGCATTTGCATTCCAATTAAGCATAGCGCTTACCATAATCTACACTTAACGTTTATATCTAGCCATGTTGACACACCTGAACGCCATAGTTAACCTCCAGTGTAGACATGGTTACACATACAGAAACATCTTGTTGATGTGGAAAGTGTCTATGCTACAGGTGCTTCAGTGGCATAGGTGCAGCTGTACCGCCCATAGAGCAGACATACCCTTAGTGTAAAGGGAAACTGGAATTTAGGATGTTCATGGGTCAGTTGACCTACTCTTCTGTGGTTAAGAGCATTTCCTGAATGTAACACCTTGTAAAGAGTCTGTGGTAAAACATTACTGGAGTATATACTTCACTAGCAAGGGACAGACTATTTTATCAGTATCTTGTCTTTTATGGCTATTGTCTTTCAGTGTTAAGTGAACCAGACAGGGGAACGTTGGCTGTGATTGCCACTGTTTTTGACAAACTCAATCATGAGTATAAAAAGTACTTGGAAGCAGAGCAGAGTTATACCATGGTAAGTAATCTGCATCAGTGGCTATTTAGACAATGAATTTCAAAAAATACTAACCCTTATGGTTTTCATCACAGAGATGAAAACTGAAGTCAGTTAGCCACAGCAAGTGCACCCCCCCCTTGCATGTGTACAGAACTTCAACTTCACAGCATCGTAGCTGTTCTCTTATATATACTGTTGCAGAACCATGAATTTGAATCTTCTGACTTGTGTTCTAAATATTTCAACCAATCAGTTTTTTTTTAGGTTGCACCTAACTTGAGTATTTCTAGTGGAACTATTGAGTAGCCAGCTACCATTGGGAATAACGTACACTGCAATGAAGCACCATTCTACATTGTATTTAATATATATTATGGGCTAGCTTGTATAGAACTAAGCCCTACCAAAACTTGACTTTCTGAATAAAGCTGAAGATTTTTCATTTTACAGTAAAAGTTAAACAGCATGTTCCCTTTCGAGCAAAGTTAGTGTTCTGATCTAAGGCTAACGTATACTAGATTACTTAGCCCTGTGTACATAAAGCCTACTCAGTACAGAATAGCTTCCTGTTAATGAGACTGTTCGTCTTCCCTCTGCCTTGTTGTAGGTGGTAGAAACAGGCCAGAGCCGAGGCAATCCCCCTCTGAAACGACCAGTCCGTACTCAAGCAGTTATTGACCAGTCTGACATGTACACGCATGTTCTGTCAGTGTTTACGGAAAAGAAGGTTAGTAAAAAAACAACTTGTACGTGTGAGTGAATCAAGTGCAAAAAACTGATAGTGCTAGACAGGGAAATTTTCCTAAGAGGAGGGTAGGGTACGTGGAACTACAGAAAGACTGGTGATACTCACTACAATTCTTCTGAAGGACACAAGCTGTTTTTGGTAACAGAGTAGTTGAATATCAAAATTCAGTAACTTCTGCCAGTACTTGACGTGAGAATCTGGTGCTAATCTAAGCCATTAACCAATATACAGGTTGCCACTTCAGGATGTTAACTACCATATTTTTTCTGCTTGCTGCATAGGAAGCGCCTCACAAGTTCACTATAGCAGTCTTGATGGAATACATTCGCTCTCTTAACCAGTTCCAGATTGCAGTTCAGGTAAAGTTCCTCAAACAGCAATAAGGGGCAGTGCGTGTTTATGCTTTTAAATCCTGTTTCCTGGAGAATGGGAGGGGGATAGTATGGGCCTTGTTACAATAGTAGAGGTGGGAGATGAGCAATATCTCTGGGTTCTAGCTATCAGTTCAAAATACAGTCCAGATTTTCAAAAAGCAGGAAAGGAAGAATCAGCAAGCCTTGGCAGCAGCTTGGCCTTAAGGTGAAGGGTCCAGTCTCTAACCGGCTACCTGAAACTTACATCACTGTGCTTCTAAGGTTGCTTTCAGTACAATTTCAGCACCCACATACCAACCAGAAGCCTGCTGTGAAAGATAAATGAACCATCTCTATTGGCTACTAAAGCTGGCAACCTTAGTCTAACAGAATAAAAAATGGAAGAAACTTCATTGAGCCACACTGCTTACATTTAACTGGGAATAGGGAAAAGCTAGTACTCAAACTGGAAGTCTTATGTATGCTTCTAACTAAAATCTTATTCAGTTCCACCTTCTAGAAAATCTTGAAACTCATCAAACAACTGAAGACTTGATATTGAGTCAAACTGCTTTAGAGTTTCTTTCCCTGTCTCTTGCATCCTCAGCATTATCTATATGAACTGGTCATTAAAACGCTTGTTCAGCACAACCTGTTCTACATGCTTCATCAGTTCCTGCAGTACCATGTGCTAAGTGACTCAAAGCCATTGGTATGTATGTTAATATGGATTCCATGACAGCTGTTTTAAGATTAATTAAGGGTAATACTTTAACTTTTGAAACAGTATTATTAAAGTTGGTCTGTTACTGTTCAGGCCTGTCTGCTGTTGTCTCTCGAGAGCATTTATCCCCCTGCACATCAGTTGTCTCTGGACATGTTAAAGGTAAGAATCAATGTGTAAACAAATATGCTTCAAACATGTCACAGGTAGATAGCAGGCATGAAAACCCTACTGTATGTTACCTGATCAGACAGTATATAGGAGAGGTGGCTGTATTACAATATTATTTATGATTTTCTGCAGTATTAATATAATTGCTTTATGGCTTTAATTTTGTCTTTTTACTTGGCTTTGCAGAGACTTTCGACAGCAAACGATGAAATAGTAGAGGTTCTATTGTCCAAGCACCAGGTGCTGGCTGCCTTGCGATTCATCAGGGGTGTTGGAGGACATGACAGCATTTCTGCCCGCAAGTTCCTTGATGCAGCAAAGCAGGCAGATGACAACATGCTTTTTTATACCATATTCAGGTTCTTTGAACAAAGAAATCAGAGGCTACGAGGGAACCCTAACTTCACCCCAGGTAAAAGGATAGTTACATTAAAAAAAAGTCAGACATATTTTATACCATGTGGTCTACTTAGCAGTGGCTGCCGGTTCAGCAGGTTGGGTCCTAGTTACTGAAGATTACCCTCACTTCCCTCCTTGAGCCAGACAACTATAATGTTTGTGCTAACATCTCCTGGTTTGACTGAAGGGGGCTGGAAATGGCATGCCCTTAGTTAACAGGGTCAATGTTGGCTGTAAAAGCTATTGCATCTCTCCCTCTTGAGAGCTTTCTGGGCCATGGTTCTAACTTGCAGCATGTACAGATACTCCAAGTTATAGGGGTAAGGCAGACCACCACTACTATGTATAAAATCATTCCAGTTATAGATGAAGTGTCTAAGCTCTAGTAACAAGCACTTTATTAACCCTAACATGAGGTAAAGTTGTTTTCTAGCACTAGTCTTTAGTTTCAATGTAGAAGGCAGAGTAATGTCTTGATTAGGATCACAGCTGTGTGTGTTCACTAGAGCTCTTGAGCATGTTAGCTAATTCCTGTTAAGCAGTTGGGCCTGACTAGGCTCTAGGTCTTGTCTACTACACTAGGAAAATGTGCTAAAGATTTCATTACCTTGCTGATATGGATCTGTTTAGCTTGACCACCACCAAGTGCTAGAACTTCAACTTGCCCAGGCTACAGTAAAGTTACTTGTGGGGAGGAGGAGAAAAGGTTCCTAGTGTACACATTCCTGTAGTGCTAGTTGGCTCCTAACATTGGCAGGATTTAGGTTACTATGAGACTGATTCACACCAGCCTTTCATCAGGTGCTTAAAACCAGTGACACTTACCTTAAGGCAAAGAATGAAGAGGCCTGAAAAGACAGATGTCATGACTTCTATTCACTACTTGTAATTTAGCAGATAATTTTGTAACTTGAATCAGTGGCAGGAGTCAAATCATAAATGGGTGTCCCCATAAGTCAAAGAAATGAGTTAATTTATAAAAAGGACAGTGTTTAACAGGCTGTTTTACCCACTATGGCTACACTGCAGCTGAGTGGGTGCCTCCCAACCCTAGTAGAGCACTGGACTAAAGATAGGTAGGGGTACACTGCCACATCAGCTCACCACCCAGGGCCTCAGGCACACTTGTACTGTAGCTTGAGCAGTGGTGATGCTCTACCTGTTTGACATCCCTTAAGACAGCAGCTACTGCTTAGAACTTCAGCAAAACATTCCCTGTATTCCATTCATGTGTTGCTTTCTTTGTCAGCACACACAGCCAAGTTACGTACGCATCAACATATAACAAACAGCTTCTAAGTTTATTAGAAACATTTAAGTTTAGCTCTTCAGTGCCCTTCCCCCAATATCAAGTTTACAAAAGTGTGCATACAGAAGTTTTCAAAATAATTAGTTAAGTGAACAATCATCAACCTAAAGCTATTTGAAATTTAACTCCACTGCATAAAAAAATTGCCTTACACCATCCCTGCTGTCTCATTCCTCTTGGGTGAAGTCACTTGAACATGAGATGGAATTATGGATTAGTGAATAACAAAATTTTGGACTCATAAGGTAACACGCTCAACCTAAACCCAAAACAAAGTAACAAAGGACTATCAGTTTCCATTTAACTGCTTTAATACTTCCCTTCCCAGTTATTGCAAAATGTGTGCTGCATGTGCCTCTAGCCTACTAGAACTATACCCAGATCTTGCAGATTTTACACAGTCTCACCAAGGTGAAAGCACCATTAAAAACAGAAGAAAGCTGATGCAAATGTCCACTTAAGGCTATTCAGCTGACAGGCCTTAAAATGGAAGTTCACTCTAAAAATAGTAGCTGCTTCTAATGAAAAAAGCTAAAAACATAAGTAAAGCAAAAACCACTTCCATGTAGGAAAAAGCTAAACACTACTACTGGTGCAGTTGATTTTGTTCTGAATTTGAATGTCACCCCAGCTGTCTTAGCACAAAATCCTATTACATTAGACCTAAACCTTTTGTCCTGTCTTGCAGGAGAACATTGTGAAGAACATGTCACCTTCTTCAAGCAGATTTTTGGAGAACAGGCTCTCATGAAGCCTACCACTTTCTGAAAGTGTACTGTTTTCATACAAAATGTATAATTTATTGCATTTAAGTAATGAGATTTTGAACTACAAATTTTATAATAAAGTATACATAGACCATTGTGGCAAATATTACTAAAAATATTACACAACCTCTAGAGTGATGGCTTGTTTTTCCCTAAAAATAGAGCCAAAAAGTTGCATTGAGTTGCATTTAAAAGTAGCATCAGTGGGTTGGCAGTCCATTCTCATACACACATCACCTTGCTGGAAAAGGTTTTCAACTTGTTATATTTCTCAAAGAAAAAGATGCAGCCTCTTAAAATAGAGATCCTGTTAATACATCTAGTTTTAGTAATACTAGTCCATGAGTCACATGTAGCATTTCCTGAGATTGAAAGCTTTCAATATCCAAAGCTGCTGTTCGCCTGTAGATGGATTGGTGCACAAGTTTAAACCAGTGGTTACAGTGTGATAGTCATAGAACATTGCTGCAGTTCAGTCTTATGCTGAATGGGGCTTAAGCCACAGTTCATGAAGTCCACTGAATACTGTTAAAAGGGCTAGAAGTAGAGGAGTCTCTCTCGTTCTGTACCTTTGTATCTTTCTTGTGCAGCACGAGCTTTATTTACTGATGGGCCTGAGTAAAAGAAAAGAGTTATATTCTGAAATCCTCCTTCAGTAATGTGGGCAGTATTGTCAGGCAAAGCAGAACTGGTGCATTATCTACTTTCTAGCAAATGTTTCCTCTAAAGGAAATACAGCTTTCCTGAAAAGTATTCCTTTAAGTAGTTAAGATCTCCTCACTTAAACATTCCTTCTTAACACTAAAATCAATATGCCAAAACGTTAACTTTGAGGATTAAATTATTTTGTATACAGCACAACTGCTAATGACCCACTATCGGTAATATACTTTCATAATACAAGTGATGTAGAAAAGCACAGAGTGGAGAGGTTTCCCTTTCTAAATGGGTGAAAGGGGGAAGCAGAATTAAGCATTTTTCATTTAACAGCTGTTAACTTATGACACAGCTCTTTGTCAACATTTCTGTATTCACAGTGCAGTAGATGACGACTCACTTAAAGATGGAAAGGATACTGTACTGAGGGCTTGAGAAGGGAGACTCAGGTGACAAATCACTGAAATTGGTAGCACTCCAGGAATGCTACCAACAAGGTGTGCAACTATAGACTACTGAAAAGGGATGGAAAGTCTGATGTAAACAGCTCTACTTTAACACAACCAAATTACTACAAACTAAACTGTAAGTGGGTCACAATAGGTGAGCCAATGTATCTGAAGTAACTATACCAGTTATCCCTAGCTGTTTAAAGACAGTTTATATAGGCATACAGTTGCCGACTCCTATCCTGAATGAAAGGGATAATTTGAAGGAGAGACTAATTTTAAAATCCATCTTTAGCAGTCAAGTGTATTCTTACCTATATAACTAAGCATAACAGGAAGAAATATTAATCCATGGGTAGCTCCAAGCACCACCATGGCTAGATACATCCTGAAGTAGAAGATCTGAAAGATTTGGGATTTGGAGAAGAACAACACTACAATTCCTCCAAATTTTGTCAGAGTGATGCCACTGAAAACCTAGTAATAGAAGAAGTTAAAAATAAGTGATTTCATACAAAATGACATGGTGTCCCGGAACTCGCTTATTCAATAGCAAACCAGTGAGAATGAATACATACCCCATTCTGCAAGTTTAAATATTGCAATATTCCTTGAAAGTACCATCATCCCTTATACGGCATAGAGCAGGGTTAAATCTAACTCAATAGAGCAGCGGTGGGCAAACTACAGGCCACATCTGGACTGTCTGACCTTTTAATCCGGCCCTCAAAATCCTATCAGGGAGCAGGAGCTTGCCCTGCTCCACACAGCTCCCGGGAAGCAGCCAGCATGTTCCCCCCTCCAGCTCCTATGCATAAGGGGCTCCACACAGTGCCCCACCCCCAAGCTCTGCAGCTCCCATTGCCCAGGAACATGGCCAATGGGAGTGGTGGGGGTGGGAAGAGGCAGTGCCTGCAGACAGGGCAGCATGCAGAGTTGCCTGGCTGCACCTCCACATAGAAGCCGGAGGGGGGATATGCCACTGCTTCTGGGAGCTGCTTGAGGTAAGCACCGCCCAGAGTCTGCACCCCTAAGCCCCCCCACATGCTGCAACCCCCACCCTGAGCCCCCTCCTGCCCTTCAAACAACTCAGTTCCAGCCCAGAGCCCCCCCCGTACCCCAAACACCTATCCACAGCCCCACCCTGGAGCCCCCTCCCTCACCCTGAACTCATTTCTGGACCAACCCCAGAGCCCGTACCCCAATTTTGTGAGCATTCGTGGCCCACCATACAAGTTCCATGCCCAGATGTGGCCCTCGGGCCAAAAAGTTTGCCCACCCCTGCACTAGAGGAAGGATAGTAGGGATATAGCTAAAATAAGTATAATTCAAAAGAGGGTAGCATATAATCAAAAAAGGAAATGAGATCAAGTAAGTTAGTCTACTAGGCGTCCCACTTGCTAAAGAATCCTCCATAACACTACACATCTCTCACTGCCTTAGTAATTTCACTTTATATTTAGATGTTACAGAAACAAAAAACTAGAAGAGGGAATTTTGACTTGGCTTAAAGGTTTTCTGACCACCATTTCCCCTTCCAATGTGACATGGTGTGATCACCACAATAAGGTTCCATTTAATCATGACGTGGCCAGTTGATTCTAATCTAATTTTGAGCATCATGTGCTTGAATTATATTTAAGCCTCTACAGGCCCCTGCTCCCATTCAGGGAGCATCTTCCTTAGAAAAAAAGCAAGTCAAGGTAAACCAGAGGGGGATCCTAACAGGTGGAAAAACTGAAAATGGCCTTGTCTTCACTGAGATTTGAACATGCGTTATTCTGTGGGGATTACTTCACTACAGGTTCTTAAATCAGGTTCGTTCTTAGATGCTGCTCCCATCCACGCACAGACATCTGACCCAACTTCATTGATGTTTCCAACCCAGGCTAGCTGTCTCTCTCAAGCCCAAGTAAAGCTTGCAATCAGGCTGGTAACCTGCCCAGGTTGTAGTGAGGATACAGGATAAACCACTCTAGTGCCGTGGGGAAGGCATCAGAGGACAAATCCCTTTGCATGCCCAGAAGGACAGAAGATTTCTAACACAATTCATTGGGAAAGTCACAGCAGCTCAGCTTACTGCAGCACTAAGAACCATACTCCCAGAAGTCCTAGTGACACACATGGGGGAATGCAACACCAGCGAGGAGACACACTCGGGTATTGCTGTGCAGTGTGGCTGATCACCCAAGTAACTACAGAGACCCCAAAAAGGTATGTGTTAGCTAACATAAATAGCCTATGCAAGCTTCACTCAGGCTTTAGCCTATACCCCAACTAATTTTGGTTGAAAGCACCACCAAAGGTTAACTACATTAAAGAGAGTCTAAGACAAGTCGAAGCTGAAACTGTTTGTGAAATTTGGAGTTCTATAATGCCTGCTGAACACCTGAGCCAATAAATTTACACAAGCATTTTTAAAATTACAGGCTATGCCCTAGCACTGAATAGTCAGATTTAAAAATGAATTTTAGAAAGTTTTATAATCAATTTTAAGCATCACAATTTACAATGAAATCAAACTAATCAGTAGTTATAAACCTTATTTTCAGGCCTATAACAGAAATCTAGACTCATCTGGGGAATTGTGACTGATGGCATTATAATAGCAGGTTAACCATTGCAGAATGACACCCAATATAGGACAGGCAAAGCTGATCCTACAACATAAGCATGTATTAAGTAGCAAGGTATTACTTGATTTAAGTTGCAGTGATGATAGGATGCACTGAACTTGAATTTAAGTCATTCTGTCTACATAGACAAAAAGGAACATATTACTACAAAGGAACAAACACTTACAGAACTGCCCATGCGGGAGAGTGCTTCT
Organism: Mauremys mutica; assembly: GCF_020497125.1. Lineage (NCBI taxonomy): Eukaryota > Metazoa > Chordata > Testudines > Geoemydidae > Mauremys > Mauremys mutica. The sequence continues at coordinate 83,707,460 of NC_059073.1, read as the reverse complement.
TCTGCACGCTCTACTCTGGTACCCTTGGTACTAACAGTGAATGCTCTTGTGACGTGACTGCAGAACTCCACCGAGATACCACAGCTCTGAAAGAAAGAACAGGTCAGTTAATTTCTTGGCACCAAGCTTTCACTTCAGCCCCCATGTATTAAGCACCAAAGAGGCTATAAATTACTATCCACAATGCCAGTCTAGATATACAATATGTCTTTTTTTTTTTAAAAGCTGGGATCGTGGAGATTTCAAGGCAAATTTTGAGAGGGGGTTCTGGTGACAAAACCATGCAGTTAATATGTAAAAAGCACCAGTGTATTGACCCTTAGGAAACTGGCTAGTGACTGGATCACTGACTGTACTGCGGGGCGGAAAGAAACACACAACTGGTCTTGCTGTACAAACATTCTCTTATGTAACAAACTTCTAATTTACTCCATCAGCAGCATTTTGTAGCATGGACAGGACATTAAACACAGCTCATTTTCTGATGCTTAAATATAGTTTTTGGCTGTCTGGTTCTCACTTGCTTATAAGACACTCAATAAAGCCAAGAAGTTTTCACGAGGCCTTCATTAATTTGCTACCTATTTCTCTTACAACAGCCACTGTTTGGCACTAGAAGGCCAATTGCTTTAAAGCAGGCTTGAAAAGAGCATCTCCTAATAGTCACCAGAAAGCAAACAAAACTGGAGCCTCAAAACACATGGCTAGAGTCCTGAAATGGTTCTCCAAGGCCTACACTAGCTTTTTACTCATTCCCCTTCCATTGCACTACAACCTATATATTAATGATGTTACTGTATGATTGGCCACAGCCACTTTTACCCTTGGATCAGCAGCTGTAGTGTTCCCAGTGTGCACAGATCTATTCTGCAGAGGCATCAGTTGGGTAAAACCTTAATCATCATGCAGGATTAATGGTGTAGAGACAGTATGGCATGTGCCTGCACACACAAGATCAGATCTAAATGATGTGATATGCAGCCTGCTTTTACTACTGCTACAATAGATGGAAGTTGCATCAATTGTAATGGAACGATGGAAAAGTTAGTGAAGATACAACCAAGCTCTGTTCTTCCCTGTGCATGCACACTGCCTGTAAAAGAGATGGGTTATACACCTCATCTCACTGTGCAGTTACCTTTCTAACAGTATTTGTACATATGTGGGACTTTGCATTTCTAAAGCACAATATAAGAGATTAACCTTTTCGCTCATGTTGGAATAGGTCTAAGGTTGTGTCTACACTGCAGTTTACATCAGCATAATTTATGTTGCTCGAAGGTGTGAATAAGTCACCCCAAGCAACCTAAGTTACTCTGACAGAAGTGCCAACGCAGACAGCGCTATGTCTCCCGCTGACAGCTTCTGCGGCTCACGGGGGCTGGAGTAGTTAAGTCCACAGGCGCCTGCTTCAACTTTCCCCAGGGGTGCTCAACAGCTCCCGGCCCCCCAGCTCCAGGCACTCTACCCCTTTCCCAAGGCCCCACCCCTGCCCCTTCCCACCCAGTTCCACCTCCTCCTCCCTCCCAGTGCCTCCTGCACACTGCAGAACAGCTGATCCACAGCAGATGGGAGGCACTGGGGGGAAGGGAGAAAGTTGGCTGCCAGTGGGTGCTAAGCACCCGCTAATTTTTTTCCCCCATGGGTGCTCCTGCCCTGGAGCATCCACGGAGTCAGTGCCTATGGTTAAGCCAACAGGAGAGCTCTCCTGCCAGCTTAGAGCGGATACATTAGAGAGTTTATAGTGGTGCACCACTGTAAACACTCTAGCGTAGCCATGCCCTTAGCAAGTTTTCTATACAAAAAACATTATGTTACAATTGTCAGGATGTACAAAATAGCATGTACTGAAATCTGTGACTGGAGTTATGTACATTGCTTTTGCACTGAGAACATTACAGCCCCTTTAAACACACACACAAACACACATACCCCTTACCATAACAAGGTTAACCAGTGAAACAGCATTCAGGCTTATGCCCCAAAGCCACATTATTCCAAACATGTTGGCTAGTATCATAGCAATAGTAATGGATACCATCGCAGCAGCCCACACTTCAAAACCAAGCAGCACAGTCGTCACCAAGAATATTGATCCCAGGGACACGCAGAGGTTAAAGATGGTGTCATGCACAATTGTCAGATATTGTTCATAGAAGACGTAAAACACACTGTGGAAAAAAGAGAGACAGTCATTAGCCATCCATTTGGTTAGGTCACCAAGAATCATCTCCCAAATAGGTCTAAGTGTTTGAGTCATTGAGGTTTGTGTATATTCTTTTTCTTGACTAAGGGCTGCTCTACATTGAAAAAAAAAGTTACATCAGCATAACTCTCTCTCTCAGGTGCATGAAAATCCACACCCTGAGAGATAGTTAAGATGACCTAACCCTGGGTGTAGACAGCAGTAGGTCAACAGAAGAATTCTTCCATCAACCTAGCTACTGCCTCTCAGGGAGTTGGATTAGCTATAGCCACAGAAGAACCTCTTCCATCGCTGTATTAAGTGCCTACACTGAAGCACTATAGAATTAAGTGAAAACAGCCATAGAGTAGTCAGAGGAACCAGACTAAAAAAAAAAAAAAAGTTTTTAATCCTGGGGAACTATTTTCTTAAGTGTTTTTTTTTTTTTTTAAATTAGGAACAGGGCAGTAACAAAAGATATCAAATACAGATAATAGGCTAAACCTTAAAAAACTGAATTTCATGAAACATTAATATTGTTAAAAAAACTTTAAAGAATATGAATGTCCTTAAGGTGGAGAAAGTCAAAGGAATAAGTTTTATTGCAAGATATTGATTCTAATTTAGTTTCATCAGCTGTTTTGAAGAGATCTGAGGAGCAAGACATTTCTCTTCTGGGCATTTAAACGTTGGCTTTTTGTTTGTTTACAAACACAGGGAATTTAAAATGAGGGAAGATTCCTCATAGTTTAGAAAAAGCATCAGGGAAGAGGGTCAGGAAAGTGGACAGCAACAATTAGCAGCAAGAATTTAGAGCACTGAATCACTTGAACTTTTCCAAAGTTCAGTATACTAAGTATAAAACACCAAGGGGTTTTAAAGGATGGGGAATACCAGAAGGTAAAAAGAAGAAATAGTGGCATCTAAGGAAAATCCTTAAGACCTGCACAAGTTCCTGAATGGCTGTTCAGCCTTCCACAGATACAGATAAGAAAAAGAAAAGCAGAGGACATATGGCTCAGAAGAGATGATGGTGCAAGAAGTAGAGAGACAACTCCTGCAGACTGGAGAAGACCAACATTGTCTTTATTGTGGGGTAGAGTGGAAGAATCGCAGGCAGGAGTACTTTGGAAAGGGACTGGCTTCCAACAACATTGTATTAATTGTTTTGGTAGAACCCTTAACACAGAGGTTCTCAAACTGGGAGCTAGAGACATATGCTGGTGGTCACGTGATGCTGGCTTTCTTTACGTCCAGCTGCTAAACCATAGTAAAAAGCAACTAAAATACTTTAAGATCCTTCCTCAGCTCTTAATACATACATCCAGCCAACATGCACTTTCTCCAGAACCCACAACTCCTGCCCAAAGTTACTATACACACATTCCTAGGGCAAAAAAATCCACACATACCTGTAAGGGAACACACGGTAATTCTTTTCTTTGATGCCCATGGTTTCAGTAATGTTATCTGCTATGATCCGTGCTTTTTTCATAGCATCAATGAAGTCAGCTGAGGTTTTTAGTACTGTATGGTAAGTCATAAAGTAAGTAGCTCCAACATCAGAGTTATTGTTTATGAAGTTGACAGCAGAGCTATATGCAGCATGGCCTCTGTAAATGAAGTGCAACTGTATTACTTCATGGTCAAGCAACAACAGGATCAACCACCCTCATTTTGATGCCAAGAATCAGGATTTCTCAATGTAAAGACAAATAGCAGAAGAATCCAACGATCTGCAAATTCTTACGATACAAAACACGGGTTCTACAGCGTTATCAGAAAATATTCTGAAAGTACAAAATAGCACCCCCACAAAAGATGACTTATGTTGTTGATCACTTATGTAGGATGTTCCAGACAAGATAACTAGGACAAAAGAAAATCTGATACTTACAACTTTGCCTCAAAGGAGCACAACAGGATTTGCTGTTTTTAAAGTGGCCTATGTTTCACTATGTTTTTAAATTAAAATGCAAGTGTGCCCACAGAGGCTTGGATGATGAGTATACATTTCATAAACAAGTGTCACTGCTGGATCCTATTTCACCTGCTAATTTTCAACAGAGATTAAACTGATTCAGTCTATAGGCACTTACCCTTTTCCACATTTAGGATTAGGATTATCGGACAAGAACATTGGCAAAAATTTCATGAAGTCTCCACCCTGAGGCCTTTGCTTGCCTTCTTTAGTCAGTGGACGGCAACGCATGCACGATACATCAACAACTGGAAAAAACAAAAAGCAGGAAAAAAAAGCACTCAATGTCAGCCAGACAGCAAGGCTACATCTATAGGACGCTGTAGTATACTCAGTTTCACCTCAGTGACCCGAAGGGCTCATCCATCCCTAAAAGAACTACTACTTTCACTGCTAGAGAAGGTAGCTCTTTAAAATTTCTCTCTCTCTCTAGCCAGAGAGAAGACCCAAAATACAGAGCTAAGTCCTATCTTTTCTGCATCAAATACACCCATTTCTTCGTGCTTGGGATTGCTGTTACATTAGATAAGGCTAGTCCAATACAAAGACTAACAAATAGTGTTGCCAACCTCTGTGTTCTGTATTCAGTACTGTACAACAGATCCCAATACACAAAGCACAGTGCGAGACATTTTCAAGACATGAGGGCAATAAACTGCTGATTGCATTATCTGGAGCAATGCTTCTCAAAGCTGGTCCACCGTTTGTTCAGGGAAAGCGCATCCCTCGGCCTGCGCCACTTCCTGCAGCCCCTATTGGCCTGGGGCGACGAACTGCAGCCAGTGGGAGCCACAATCAGCTGAACCTGCGGATGCGGCAGGTAAACAAACCGGCCCAGATGGCCAGGGGCTTTCCCTGAACAAGCGGTGGTCCGGCTTTGAGAAGCATTGATCTAGAGCTCATAAGGATCAAAGTGGTCCATAAGCCAATTAGTTATTTTGGGAACAGTATTATCCAAAAGGGCATCTTCAAAGAATGCAGCATTTTAACATTTAAATTGCATTAAATTTAGTCTCCTTCCAGAAATGGCAATAAATTCCAGAATGGGAAAGTATTTTAAAGAAGTACATCTCAGCCAATTTAAAAACAAACAACAACAACAACAAAAAAGGGTTGCACAAAGCAGGTTGAACACCGTGATATTAAAAGAAGAGGGTAGATTCAAGTCCTTATTTAGAAGAAAATGTATTTAATCATATTTTAAAAAGCTTTTCAAAGCAACATTGGAAACATGAAAAAGAAAATGCAGAGTACCTGAAGCATTGCAGAACTGTCCAGTAGTGTTGTAGACTCTGCAGCAGGATGACTGTGGTTTAACCCAATCAAAATAATCATCAATCCATGAAGAAGGTGGAAAGCCTATTCTTGTGCTGAAACATAACAAAAATAGATACCAACAGATGGTTCAAGAGACGCACAACCTTAATTATGGTATTTCCTAAAAACCTTCAATTTCACAACTTAGTGTTCTTTTAACATAGGAAATTGCATACAAACTAGGTTTTAAAAAAACCAAACTGAACAAAAAAAATTCCATCATTCTGACATCGACACCCACAGGGTTCAACATCAGGATTGGAACTTTAGATCCACAACACAGACCTCTGCCACTTGAGCCAATGGGAGTAGTGGGCTCTCTGATGTGGACCAGCACTAGAGGGGCAATGAGAAATTTTGCTGGTGGGTTTCACAGATCTTTGCTGACAGCAGACGAACGGTGAGATACAGGAATCTTGGGTCTCATTTCAGGCTCTGGGAGGGGAATGTGTTCTAGGGGTACCTAGTGTGCTCTGCCCCTGTCCCTGTGCTCTCTTCTCGCCCCCCAACTCTAGCTCCTCATGCCAGTCCCTGTCTCACCCACTCCAGACTCCTCACCCCAGTCCCCTAGTTCAAGGCTCCCTATTCAAACCCCAGTCTCCTCATCCCAGTCTCCCCACCTCTGCTGGACTCATCTGATCTCAGTCTCTCCCCCCCAGTACCAGTTTCTTTGCCCAGCCAGTCCTGTCTCTCCCCTGCCCGCAAGCTCCCAGTCCCAATCAACTCCCTCCAGCACACGCCAAATCAGTGGTTCTCCACCAGGGGTACATACCCGTGGGGATACGCAGAGGTCTTCCAGGGGGTATTTCAACTAATCTAGATCAGTGTTTCTTAACCCAAGGGGGCCACAGAACAGGTCTGGGGAAGGGGTCGCAAGTGCAGGGGGCATGGGGCCCTGCAAAGCTAAGTTACATGCTTAAGCCCCAGGCAGCAGGGCTCAGGCTTCAGACTCCTGAAAGGGGTACAGTAATCTGGAAAGGTTGACAGCCACTATCTCTTGTCCACTCTGCATTTGAGTCAGACCACTTCCTCCTCCACACTGCCTAGGCACCAGCAGATGAATCATCTAGAGCACAGGAGAAAGATTCCTCTCTCTCTCCGCTCCTGAGCCCAGCATCACATTACAGGGAAAGTCCTGCTCAGCCCCTGCAGTCACAACCTGGAGCATGCCAAGTACAGATGGGATCTTTGGAGAATTTAAGCTGTCAAGCTCTAACAAGTCTAACTGAGCATGTCTTAACTAAGATTTTTTAAATTTTTGTAACTTGGCCAAATGCGGGTAGTTTTTTCATGGGAACAGCAGGAGAGCATATCCCTGACACCAAAGAAAACTCCTCATAAAATTTCAAGTCCCTGATCCAAAGAATGGAAGCACTATAATTGTAGTGTTTTTTAAAAAACACATGTAAAACGAAGTATTTTCCCCCAATCTTGTTCTGGAAAACTACTGAACCATTTTTGCTAAAGCTTTCCAAGAAGCTCAGTACAAGGCAGAATCCCAGCATGGAAAGTTTCAGCCCAAGCATTTGGCAAACTTATAAGCAACTGAAACAGGTGGTGTTCCTTGTAATAAGACATTGTGACGTTGCACTCCATGTTTTACGGAAATATGCTTATGAGCGTGAATATAATGTAACTGGAATATGCTTCATGCAAAAGGTCTCTCTTGTAAGGTATCATTACAAAGCTTATAATCTACCGAGTGTGTTCATCCTATTTGTATGAATGTATCATTCTTCTATCTGAAGCTAGAAATATGAAGTATAACACTGTGGTCCTATTGTAATTATGCAAAGTGTGGGCCATTAATGGTGGTTCAGAATCTTGATGGCTCCCATTGACTAGGACAATTAATTGTGGATGGTTTATTTACCTACAAGCCTTCCTGCGTGTCTGGGGGCCAGCCTGTGGGTAATGAAGATTGAGGTCTTAGAGTGACATGTGACCATGTCACCTGGTAATGAAATCCATCTTAAATCTGGTACTTTTCCATTTAGAAGGAGGGGTGGGGACCCAGAGAGACAAAAGATTCCCACCTTGTGCCAAAGCTATTAAAGGGGGTGGAAGAGAACAAAGGAGGTTGCCAGTCATAAGAACACCCATTTTCCACCTAAGATGTCTGCTGGAACTAACAAGGACTGTACTGGGGAAAGGATTGGGCCCAGACTAGGAAGGAGTCTAGTCTGTGAAAAAAAGCTTATGGGAACATCTCTGAGGGTGAGATTTTACCTGTAAACAGTTTCTTAATGTATTAGGCTTAGATGTGCATGTTTTGCTTTATGACTTACTTTGTTCTGTCTGTTACGTGAAACCACTTAAATCCAACTTTTTATACTTAATAAAATCACTTTTATTAAACCCAGAGTAAGTGATTAATACCTGGGGGAGCAAACAGCTGTGCATCTCGCTATCAGAGTTATAGAGGGCAGACAATTTATGAGTTTTCCCTGTAAAATGGATTTATTTGGGGTTTGGATCCCATTGGGAGGTGGGTGTCTGGGTGGTGGAGATAGGTGACCTGCTGAGCAGTTTTTGGTTAAAGTCTGCAGCTTTAGGGGCATGGACCAGACCTGGGTCTGTGTTGCAGCAGGCTAGCGTGTTTGGCTCAACAAGGCAGGGCTCTGGAGTCCCAGGCTGGCAGGGAAAACGGGCTCAGAGGTAAATTCAGCATGTCAGGTGACAGTCCCAAGGGGGTCTCTGTGACTGAACCCGTCACAGACATGCTGGGCAACTTTAGCTATACTACTTGCTCTAGAGATCATTAGGAGAAAAATGCTGCACTTACTAGCTGTCAATTTCTCCTGCAGTGAAGACTTGCTGCACAAGTGAATTGTTATTACATCCCACTCCACCACACACCATGTTCTGTCCCTCCAAAGAGGTGTAGTTGTGCCCTTCTTCTAGGACAAAATACACCGGAGGACCGGCATGCAGGTATTTGCTGAGATAATTGAAGTAATTCATTACATAGGAGTCCTTAAAAAAGAAAACGAGTTAAATCTCTGAAACAGCTCAGTCTGTTGATGTTTCTAATCCGTACAGTACAGACCCATTTACGCGCGGTAGCTCCATGCCTCCCAGTGCTACCTATTTAACACGCGAGACTCGTTAACACACGGTACAGGAACTTGCTATGTAGCACTACAAATGTGCTCACTAACTCACTGACATAGAAACTGATGAGAAGTGCAGAGCGGAAACGTTTTGTACGTCTTTACTGCTGATGGGTGGGGGAAGGGGCAGCAACGCTAAAGCGCTGCCGCCAAAGACCCTGCAGCGCTTTAAGGTCCCTGCCCCTTTTGCCCCCCACCCCACCTCGGCCGCCAATGCGCACGGGCGGGGGGGACCTTAAAGCACTGCCCCAGGGCCGGAGCAGCAGCGACATCTGGAGTCCCGGGCTCTTTAAATCCCCATGGGAGCCCTGGGCAGCACAGACCAGGCAGCCTGGAAGGGCTGGCTGGGGAATGCTGACCCCTAGCCCCACCCCTTCTGCCCAAGGCACCGCCCCTTACTGGTAAGTGTCCTGAGTTACTTTCATCCCTGTGTAGTAATAATGTTTTTATTAGATTACACATTTGAATTTATATTCTTGCAAAGCGCCGTTAACAGATAGGCCTGCAGTATTTGGGACGCTTTGAATATGTATATATAGATCTCTTAAGATATTTCAGCATGGCCCTCTTAACCTGCGGTCCGTTAACATGCGATTGGGACAGCTTGACTCCCGACATCCGCATGTAAACAGGTCTGTATTGTACTGTGTTAATACTGAGGAATTGTAACATGACAACTTTTGTCTAGTCAGAGATAAGTGACACGTTTCAATTAATTTTGTACTGATTAAATCATTTCCTTCTGGGAAAAAAAACCCACAAACAACCAACCACACAATTTTTTAAAACAAACACTTACATCTGGCATTGACAGAGACTGATCCAAGCCAATCTCTACTTTGTGAGCAACTGCTATACTGAATGACAAAAGGCCCACGAACAAGGATATCTGTAAGAAATGACACACAAGAACCGTTTTAAAGACTTCTTCAGTCCTACATAGTGACTCCATGTGTTAATACTCATTTTAGGAAATCAATCATCCATTATATTTCTACCATGCAGTAAAGTTCCAGAATAAGTATACCAGGCTGGACTGGGATGGTGATGACAGAAGCACAAAGAAGAGCTACTTTCACCTCAGAGGGAAGGTACAATCAAAACCCAAATTAAATACAGTACCATATTACTGACTCAAGAATGCCAGCTACTAGCAGAGTTAACCATATCAGAGAACCAATCAGTAGCAAATGAAGTTGGGAACTAAGGGTCTAATCCAACTCCTATTCAAGCCAATGGGAGTCTTTCTATTGCATTTAAATGAAAGTTGGCTCAAGTATCAAATCCAAAAGAAAAATGTTTATTTTACTTCTGGTTGCTAAAAATTAGGGCTGTCAAGCGATAAAAATTAATCACGATTAATCGCGCTGCTAAACAATGATAGAATATAATTTATATAAATATTGGATGTTTTCCACATTTTCAAATATATTGGTTTCAATTACAACACGGACAAGCGTCTAGTGCTTACTTTATATTTATTTTTTCTTATAAATACTTGCACTGTAAAAATAAAATAGTATTTTTCCATTCACTTAATACAGGGGTTCTCAGATTTTTGTAGTGGTGACCCCTTTCACATAGCCAGCCTCTGAGTGCAACCCCCCCCCTATAAATATATAAAAAAGTGTTTTTAATGTAACACCATTATAAATGCTGGATGCAAAGCGGGGTTTGGGGTGGAGGCTAACAGTTGGAGAATCCCTGACTTAATACCAGTACTGTAGTGCAATCTCTATCATGAAAGCTGAACTTACAAATGTAGAATTATGTACAAAAAATAACTGCATTAAATAATAAAACAATGTAAAACTTTAATAATGCTGCCTGCTTCTTGTTTACAATGTCACCTGAAAGTGAGAACAGGTATTCGCATGGCAATGTTGTAGCTGGTGTTGCAAGATATTTACGTGCCAGATGCGCTAAAGATTCAGATTCCCTGCTGATGATGGGTTCTGCTCGATAACAATACAAAGCAGTGCAGACCGATGCATGTTCATTTTCATTATCTGAGTCAGATACCATCACCAGGAGGTGGATTTTCTTTTTTGGTGGTTTGGGTTCTGTAGTTTCCGCATCAAAGTGTTGCTTTTTTAAGACTTCTGATACCATGCTCCACACCCCATCCCTCTTAGATTTTGGAAGGCACTTCAGATTCTTAAACGTTGGGTCAAGTGCTGTAGCTATCTTTAGAAATCTCACAGTGGTACCTTCTTCGCGTTTTGTCAAATCTGCAGTGAAAGTGTTCTTAAAACGAACAACATGTTGGGTCATCATCCAAGACGGCTTTAACATGAAATACATGACAGAATGCAGGTAAAACACAGGATAGGAGACATACAATTCTCCCCCAAGGAGTTCAGTCACAAATTTAATTAACGCATTATTTTTTTAACGAGCGTCATCAGCATGGAAGCATATCCTCTGGAATGGTGGCCAAAGCATGAAGGGGCATACAAATGTTTAGCATATCTATCACATAAATACCTTGCAATGCCAGCTACAAAAGTGCCATGCGAATGTCTGTTCTTACTTTCAGGTGACATTGTAAATAAGAAGTGGGCAGCATTATCTCCCGTAAATGTAAACAAACTTGTTTTTCTTAGTGATTGGCTGAACAAGAAGAAGGACTGAGTGGTTTTACATTGTTATGTAACTGCATTAAAAAACAAAACAAAAAAAATCTACATTTGTAAGTTGCGCTTTCACGATAAAGAGTTTGCACTACAGTACTCCTCTGAGGTGAATTGAAAAATACTAATTTCTTTTGTTTATCACTTTTACAGTGCAAATATTTGTACTAAAAATAAAGTGAGCACTCTACGCTTTATATTACTGTATTTGTGTTGTATTTGAAATCAATATATTTGAAAATGTAGGAAAACATCCAAAATACTTAATACATGTCAGCTGGTATTCTATTGTTTAACAGTGTGATTAAAAGTGCAATTAAAACTGCGATTAATTTTTTTAATCACGATTAATCTTTAAATTAAACATGTGAGTTAATGGCAATTAATCAACAGCCCTACTAAAAATGCATCCAATATCAATTGCTAAATATTTAAACAAGTAATTTAAGTGCAACAATTATTTTTGGGAAAGTATGTAATGCTGTAGAAATTAAACATTAGTTCTGTCTTTAAGACAGTTCTGAGTTTTCTTGGATGATTTGTATTTGGTTCAAAAAGATTTTCTTGGCCAAGTCTCAGTATAAGTGAAGGTGTACATACCACAATTGGTCGTAGCCAGTCTTTAAGCAGACATGGAGAATATAAGTCTTTGAAGAACAGCAACAAGATGCTCTCAGAGTGCTGGACTCTTTCTTCTTCCCCGCCTTTGATACAACACAGAATATCCATTTGATTTCTCTAGAAAATAAAACCGAAAAACTTATTAGAATTAATGCAGTCACCACCCAATAGTGTGCAGAAGTTGCAGTATATGGAATTTGAATTAGAGTGGACTCACCTCTTGTCGCTTAATGTCCAATCCCAAGAGACTTACAAAGCAGGTTATTTGAAGAAGGAAGTCTATGAAAACAGCCATTCCAGCAAAAAGGGAGAAAGTGCGCACAGCTGGCATGGTAGACAAAGTCCCTGGGGAGGGGGGAGGAGAGAAAAGGAGGGTCAGAACATTAGGCCTGGCCCAATCTCCGAATGATATGTACATTATTCACCAGTATGTTGGAGCAGCCCTGGAGCTGAGTTGCCAGTGCAAGGCTACCTAATGCCATCGGATGATTTCCCCAGAATAGGGAGATAAATCAAGTGGCATAGGAACTGCTCAGGCAGCTCTATATGCCACCCCCGCCTGTCCAACCCATATTTGCTATGGGAAGAGAAATGGGGCATACCTTGCTCTTCTTTGAACCCAACTGATCCCTGGATGCCAGAACAACACTTTGGGGTCTGCATATAAAAGGTGATTTCAAAAACACCTTCTTGTTAAAATCCACTCCAGTCCCATACAGGCAGATGGAGTTATTCAGCAAGTAACCATGGATTAAAACTAGTTCAGAATGCCATCAACATGACTAAGATATTCCTTGTCTCCCCTCTCAGCAGTCAATGTAAGACAGTATAGAATGCCTGTTCTATTCTATTAAAATATTATTTATGCTGATGAAAGCAAAGCACTAGTGGGAATCAGACATATTGCTAGCAGTCACTGGAAACTTCACAATACAATCTTGTGGCTGCACCTAAAATAGGAGCTGAAATATCCCATTATGCCAGCCAAGACATTCCTGTTATAGTGCTGGAGAAGGCTATAAAATTATGCCAGACTATGTGGGTTTTGTGATGAGGAGGAATATTTAAGTTCTTTAAGACTGAGATTCCTAGACTCCTTATTCCTATCTTCTCACTCTCCCATCAAACTATACATCTAGCCAGTTTCTCTAATCAGAAGGAGATTTTGTGGCTTCTATTTCTAAATCTACCATGTTTTGTAAGTGCAACCATGGGCAAGTCACTTGGAATCATGTGCACCACAGTTTCTCTTTATGCAAATTGGGGCTAATGCCTACCTTACAGAGGTGGAGTTAGATTCATTTTACTAAAAGAAGAACAGGAGCACCTTAGAGACTAACAAATTTATTTCAGCATAAGCTTTCATGGGCTACAGCTCACTTCTTCGGATGCATAGAACGGAACACACAGACAGAAGATAGACATTTATACATACAGAGAACATATGTATAAATATCTTCTGTCTGTGTGTTCCATTCTATGCATCCGAAGAAGTGAGCTGTAGCCCACGAAAGCTTATGCTGAAATAAATTTGTTAGTCTCTAAGGTGCCACAAGTACTCCTGTTCTTTTTGCGGATACAGACTAACACGGCTGCTACTCTGAAACCATTCATTTTACTGTTAGTAGAGATCTCTTAGTTCCTTGGTTGTACTTTTTTAGGCAGTACAGTGAACATTTTTACTTGGTTAAGCATTGTACAAAGAGGATGATGAAAGTGAATAAATAATATACAGAGCAACTAGTACAAAATCTCCAAGCACAGGGAAGAAGAAAGACTACATTTTTACCTAAGAAAAATGCTACGGTCTCTGAAAAAGACGAGAGCAATATACTAGGAGCCACGTCTCCTAGGATTCTGCCGATCTGCTTATCCAGAGTTTCACCTGGAAGACGCTCATCTCTCTGTTTTAAGGAAATGTAATTCACTCATTAGGGATTACAGTAGTATACTTCAGAGAAACTTCTTAAAAGTATGAAACAAAAGGCATGTCAAGTCAACGTTAAGTATTTATAGCAATCAGTGCTACTAAAGTGTGCCAGAGTTACAGCCAGGGAGACAGAAGCGCTCTCTTTACCCACCAAGTAGCTACAAAGCCTGAGTAGCCACAGCATGAGCTTCCCCACACTGCCCTGGCAACGCGTTTCAACCCAAACCTAGAAAGCCCATAGGGTTGAAAGGGTAATTCAGTCTCCCATTCAAATGTTTGTTCTTTGCGGAGATGCCACAAGGGTGCCAGTTATTTCTGGTGGGTTTTGGAGACAACTGTCAGCTAGAAAATGGATTAACCACCACATTGCACAAAAGCACCGTCCTCGTGCTCAATATTATATAAACCAGACAGTATTTCAGCCCCATAATCCAGCTCATGTACAGTCTACGAAGATGATGGTAAAAAGTGTGAGATGATGGTGAAATCTTTCACCGCTCATTGCTATGAGGCCATGAACTGTATCTGCCTATAATTTACAGTCCAGAGGCCAAAAATAATTGTAATTCTAGAAGTAAAGAGCTGCATCAGCAACATTCTTTACACTGAGAAATTGCAAGTCACTAAATGTCAATCCTGAGTATCATCCTGGCTCTTCTCCCCCAAATCAACTCTCAGGACAAACCTCATCCTGCGAGGTGCCAGACACCTTCACCTTCTACTGCGTTCAGTAGAAGTGAAGGGTAATTCAGCACCTTACAGGATGGAGGCCCTAAAGTAGGAGCTAATATAGTACGTACACATTAAAAACACAAGAGATCATTATAATACCTGAAATGTCTGAACTATAATGAAGATGTTGTCTACCCCAACAGCTAGCACCAAAAATGGAATGACTTCAATAACAATCAGTGTTAGTGGGATTCCAAAATAGCTGAAGATACCCAGAGAACATGCTACTGAACTCAATACGATCAGGATGCCTGCAATGCCCAGAGAGATTTTTGAATCCACCTGACAAATGAACAGAACAAAAAACACACAATATTAACTGTAATGAAAATACATCTGTCAAAGCCATTCCAACCAGAACATTTTGGAACATATCTCCCATTCTAGGAGCGAAGTCTTGATTTGTATGATAAATCAATCAAGCAGTTTTACTAATTACACTGAGGCTGCCTACCGCATAGCCCTTTTTAAACATTCAGGATTCTATTATTTGAAACTGAAGAGTAAAGCTGCACCTAATTTGAAAGGTCTTGGTTCAGAAATGACTTAAAATACCTTGTTATTTAATGAAAGAAGTTTTTTTTTTTTTTAAAAAGGGAATGATGATGATGGAAGGAAAGGGAATCAAGTGAGACATGGATTTCCCAGTTCATTCTCTTTCTTAGAAAAAGAGAAGCCATTTGTAACCCACACCACTCTGGTAAGACAGAAATAATGAAAAACTAGGGATGCTTTATAGTAATGCTAACACCACTAGCTAATATAAAAATATTGATCATGAAAACTAGTCAAAATTGAGTTTAGACTATTTACCAAAATAAAGATGTTACAAAGATTAGTGTTTTAACTTATTTTGAACGCTAGGTGCTATATACACACACAAAAATGTAAGACGTCATTATGATGATGATGTATATTATTTTCAACATAAACTAAGCATACCAGAAATCTTTCGCAGCTTTTGATGTGTCCCAGGGCTATTGAGATGTACAGAAACATGACAGCATAGCTAATTATAACAATACTGATATCACTGTTACTTTCACGGTTTATCTCATCTTCAACACTCCGTTCCGCAGAGAATGAAATGGTTAAGTTTGAATTCTGGTAGTTTTTCACAAAGCTGATAAACCTGAAAAGAAAACCAAATGTTTTCTCAAAAACACCAAGCTAAGAAAAAGAAGGAGCCACATCTTTTTCAAACTAACATACAGTACACCTATCCCTCAAAAGACAGAGTTGAGATGGTAGGAAAAGATTTTAAAACATCAAGGTAAGTCTTTACTGTTAAGCAGGCCGTATCAATCCCTTCTGCACAAGAGTGCATGGTAGTTAAGACCACACTTCTCTAGATCAGTGGTTCCCAAAGTGGGGTTTGTGAACCCCTGGGGGTTCGCAAAATGTTACAGGGGGTTCTCAGGGGGAAAAAAAATCCCTAATGGCAGACAGCCAGCAGCCCGGAGCCCCTGGACTTCCAAGAGCTAAGCAGATCAAAGCAAGCATATCTATCACACTGAGGAGATTTAAACTTCAAGACTCCTTATCAGAAATGGAAAGGGAGGTGGATTTTTTTGCTGTTTTTAAAATTAAATAGGCAGCCAGTATTGTTTTTTAAATTATTATGAAGAACAAGTTTAAGCTTTGTTGTACCGTGTGTTGGTTGCCTGGACTGCTCAAGACCTGAATGCTTGTGTAGGAGGAACTCTGAGTTGGCTTCTTAGAATCATAGAATATCAAGGTTGGAAGGGACCTCATGAGGTCATCTATCTAGTCCAACCTGCTGTTTAAAGCAGGATCAATCCCCAGACAGATTTTTACCCCAGTTCCCTAAACGGCCCCCTCAAGGACTGAACTCACAACCCTGGGTTTAGCAGGCCAATGCTCAAACCACTGAGCTATCCCTCCCTCCTTAAATACCTTCATGCTGTTTCACATCTGATACTCCTTGATGAAGGGTAGGAGCCTTGTCTTATAATAGGCTTATTCAAAGTGATACAAGCTATGAAAGTGAGATCTTGGAAGAGTTGCTGTTTTCATAATGTAATTAAAATATTGTAATGATAAATAATTAATAATAGCGTGTAATAAGCATGTCAGAGAAACAAATTTTATATTTCCAAGATCACTGCTTTTATAATTTATACTCAGGTAAAGGAGAAAATCCCTGGAAATATTCATTTTTAAGAGAGTTCACAAGACTTGACATTTTAGTGACAGGGGTTCAGAGGTTGTTAAAGTTTAGGAACCACTGCTCTAGATCTTCCACTCTTATCATGGTGAACATCTGAAACACTTCCCATTCCTACTCCCCTACAATGTAGCTGATGGTGCTATGGAATGAGAGGAAGGCATGACTTAAATAAGCATATGACAGATCTGCATCCCAAAACTTTGGAACATTTCCTAGCACCAAATACCTACCTTTCAGGCAGGTCTATACACAGAGTTGCACCAATTTAAAATAAAGATGTGATGTTAAACTAATTTATCAAAAAAACTGGTACAACTTTGTGTGGGGACATTCATATCACTTTGACTTGAACCTGTAAGCCAGGTTTAAACCAATGTAAGAGTGCCCCCTACACAAAGTTCCACTGGTTTAACATCTCACTTTTAGTTAAAGGAGCACAACATATGTTTAGACAAGCCCTTTGCTCTCCTCTCTGCCCCAGAAACATGCAGCTGAGAGGAATTTATGATGCTAAACCATTAGACACCAATTAGCAATGCATTCTACCCCAACCACCCTCTCTGTCTCATCTTCCACAAATATAGGAATGCTTTTCTTATAGCTTATTCTCTCTCACAGTAAGTTGCCATACAGAACTGGTGCGTGTTTTAGTAAACCCAATCTCAGTCCCTTGACGTGACAATGACTTAATTACTCAAGGAGAAAGTGAGTCTCTACAAAGAAACAGAAGAGCAAATGTTCTCTAGAGTCTGAAAAGAAGACTAATTTAATTTCAAATACAGGCAATTGACAAAAAGTTCACAAGATCGACTGCCACAACTACTGAAGTAAATCTACTTGTGAAACTGAAATAGACTGAACTGAAAGAGTTATTTCAGCGAGACCTACATAAACGTTTTCACAAGGATTTCTCAGTTGCCTGATAGCATTTTGTTGATAAGAGCACAGAGATACAAGTCTTGGTTTATGTGCCAAACAAGGCTCTCATCAGAAACAAAAAGTTATACAGAAAGTGAAAGTTTATACTTTTGATTCAGCTTTGTAGGATCATTGGCACAGTCAATCCTAAATCCATGTCACACTCCACATTTATTTACAGAAGCATTCTGTACTCTCAGTGCATGTTTAAAACATTGTCTTTGCTGTGAATTCTGCTAAGCTCAGAGAAAAAATGAGCTTACTCCAACTGTCACAGTTAGTCTCAATTACAAGAAACTTACTCTTTTTCCCAGGCCAGAGCTCTCATCAGCTTGTGTGTCTCATTGTAGTAATTTTGGACAGGGAAGGTAATAACGAGGGCTGTAGCATTGTTGTAGTTTTCATCTATACGTAAAAAAGGAAGAGGTTGGAGGGAGAAAACACTAAAACCCACTATGAAAACATGACACAGATCTTTCTTTGTGAGGAAGGCAGGGCACTTTTTGTAAAGTTCTCTCTTTGATTTTAATGGGGGTTGTTTCAAGCACCTCATTTCCTGTCTCTGGTGTCCCACTGAATCCAATCTGCTTAGTCACGTGCAACCACTCCTCAGATGTCAGGAGCACCCATAAACTATTAGAGAAACTTTGTCTGCAGGGGACACACGGGCTGATGAGAATATTGGAGTTCATCCAGGAGAAACATTCTTGGTAAGTGTGATATCGTAAAGTATTAAGAAAGGTAATCCTGAAGTAGTTCATAACCTAAATAAAGCAATTCATATAGATATTGTGCCTATATATCTAGTGCAAGGGTGAGCAAACCAAGGCCTGGGCGCTGCATCCGACCCTTCAGATATTTTAATCTGGTCCTCAAATTCCTACTGGGAAGCGAGGTCGGGGGCTTGCCCCACTCCATGTGTGCCATGGCTCTGCATGGCTCCCGGAAGCAGGAGCATGTCCCCACTTTGGCTCCTACGTGTAGGGACAGCCAGGGGCTCTGCACACTGCCCCACAGCTCCCATTGGCCAGGAACCATGGCCAATGGGAGCTGCAGGGGTGGCGCCTGCGGACAGGACACTGCACAGAGCTGGCTGGGCGTGCTGCCGCGTAGGAGCACGAGGGGAGACATGCTGCTGCTTCTGGGAGCTGCTTGAAGTAAGTGCTGCCCGGAGCCTGCACCTCTGACCCGCTCCTGCACCCCAGCCCTCTGCCCCAACCCTGATCCCCCTCCCACCATCCAAACCCCATGGTCCCAGCCTGGAGCACCCTCCTGCATCCCCAACCCTTCATCCCTAGCCAGAGTCCCCTCCCACACTCCCAACCCCTCATCCCCAGCCCCACCCCAGAGCTCACACCCCCAGCTGGAGCCCTCTCCCACATCCTGAAGCCTCATTTCTGGCCCCACCCCAGAGCCCACACCCCCTCCCATACCTCAACCTCCAATTTTGTGAGCATTCATGGCCCACCATACAATTTCCATACCCAGATGTGGTCCTTGGGCTAAATAGTTTGCCCAACCCTGATCTAGCGTGTAAGTGATGAGCACTCCTGTTCACCCCCACTCAAATCATGTCACGATTAAAGAACAGAAATCAAAGTAACGGAGAATACGACATTAATTTGTACACAAACTCTGATCCCTTAGCACTGAAGTTCCAGTGAGTTACCATTTATTTAAATAGAACAAGATTGGGCAATTAGAAAAAAAAAATTAAGTTTCTCAAAGTACACATTTATCACATGTAACATGTTCCTGATTGAAATGACTATGAGATTTGATTCTCCTTGACCCTACCCTATCACTCACATTAAATATTCAAAAGGGACATTGTCAAGATCAATGGGGCCAAATTTTACTTTGGAGGCACCACATAGTGTTCATTTTAAAAATAATCCCGCTTCTCCCAGTTCCGAGTATCTAAAGACTTCCCTAAAATAATTACTTTTCATCATTATTACCCCATCTCCTTTGCTCTATTCTAAGTGATCCAAAAGGCCAGAGCACATCCAACCATCCTTCAAACTCTTGTCTATTTCATTTCTTCCCTCTAAATCTTTTAAATATTTTCAATAAGCCAACACGCACAAACACGGAGAGCTTTCATAGGACAGGTGGAACTCGTGGGACACAGTATGTTCTGTTCTGAATATTTAGCAGGAACTGTAATTTTTTTTCTTAATATGCCACAATATTAATGGCCTTTCTGAAACAGTTTGTTTCCATCCCTCCTCGGTCAAGTCTAGGAGAAAGTCATTACATCCTCACATGACTGTCTAATCTTTCTTGTGAGCAGGCAATTTACCAGACCCCAACTCTCTGGAGTACATGTATACAGCACCATAAGATGTCCATGGCACTTTACAAGTAAATAGAAGGCATTCACACTGGTGAAGAGACAAAGGGACCACAGTACAAGTTGTACAAACCTACAAAGATAGTGATCTAATTTAAGAAGCATAAACCTTAAGTACATGAACAATATTTCCAGCTCTATTTGCAATTACACCTACCATCATATCCTCCCAACACTAGCCATGGAAAGACAGGTCCACCAAATGTTCCCAAACAGGGATCATGAAGCTCGCTTGTATCATTTAGAGATGCTGGGGCCCTGCAAAATATATTCAGATTATTTAAAAAAAGAATCAATAAATTGTGATATTTGGGGGTACAAAGCAGCATTGAAAATTTGTACACTTGCATATTGTTTACAGTGTTTCAGCGATTATGCTGGGTATTAGAGTGATAGAGCAATAACTACGTTTGTAAACTGAACACAATTTGCTTGTTTTGTGATGTAAACTGAAAGGTGAAAGCTTATCTGTAAATTACTTATTGTGGTTTAAAAAAATATTTCAAGCTGAAAAAAAAATCTTCAAAAACCACAACTAGATTTCTCAGGTGAAGCCTTTTAAAATTTCTAATACAGAAGTATTTTACTTTAGAAAAAACACTTTTGTCTCTTTAATGCCTTGAAGAAATAAGCCAGGAATCCTCATGTTGCTGATCTGAAGCAGAAGAACATTCTGCATTTTTTCCAGGAGGTGGGGTTTGCTCAAGCCTCTGTATGAGTCTCTGGTTCTGCATCCATCACTATGACTGTGGAAAAACCCCACTGGAGTGCTGGTAGACATGGAAATGCAGGAAAAAGATGTTATACTACCAATCAAAAGTACACACCCAGATGGCATTCTATCAAATAAACCAGGAAAAAAATTCAGAGGCATTGGATAGAGCATGTCAAATGGAAAAAATAAACAAATCCCAAAACAGTTTTTAGGAGTCCATCAGTACACAAATATTTTTAAAGCATGTATTTAGTGGTTCTGCTTACCGGACACAGTACAAGAAGTGAGTGTGGTAATCAGCATGGACATAGAACTCATCCCCAACTGAATGGTTTAGAACAGAGTAACTGTTCTGAAAGTAGTTGAGCACACTCAGGATAGTGCAGTTGTTATTGTAGGGAGCAAGAGGAGCCAGGCAGATGTCCTTCAGCATTACAGTCTCATTGTCATAAGAAGCAGTTATGTTTTCAATAGCATTCTGCAAATCTAGCACCTGAAACAAAAAACACTAACTCAAACAGAATTGTCAGAAGGCATTTGGTGGCGCGGAAAGAGCATTTGTCTTCTAGGTGTAAGATCAAATACATTTGAAAGTCATGGGGCATTTTTGGCTGTTTCTGAGCTGGGTACCATGCTTTTAATATAAGCACACAGCAAATGATGAAGCAAAACATGTTTTTTATTCTAAATACTAGAGGAGTATTTTTCATACATATTGAGGTTCAAAGCAGGTGGGAATGAAGGTACAGGAGCTTAAAACAGAGGCAGGCAAAGAGGAGGAAGGTGATTAGCCCTTTGCTGCAAGGCAGATTGGAAGTTCTTACAGTCTATGACTGGGTCAGACCAGATGGCTACAAGAGAGCGGTCGAAGGTAGATACGTTAGCTCCAGGTTAAGCAGATCCCTTTTCCCTGGGTAAGGTAACAGGGACTATTCCAGAACACTCAGGAACTTTCTAGAACTAATTAAGGCAGGCAGGCTAATTAGAACACCTGTAGCCAATTGGGAAGTTACTAGAATTAAGGCTAACCAGGACACCTGGTATAAAAAGGCTCTCACTCCAGTTAGTGAGGTGTGCATAAGGAGCTGGAAGTGAGAGGACATGCTGCTGGAGGACTGAGGAGTACAAGCGTTAACAGACATCAGGAGGAAGGTCCTGTGGTGAGGACAAAGAAGGTGTTGGGAGGCGGCCATGGGGAAATAGTCCAAGGAATTGTAGCGGTCATGTAGCTGTTCCAGAAGGCACTCTAAACAGCTGCAGTCCACAGGGCCCTGGGCTGGAACCCGAGGTAGAGGGCAGGCCCAGGTCTACCCCCACCCCAAAACCTCCCAACTCCTGATCCAACACAGGAAGATCTCGGAGGCTAGCAAAATCTGCCAATAAGCGCAGGACCCACCAAGGCAGAGGAGGAACTTTGTCACAAGTCTCTTTGCTAACTCTATAGGACAATACATTTTAGATATTTATAACAGATTAGTTTTTGGTGGAAATTCACATTATATGCTAACCACATAGGTGAAACAAAACCCAGCTTCATACTGATAATTAATCCCTTTTAGGATACTACAAGTATTGCAAAACACATTGCATTCACAAAAACAACAGGAGTACTTGTGGCACCTTAGAGACTAACAAATTTATTTGAGCGTAAGCATTGCATTCACAGCTCTTCCACATTGATAGGCCTGCAAAACCCAGGTTACCTGGTATAGGATGTCTTTGTCAAGCGGAGGCCCAAAAGGCACATCAGCTCCTGATGGGTATGGTGAGTAGATGTGTGGCTTACTGTGTGGGGCTCGGATAATAAGTTGTTCAGTACGGAAGAAAGGTCCAAAGTGAGTGTCAAAGTACTGCTTCTCCTTGCGAGCTTGGCTGCTTGGGGATGACCAAAGCTCTACAGGGTTTGTAGTGATTTTCATATACATCATGCCTGAACAGCACATGGCAATGAAGACCAGAGAGAAGAGAACAACAGGCCGTGGATTTCTAACACAGAAAGCCCCCCAGGACATGAATGTGAGCCGTAAACAGTTCTCAAATCTCTCACCAAGTCTTTCACCACAGGAAGCCTCACCTGTAGGAAGAGGAGATACAAGATCCAAACTATTAAAATGAACTATTTTCTTATCCAGTAATTTCTTTGGGTCAATCAGATGCTTCCAGGCATCCTTACAGAGGAGATCATTTATTGATTCTAGATATTTTTTTTATTACCATAAACCAAAGATAAAGGTCTTATCAACAAAGAGGCTCAAGCAGGAGAAGAAAAACTGCTAAAACACTGTTCTAGCTACAGTAGTTTCTAACAATGTGGCAAGCCAGTGTGGCACAATTAGATGGAGCCATGTTTATTAAAAAACCCCAACATGCTAGGTAGTCCCACGCACACTTGAGCATACCCATGATTGGCAGGATTAGAGGCATCGTGGCTTTAACACTTATTTGTAGTGTGGATGGGACAGGACATTTGTAGAACATTAAAATCATGTTAGGTCATGACCTGATTCTCTATAATTATGCTGTCCTAATCACAGGAGAAAGTAAAAATTATTCCTAAGAATGCCAAACAACTATACATTGGCATGGCTAAATTTTCAAGTGTATGTGGACCCACAACTTGGCCCCATCCACAATGATGAGCCAAATGATGTCAAAAAGTAGTTTGGCTGGGACTGTATTTAAATGTTACTTCCAAATTCTTTATGAAGTCAGCACAGACAATGAGAGTATGAAGAAAGTGCAGAAAAACTGAATTAAGATGCACCAACTAGGGCAGGAATGTTGGACTAGGTGGTCTTTTGGGGTTCCTAAAATGTGTCAGCCTCTTGTGGTCCACATCTCAGAGAAGGAAATAATATCTAATCAAACCCTATCATTATGATTCCAGACATACCGTTGTCATGGCGAGAATTAACAGAGAAGGCTATATTGCTGTCGATTGGAGTGTACTCGGAGACAAAATGCCTTTTTCTGTTAAAAAAAAGCAGAACAAAACAGATCATGTATTCAGTTTGTGGTTCTCTTGCAAAAAATCAAAGAACTGTTTTCCAGCACTGTACTATTGCAATATATACAGTAACAGAGGTGAATCAGGCAATCCAAAGTCTGGATCAGAATTGGTAAGCATTCCACTTACCATCTCTAAACAATATCGTCACAAACAGTATTTCACTATAAGCTTTATGCATCTTAAATTTGTCATATTTTAGAAATGAAGGGAAAATGATACATCTAAACTCACCTTAAACTTAGATCATTAAGAAACTATTTCTGGAAATTTAGGGTTTAATGTTTTAGACTAAAAAGTTTGCCAATAGTTTTTTTTTTTTAAATGCAAGTGTAAAGATTGAAAGACTAGATGCTCCCTCCCGCACCCCCAAACGTGTCTGCATTATTCTCCAAACACTACTACTTAGGCCTTCCCTGAATAGACCCATATGGTCACAACTTCTTTAAACCCCTTTCTCAAGAGCCAATTCTGATGTGACACCTGCAAGAAAACCAAGTCTATACATATGAAGCTAAACAAATAGCCAAGTGTACAGAATATAAAAATATTGTATACATTTCCTTGTGACCTTAGCCATCCACCCTTCATAAGTTGTTCATCCTGTTAGATAACCTCTGCAGGCCAGGAACCACATCTACTTCCATGGTCTTCAGTTTAAATAATATAGTTGATTTTGATAGTCACAAGTGGAAACAAACCTATCTTAGCACAGTATGAATGTTAAAAAGCTCTCCCTTGAAAAGTCTTCCTAACCCCAAAATGAACTCCACTTATATTAGACAGTATTTGGTCCTGCCATGAGGGCAGGGGACTGGACTCGATGACCTCTCGAGGTCCCTTCCAGTCCTAGAATCTATGAATCTATATACACACAAACTGGGGAAATGTAATATTGCAGCATATCCCAAAATCCAGGCTCATGAAAACCACAGGAGGATGTAAATTCCACAGTGAAGGACTGACCCACTACTGAACAGTCACCATCCACATTCAGTTAAATCCATTAGTGAATTGCTGATTCTCTAATTGCATTCAGCAAGTCAGCAAAACCCACTTAATCCTTTCACAGCTGTCAGTCAAGATACTTAGAGCTTTGTAACCCAGAAGTCAACTGGTAGACAGTAGACAGTGTAGATCTGAGCATTAATGTGTTTTGTGGTTTTGTCTACATTAGATGTGTTGCAAGCACTTGCTTCCATTGTAACACACATCCTGTCCGAATACAAAGTTCCTTTAAGATTACTGATCATACTCCATAGATATGTGCCAAGACTTTAGCAGACCTAATGGATCACCACCCCTCTTGGTGACAGGTCTTCTGCTGCAGATGGTTACTCTCACAAGCCCCAGCTTTGCAAAGAAAGCTGCCTGTGAATGTACTTAGCAAGTTTACACCTGTCAGACTGGCTAGCCTGCCCACACCACACTACAGGTTTCAATGATTTGATTATACTGTTGTAAGATGTTACAGTTCTCTAGGGTAGACAAGCCATTTGTGAGAACGCTTAGTAAGCAGGCTATGTTTACCATCAGTTCAACAGCTTTTGTTTTTAGTTGTGTTTGGGGTATTTTTTTAGAATTCAATAGGGATGAGATCAACGCTCATGACCATTTGTCACAAGGCAGTTATTGTTTATTACACTTCCCACTGTATCACATTGTTACGGGTCTGTGTATTTATACTTCCACAGCTACAAGAAGGGCTTTTGTCAAAAGTTATACATGGAGTTCTATTATTGCCACTACTGAGCCTTTGGAAAACCAGCATAGACAAAAGTTTCCTGCTGTTGTCACAGCACTGCGTAAACCAGGGGCGGGCAAACTTTTTGGCTTGAGGGCCGCATCGGGGTTTGGAAATTGTATGGAGGCCGGTTAGGGGAGGGGGTTCTCCCCCCCCCAATCCACCCCCTCCCGGACCTCTGCCCCATCCACCCACCCACCCACACTCCCTGTCTCCTGACTGCCCCTGCCACCCCCATCCAACCCCCTCTCCTTCCTGACTGCCCCCCCCAGGACTCCTACCCCCATTCACACCCCCTGTTCCACGCCCTCTGACTGCCTCAACTCCTATCCACACCCTTACCCCCTGACCATCCAACTGAACTCCCCTGCCCTTTATCCAACCCCCTGCTCCCTCCTCCCTTACCGTGCTGCCTGGAGCACCTGTGGCATGGCGGTGCTACAGCCACGCCACCCGCCTGGAGCCAGCCATGCTACCGCGCTGCACAGAGCACCCGGTCAGGCTGGGCTCTGCAGCTGTGCTGCCCCAGGAGTTCGCAGCCCTGTCACCCAGAGCATTGCGCTAGAGAGAGCTGAGGCTGTGGGAAAGGGGGGACAGCAGAGATGGGGCTGGGGGCTAGCCTCCTGGGCCAGGAACTCAGGGGCCGGGCAGGAGGGTCTCGCAGGCCAGATGTGGCCCATGGGCCGTAGTTTGCCCACCTCTGGTGTAAACCAACCGGTGAAGACAGGCCTCTAGAGTTTTTCCTCCACTGAGTGTGTCTACACAGCAAGCAAACAGCTGAGCTGGGCCATCTACAAACTCAGGCTTGCAAGCTTCAGGCTGTGGGGAACATTTGGGCTCAGGCTGGAGTCGAGCTCTAGGACCCTCCCCCTTTGCAGGGTCCCAGAGCTCAGGCTCCAGCAGAAGTCTGAATAGCTACACTGCAGTTTTTAGCCCCACAGCCTGAGCTCCATGAGCCTGCATCAGCTGACCGAGTCAGCCACAGCTGTGTCAGGGATATTTTATTTCACTGTAGATGTACCCACTATGTCATTTAGACTTTCATTTCCACTGTTGGTATAGTATAGTTAGCAATGGTGGAAGTGCTACTCTATAGTCTAGATCAGGGGTAGGCAACCTATGGCACAGGTGCCGAAGGCGGCACGCGAGCTGATTTTCAATGGCACTCACACTGCCCGAATCCTGGCTACCAGTCCGGAGGGCTCTGCATTTTAATTTAATTTTAAATGAAGCGTCTTAAACATTTTGAAACCTTATTAACTTTACATACAACAATAGTTTAGTTATATATTATAGACTTCTAGAAGGAGGCCTTCTAAAAACATTAAAATGTATTACTGGAACACACAACCTTAAATCAGAGTGAATAAATGAAGACTGGGCACAGCACTTCTGAAAGGTTGCCGACCCCTGGTCTAGATAGAACGGTGGGAGGTTTTTTGAAAAATCCTTGGACACAGGTTTATTTTTATTTGCTTGTAACTTTTCAGAAAATTACTCTTTGGGCTTGAAATGTTTCCAAAGCTTTGTCTCAGGCCACAGGTGATTTATTTATTTTTGAGGGGAAGCAGTAGATAGTAGGAGAGGGCTGAGTTTAAGTTTCTTTAGCCATTTTTGTATTATGGGAGAATGAAAAGTATATACACTTTATGCTGAAAGTTGTAAGATTTAAGCTCCCCTCAAAACAAAAAGACTGAAGAAAAATACTCTGAAGTTAACATCTTGCTAGTTCTCAATGAGGAAGAGTCTCTGCAAAGGATAATACAGGTCTGTCTCATCTTACGCTGGGGTTACGTTCCGCAGTCAGCGCCTAAAGCGAAAATCGCGTATAGTCAAAATTATATTGAGTGTAATGGCGGTCGGAATCGCCTGCACTACAGAAACAGTATTTAAATTGTTATTTTTCCTCTTTTTTGTTTTTGCCGACTGCATAAAGCTGAAATCGCCCATGTTAAATGCGCCTAAGATGTGACAGACCTGTAAACTGATGGTGTACATAATTTTCAAATTCAAGTTAGTAAGCATGCAAAGTAGCTATCTCGTGGGACTTCAGCAGGCCTACCAGAGACTTTTGGGATAAGACATATAGGATTAGATAACTGCACATTCTCCCTGCCTGGCCTGACCTGGCACAACAGCTGCTGCTACATGCATTAGATTGCAAGACTCTTAATGAAATGCACAACAAGATCTTCCACTTGCTTTTGATCTTTCCCTTGCAGAGACAGGTGAAAAAAATCAGGAACATGAAAGTAGTTTATGTAGCCTGCTATTTTCAGCTCTTTGCCACAACTGCATCAGAATTCCACAATTTTCTGAACACTTTACTATACCCCTCCAAGAATTGAGTTCCCAACTTTTCCTGTTAGAAGTATGCATCCATCCCAATGAGAACAGCTGCCTCCAACAGAATCTAGTGTTCTGGTGCTCTGTCAACCCACCCTTGCTGAAAACGGTCCCCAGCCAAAACAGCAGCAAAGCTGTGAACTCATCTCTCTGCATTCACTTCAGGTTCCAAACTTAATTCAGGTGGGCCATTTAAAGTGATAATGAATACAAACAATGTCCTCTCTCCCCAATGCTCTTAAAAATGAAGAAAGCTAAATGCAATAGACTACACTAATAAGTTTAAATGCACAAAGTCGGGAAATGAAGAGATCAAGGTTATACAAATTAATGTGACTATGAAAATATTCAAATGCATATAAATATACACTGTATATGGCTAAGTTACTGAAAACTGACTTTTCCATTTCTAATGTAATGTAAGATTTTTTTTTAAACATATCTATATGGGTAATGTTAACAATTTAATAAGCTATTTCTATACACTGTACATGAAAACAGTACTATTGTTCTTACCACAAAACTCTGCTTACTTTCCCTATAGTGCAAAATAATTTTTGAACATGTTAACAGAAAAAATAAATGAGTTTATCTGCATCAATATTGAGCACTTTAAATTGCCTGTTTACCTGTAACACCAGACTCCAAAAATGACTGCAAAAAATAAAAGTAAAAATCCCATGTAGGCGATCCACATGATGACATACATAGCATCCAAACCAAGCAAAAGCCAAGGTACAGGAGGTGGAGGGGGCTGAGGCTTGGGACCACAAACAAGGGAACAGTCCTGACAGCTGCATGGTCCTGTAACATTATCTGTAGATTCATTACAGCCTTTGGTAGCATTGTTCATAGGACTCATTCCATGGACAGAAATATCTAAAAAAAAAACAAAAAAAAAACAGAAATTAGTTATAAATGTGAAACACTCATTTCATTTGTGTTTTTGTTTTTAAAAAAAATGGTATTGCCATCCCCAAATGTTCAAAATTCACAAGTCAGGCCCCACCAAAATCATTAGATATTTGCCATTTGATTTTTGAGCCTTCAGGATGCACTCGCGTCACATTTTCAGAATTGTCTCTACAACCAGGAGGGCTAGAAACTTACTTTTAAAAATATGAAACCTGAGATTCTCATATGACGACAGGACCAAAGAAGCTGGGGCTTTAAGAAAAAAGTCTCCAACATCATAAAACTAGCAATAAAAGTTGTGAACTTTGGCAACATAGAGGTGATTCTAGAGCAGGGGTTGGCAACCTTTCAGAAGTGGTGTGCCGAGTCTTCATTTATTCACTCTAAGGTTTTGTGTGCCAGTAACACATTTTAATGTTTTTAGAAGGTCTCTTTCTATAAGTCTATAATATATAACTAAACTATTGTTGTATGTAAAGTAAATAAGGTTTTTAAAATGTTTAAGAAGCTTCATTTAAAATTAAAATGTAGAGCCCCCTGGACCCGTGGCCAGGACCTGGGCAGTTTGAGTGCCACTGAAAAATCAGCTCACATGCCACCTTCGGCACACATGCCATAGGTTGCCTACCCCTGTTCTAGAGCAAGCAGTATGAAGTGGTTTTTAAAAAAAAAAAAAAATTAAAATCTATTAATTTTCTTCACTCTTAGCACCAAAATCACACTTAAAAACACATGTAACATTTTACAGTGTGCAAATTCAACATATTTGGAAAAATTTGTACTCAGATATAAAGGGGAAGGACTGCTTACACTACACTAGTAGTTCTCAACTCGCAGACCACTTGCGGCCCAATCAGCACACAGCTTTGGCCCACGTGACATCCTCAGGGCCATACAGGTAGTATATATGCATACAGAGAGCTGTATATGCGGCTCACAATGGTAAATAGTTGGCACAAGCCAGTGGTTCTCAACCTGTTTCTGATGAACTGGGGAACCCCCCACCCCACACACACACACACACACACACACACACTTTTAACACTTGTCTACACTAGAGAGAGGGGGTCACAGTTAGGTCCAGCTTCACTAAAAATGTTAACTAAGTTTAATCACTTTTCTCACTCCAAGTAAACGCTCAGAAATCTAAACTATTAAGAAATACTGCAGAGATTTTTTAAACTGCTTGCCTTTTGAACAGCTCACTCTTAGTACTGAATAAAAGGATCCAGTTAGAAGATAGTGATTAGAACAGCAAATTCTGACTATCGAAAGAGATAATTATCTACCTTGCTATCTTGTTTCAGTGTAATGTGGTGCTTCTCAACACTAACATTCAGCAACGATCACCAAGAAGCCAAAACAATTAAAATCCTCTCTAGTTCAGTATTATTATAAAACTATATAGTTTATACTGCTGTAATATGCTAGTCTCATGTTATTCTAGTACATTATTGGATTTTACTACCACTTGTACCCCACAACAATGCATACAGTGTAAACACTTATTTTTAGGACACGGAACTTTTTTTCTTCTGTGTATGGCCCATTTCTTACCTGAAAAAATAGGAATGATGCTGAAAGGAGTCTGTCCATTATTCTTATTAAACATGTACTCAATCCAATTGGTAGCATTGCAGTCTTTAGCATCTTTCCCACATAGTAGCCCCAATGCTTTATCATTACTTGATGGTGCTTCCACATCTTTGCAGGCATTATACATGGCTAGAAAAAGTGTTATTAGGAAAGTATAAAAAGTCCATGCTATTAAACAAAACAATACAATTTTGAAAGTTTATTTTGCTTTTTGAATTCTGGAAGCAAACAAGTCCAAATTTAGTTCTTTAAATTCACAGAAGATGCCTTAAGCTTTAAACAGCAGATGCAGAATTTACATCGGGGGGAGGAGTAGAGAGAAAACTGATTTTATCAAATCCTAATGTACTTAATGGAGGAACTTCTAGGGATATTCAACCCTGAGTACCCAGAAGAAAGAGGATGTTCCAGGAGGCCCTCTTAACTACCACATGAAGTACATTTTTATTATTCAACCTTTCATTCCAAATAATCTCGAACATAGCATGAAAGAAGCTGACTGAGAGGCCAAATCTACCTTATAATTACAACTGAGTCAGGAGACCCAGTTACAATAAGGTTCAAATTTGTCATGTCGACTGAATTTAACTGTTTAACTGGGCTAAAGCCTTGGACAGCTCACACTACAAACTGGAATTATGTTAACTCAGTTGCAATTATAACAGACAGGGCACTCCACACAGTTTCCTTTCAGAGAAAATGAAGCATTCAAGTTCAATTTATAATTTTTACACTTCTGTAAGAATAACATATCTTAATTTCTTGTGTATACTCCTAAATACTAGAAAAACACTAGGACTAATCTTTTGTCATGTATTTTTAAGTAGTAGCGGTGCTTTATGAAAACAGGAGCAACTTTACTGCACCAGTCTCTAGACTTCATTTGTCACATTGAAATAAAATGCAATTTTCTACAACTATCAAAAATGAAAGCCCTACACCAAACCTTGCAAGACTTCATTGTTTCTCTCAGACTTGAATGACAATACTTTGTAAGATTTTCGTAAGAAGGCCTATTTCTTATTACATGTTGTACAGCGTACAACACAATGGGGACCCAATCTTGATTGGGCCTTTAGGCACTACCATAATATAATAGTAATGCAAAACCACTTCAGCAAAACCAGAGGTGGTCAGTCTAGAACTGAAATTCTACGTTCACGTTAATATTTTAAGCAGCTTATTATTATAAAACTTTTCTAAGGGGTCCGTTGCTATAGTTTTAGGCATTTACCTGGGCCAACAAAGATTCTAAGGTAAGTTACAAGCAAATGTCAAATGATCAAAAGGATAATTTCCACTCCCTTTCTCCCAGTTCCTCTACTGAAAGAAGTCTATGGTCAGAAAGAATGTGTTTATCTGAAAATCTGGATGGAGTATGAGGCATTCACAATATACCATACCCAAGTAGTATAGTAACTGAACTGGGTTTGCTTACCATTGGCAAAACTCTCCCCAATATAATACTGTAGTTCTGTGATGCTGGTTTTGTTCTCTTTTTTGACAGGATCATAATAAGGTACAGTATTTGTAACATTCAAAAAGTCAACTTGATGTGGACTGCAGGTCAACTCACAGAACAGGTTAATTAAATTATAAAAACAAGATGGGCATCTGCAGAAGAAAAAAAGCCAGTTAAACATGGAATTTGATTCATACATGTACACACACACAAATACAAAGAGATTCACTTTGAAGGAAACATTTTACCAGGAAAGTTATGCTTCTTACAATTAAAACTACTGAGGACTCAAAATATTAGTAATTCAGTCTTGCAAACTACTCTATCAAAGACTTAATCTTAAGTGGTGCATCTACTAACTACATAATAATTCTAGATTTTCCTAATCAAATGTCACTCCTAAGAAAACTTGTCTCTCCTAACTGCAATTCAGCAGTGTTGTGAGGATGGAAGAAAGGAGTAAAAACCAACTCAGAAACAAACTTAAGGAGTTGCCCTGTTACCACCAAAAATGGCAGGAGCTGTAAAGGTGATGTTTAAATTAAATAGACAGTAGAATAAAGTCTGGATTGTTTTTTGGGTGGGGCCCAGACACAACAAAAGGGATCCCACATTCCCTTGGTGAACAATAGAAAGAACCACTGTCCCTGAATACAAGTTTCTCCCAACCATTCCCATGAAGTTTTCTTCTTGACAAGCTTTCCCCAGTAACATCAATTTCACTAAGGGCTTGGCTACACTTACAAGTTGCAGCGCTGGTGGAGGCTTTCCAGCGCTGCAATTACACCCCGTCCACACTTGCAGGGCACAACCAGCGCTGCAACTCCCTGGTTGCAGCGCTGGCTGAAAACCCATCCCCGTTGGGGTATAAGGAGTGCAGCGCTGGTGATCCAGCGCTGCTCATCAGGTGTGGACACTCACCAGCGCTTTAATTGTCCTCCAGGGAATAAGGAGTTATCCCAGAATTCCTGTTCAGCCACTCTGCTCATCAGTTTGCACTCTACTGCTCTGGCCTCAGGTGACCCGCCCTTTAAATGCACCGGGAAATTTAAAAATCTCCTTCCTGTTTGCTGCAGCCAGGTGTGGAGTGCAATCAGTTAATCTTTACAGGTGACCATGCCTCCACGCGGCAAACGAGCCCCAGCATGGAGCACTGGCGAATTGCAGGACCTCATTAGTGTTTGGGGGGAGGAAGCTGTGCAGTCCCAGCTGCGCTCCAGCCGTAGGAATTACGATATCTTTGAGCAGGTATCAAGGTCCATGCTGGATAGGGGCCATGATCGGGACGCACTGCAATGCAGGGTTAAAGTTAAAGAGCTGCGGAGTACCTATTACAAAGCCCGCGAGGGGAATCGCCGATCCGGAGCTGCCCCCACGACCTGCCGTTTTTACAGGGAGATGGACGCAATACTTGGGGGTGACCCCACTGCCAATCCCAGGACCACGATGGACACTTCTGAGCAGGGTGGGGGACAGGAGGAGGAGGCGGCGGCAGAGGCAGCAGCGGGGGGGGGGGGAGGAAAACACGAATGAAGCTACTGGGATGGGGGAAGACACCCCAGAGTCCCAGGAGGCATGCAGCCAGGAGCTCTTCTCAAGCCAGGAGGAAAGTACCCAATCGCAGCAGCCAGCAGTTGCAGAAAGACAAGCAGAGCATCGGGTTACCGGTAAGCGGCTTTTATTTTCTGGGTGGAAATGTTTCTGGAGAGGAAGGGGGGTTAGGGCTGCATGCATGCCAGCCTAGATGTGGAATAGCCCATTGATGTGGTCTATCACGTCGCGGTAATCGGCTGCAGTAATCTCCTCAAAAGTTTCAGCCAGAGCGTGGGCAATGTGCCTGTGCAGGTTTATAGGGAGAGCCACTGTGGTCCTTGTCCCAGTCAGGCTAACGCGTCCGCGCCACTGTGCCACGAGGGGTGGTGGGACCATTGCTGCACACAGGCAACCCGCATAGGGTCCAGGGCGGAATCCACATTGCTGTAGAAGAGCCTCCTGCTCTTCCCTAGTGACCCGCAGCAGGGAGATATCTTCCAGGAGTAACTCCTGTGAAAAATGTTGGGAGACTCTTTAGAGATAGGGAGATAGTGAAGATCACCCCTGCAGCTGCATCTTCACTCAACCCCTCTATCACTGCAGCTGTTCGGTGCACTTCCCCGAAGCAACCAGCACCCCTCTATCACTCAAGCCCCACTTCTCCCTCTATGCAGCACCCCTCACTCACCATTTCGTGGCTTCTGTTGTGTTATGTGTGTGGGAAAAGTATGCTAAGGTGAGGACTGAAAACTCCTTCAGTGTGTGGGAATTACTGTCTGGATGAGATAATGAAAACAATGCTTCCCTGTTAACTGTTGCCATTTTTGCTTTCCAAAAGTGACCTTGACTGCTGGACTGACCAGATCTACCACTGCACAGAGACTGCAGAATCTGAGGAAAAAGCCCCGAAAGAGCAAGGAGGACATGCTGAAAACTGTTATTGATCACTCTGCTAGAGAGAGTAAAAACTTGCGGGAGTGGAGAGAAAAGGAAAGCATGATCCGCCAGAGACATTGGCGGAGAAACGCTGTGGCAAAGAGGAAAAGCACAAACCAGCTGCTAGACATCCTGTCGCGCCAAGCGGACTCTCTCCAGGCTATCGTAGCCATGCAGGCAGAGCAGTCCCGTGCTGCCCCACAGCCCCCCCCCCCATCCCAAAGCTTTTTGCCTTGTGCCCCAATGTCAGCTCAAACCCCCTTTCCCCAGCATCCAGGTTCTTACCACCACCAGCTGCCTCCAACACCTGTACGTTCACCAACCAGCCCTGATAACTACAACCCTTACCCTCTGCACTCAACCCCCATCACCATGCAGTATATGCACCCTGAAGTGCAGGATTCATTGCACAGCACTCCAGACAGGACATATGCAACTTGTGACTGTACAGTTCACCAACCCACACCCCTGCCCTCTTGTGTTCATGAAATGTTGTGTGTCTGTCTGTCTGTCTAGGAAGTTTTTTTCTTTTCAATAAAACAATTCTTGGCTTTGAAAACAGTCTTTATTATAGCAGATAGTGAAAGATACCTTAGCCCAGTAAAGAAACAGGCACTGCAAATCATTTTTGGGATAATAGAATAACAGTGTAAACAGTGCACTTCACTCCCATGCAAGGCAGCAAACATTACTGTTGGCTTTCAGCCTCAAATTCTTCCCTCAAGGCATCCCTAATCCTTGAAGCCCTGTGCTGGGCCTCTCTATTAGCCCTGCTCTCTGGCTGTGCATATTCAGCCTCCAGGACTTGAACCTTGGTGGTCCATGCCTGACTGAATGTTTCACCCTTCCCTTCACAAATATTATGGAGGGTACAGCAAGCGGATATAACCGCGGGGATGCTGCTTTCCCCCAAGTCTAGCTTCCCATACAAGGATCTCCAGCGGGCCTTTAAACGGCCAAAAGCACACTCCACAGTCATTCGGCACCGGCTCAGCCTGTAGTTGAACCGGTTCTTGCTCCTGTCAAGCTTCCCTGTATAGGGTTTCATGAGCCAAGGCAGTAACGGGTAAGCGGGGTCTCCAAGGATCACAATGGGCATTTCGACGTCCCCTACTGTGATCTTCCTGTCTGGGAAAAAAGTCCCTGCCTGCATCTTCCTGAACAGGCCACTGTTCCGAAAGATGCGTGCATCATGCACCTTTCCAGGCCAGCCTGTGTAAATGTCAATGAAACGCCCACGGTGATCCACATGCGCCTGGAGAACCATAGAGAAATACCCCTTATGATTAACGTACTCTGATGCCAGGTGGGGGGGGGCCAGAATAGGAATATGCGTCCCATCTATCGCCCCTCCACAGTTAGGGAAACCCATTTGTGCAAAGCCATCCACAATGTCCTGCACGTTCCCCAGAGTCACGGTCTTTCTTAGCAGGATGCGATTAATTGCCTTGCAAACTTGCATCAAAACAATTCCAACGGTCGACTTTCCCACTCCAAACTGGTTCCCGACCGACCGGTAGCTGTCTGGAGTTGCCAGCTTCCAGATTGCAATAGCCACCCGCTTTTCCACCGTCAGGGCAGCTCTCAATCTTGTGTCCTTGTGCCGCAGGGTGGGGGCGAGCTCAGCACACAGTCCCATGAAAGTGGCTTTTCTCATACGAAAGTTCTGCAGCCACTGCTCGTCATCCCAGACTTCCATGATGATGTGATCCCACCAGTCAGTGCTTGTTTCCCGAGCCCAAAAGCGGCGTTCAACGGTGCTGAGCATTTCCGTGAATGCCACAAGCACTGTAGTGTCACACGCGGCAGGAGAATCGATATCGATATCATCGTCAGACTCCTCACTGTCACTTTGGAGCTGAAGGAATAGCTCGACTGCCAAACGTGTTGTGCTGGCGACACTCATCAGCACAGTCCTCAGCAGCTCGGGCTCCATTTCCCACAGAAATCGCGATTCACACAGAGAGTAACAGAAAGACACTCACAATGGCGCCAAACGTTGCCGGAAAGACTGAATGCTGGGATGTGAAGCGATGCACCACGGGGCGTTGGCACAGGAAGCGGAATGACCCACACACTTCCTTCCCCTTCCCACAATACTCAGCGCCAAAATGGGACGAGGTGCTCTGTGGGATAGCTGCCCACAATGCACCTCTCAATACAGCGCTGGAAAGTGCTGCAAGTGTGGCCACACTGCAGCGCTGGTAGCTGTCAGTGTGGCCACACTGCAGCGCTGGCCCTACACAGCTGCATGACCAGCGCTGTAACTCCCAGCGCTGCAACTTGTAAGTGTAGCCAAGCCCTAAGTCACAAAAATGCTATTTTCTTTTTGTCAGCTCATAAAGACAGCTAACAGAACGTGCTTTTATTCATTCATGTTACGAAGTGCTAATCGTTTCAAGTTGTTTGTCAGCATACCTGGAGAGAAACTGCAGAGGCAGCTGCAAGTTATTTTTCAAAGTCTGAAGCTGCTGAATATCACAACAAACACTAACGTTATCAAAGAATAGACCCGGGCAGAGTTCCTTAAATAAAAAAAGGTCACAAATTATAATCAAGTGGGGGGAAAAAGTAGGATTAAGGCATTTAACAACAACTCCATACATAGATGTCAGTAGAAAGTAACTTAAGAAAACACTAGTCATTCTGCTTCTGTGACAAAGAATTCATAACATTACCATCTTAATTAGAAAGTTGTCAGGATACTGAACATGATTTGTTATGGAAGAGGGGAAAAGAAATTTCTTCTTGTCTGCAAGGGACTGTGTGTCTTTATAGACCTGCATGAACACGGTCTAGCTCACCAGTTCACCCGTACGTAAATATAGTACAAGAGTACTGAAGGAGCACACAGGATGGTATGTACACATCCCAACTGGAATGATTTATTCCTGCAGTTTGTTAGTGTACTTTGATGATAAATCTCAGAAGAGATTCCAAAAGGCAAATTTATGAAACAACAGTCCTGGGCCTACCCCCATCAGCCATTAAACATGAAATATATATACAAAGCAATTTTGTTCAGACTACCTTGAACACTTGGGTTACGTCTACACAGCAAAAATAACCCACAGCAGCAAGTCTCAGACACCAGATCAACTGTCTCGGGCTCAGACTGCGGGGCTAAAAATAGCAGTGTAGACATTTGGGCTCAGGCCCTGGGTACTCAGACCCTCCCTCAGTCTCAAAAAACTAGGCTCCAACCCTAATCTGAGCATCTACATGGATATTTTTAGCCCTATGAGCCCAAGTCAACTGAATCAGCCTCTGAGACTCATTGCCATGGGGTGTGGGTTGGGTGGGGGGTGGGGGGGGGGGTTGTTATTTTTTTTTTGGTCACTGTGTAGACAATCTACCCCAGAGAACAAAATTTAATCTGAAGATTTGTTACAGAAACTCAGAAGTTTTAGTTCAATGATATACAAGGTACTGGCATGGATTTGGCAGGACCTAAATCATAGAAGGCAGTGACATGCTTGAAAGTGTGCACCGATTTTTTTAGGCATAATGCAGAGTAACAAGTATCATGGGGCTCACCTAAACACTATTAAACAAAGATGTGAAGTCACTGGTGCCATTGCTTAGGACCAGCATTCAGTTCCATAATGTGTGCAGCCATTTCATTTTTTAAGGCCCAAGAACTTAGATTATTGCAGAAAATTATATTTAGGTCTTATTATGCACATTCCAGCCCATATTCTATTTACCTTCTAGTTTCTAAAAGAAGAGTCCAAAAGAAACATACCTGCATTAAGTCATATCCATCCTTTGGTAATGGTATTGGTAGTCCTGTATATTTGCAGTTATATCTTTTACCTTCAGGATTCATTCCGCACTCCCCATACCAAACACATGATTGTGAAAGTACCTAAATAGAGGAAGTTGTGTTAGATAGTTGCATGGTAAAGAACTATTTAAAACAAAGAGACTTCGTACCAAAATGGCAAATGTTTCAAATCACGGAATTTCAGATAATTTTTAAATATTTATAATGGATACAGAAAATATAAAGTAAATATTAGGAGAAAGGCCTCCATCTAGACATTTTTCTTTTAATAGTACCAAAAGCCAGAGTACTATCAAACTAGAATCATATCAGTTCAGTAGATACTAGACAGTGCAAGCTTTTAAATAGCACAAAGGAAAAAGCTAAAACAAGATCAGCAGACAAGATAAAATCAGTTTAATTTCTCTCTCACACACACTATCACTTTCCTCCTCCAGCAATACATACACATTTTCCTGGCTTGGCTAGTTAAAACACACACACTTGCCCATTTGTATTCCCAAGGAAAGCACATTTACTACCCTGTTAGTACACAGTGATAGGATAGGTGTGGGAAATCACATTGGCAGGGCTATAATATGCAAGGGTTCTAGAGAACTCCCTATCCCACACAGGTAGTACTTTTCAATCAAATGCTGGGTAATATGGAAAAAGCACTTGCTCATACAAGTTAAAATGCTCACAGATGACAGAGCAGTTTGTAACCGTTACTGTTATAAACCCTATAGAGAATATTTTGAATCAGTAATGTATTTGTATGCTGCAGAAATGCATCAAATTAATGTGACAGGTTGATTTATTAAG
The DNA here is from genome assembly GCF_020497125.1 of Mauremys mutica. NCBI lineage: Eukaryota > Metazoa > Chordata > Testudines > Geoemydidae > Mauremys > Mauremys mutica. The sequence continues at coordinate 83,668,638 of NC_059073.1, read as the reverse complement.
ATGGGAAAGCTGAAATACAAGTTTGCCATCAGTAATTTGCTATAATTACAAATTCAGAGAAGACGCAGCATAAACATTACAGAAAGAGCAAGGATTATGTAATGCAAAAGTTTCTCAAGAATGTCTCATTCATCACATGAGTCATCTGGTCATGGCAAAATTCAGGGAGTTGTGCTATCCATCAGCAGCACTCCCCTCCCCCTCCTAGCTTAAGCTGATTGTTTGCCACCAACATAAGAGCAGTGCAGCATTCCCCTATTTCTATAGCTGTAGTGCTTTTAATTAGCTATAGAAAGGAATCTGAGGTCACTGTTAGCAATGCACTGTTAGCAAGAAAGTTTACTGCTAGCAATGAAGAAAATTGACTTGGTACTAGCTCAAAATTTACACTGCAGTATATCAAGGGTAGAAAAGTTGAAGGGATCTCTTTTTGGAAAAAACTTAGCTTGAAATGCTCAGAAGACCACATCTGTATGCCTTTCTTCCTCCTTTTCATTTTTTTTTAAAAGAATTAATACAATTTTTTACTAGTCCTTTGGATTCTACCATATGTAACAAACTGTAGAATTTCTGGTCTCTTCTACCACCATCAAACAACTAAATTGACAATCCAAAGTTCATCTACTCTGGCAATTTCAACACATGTATCAATGTACAGTACTGTACACTATCATCCTGTTATTCCAAAAAAGTATTTTAAACAGTCTCTAATCCTTGCAAAAAATGCTTATATAATATATTTGCACAAGTAACACTTGAATGACATCACAAACATACAGTCAGTACATATTTCTGCAAGCTTTTCCGTTCTGAAAGTTACATAGGACAGTTTTACAGATAAAGATGGGGCAGAAGTTTTCTAAACCTTTACTAGTGTTTGTCAAACATCACATGCTTATACTGCAAGGACAAACTCCTATGTTTTGTGCTTGACCATGAATAACTTTATTCACTAATCCAAGTGACCCCTGACGGTCGCCAAACATAACATCTAAGGACTACAGAGAATTACAATAAATGATTCCACAGCATCCAATACACTAAACATTTCTGTACTGGATGACAGACACAGAAACACACCCAAAAGATGATGGAAAAATGATGGGACATTTGTCAGGGAAGAAAGAAACTGTACTTACATTACAGTAACTGTGGTTCTTTGAGATGTGTTGTCCATATATATTTCACTGTTGGCATGCAATCAAGTCTAGATTATTTTGCTCAGCAGTGTCTGTTTGGGGCTGCATTTGCACACCAAGTGTCTCCAAGTCTCCAGCTAAGGGCATTAACGGTGAGGCAGCCCCAACCTCCCCTCAGTTCCTTAGTATCTGGGTTCTGTATGGCTATCAGACTCCATAATAGCAGGGAAGGGGGGCTGATCATGGAATCTATCTAGATATTATGTCTCAAAGACCCACAGTTACTGTAGATTAAATATCAACTTCTTTTTTGAGTGATTGTAGGATGGCCTTGCCAAAATTAGGGTCTAATCAAGATGCTTCCACAATAGAGTAGCACTGTACAAACACAAAGCATACCACTTCTGAAAGGTTGCCGACCCCTGTGTTAGGATGAGTCTTCATTTATTCACTCTAATTTAAGGTTTTGCGTGCCAGTAATACATTTTAACGTTTTTAGAAGAAGGTCTTTCTATAAGTCTATAATATATAACTAAATTATTGTTGTATGTAATGTAAATGAGGTTTCAGAATATTTAAGAAGCTTCATTTAAATTAAAATGCAGAGTCCCCTGGACTGGTGGCCAGGACCTGGGCAGTGAGAGTGCCACTAAAAATCAGTTCGCGTGCCGCCTTCGGCACCCATGCCATAGGTTGCCTACCCCTGTCCTAACACCACATAGCTACTCTACAAGCACCCAGAACAGGAACATTTCTGAAAGAAGCAATAGAGGTCGCTTGTGCCCTAGTCAAGTGAGCTGTGACTCTTACAGGCGGGGTTAAATAAAAAATAAAAAATTCAGTCAATTCATAAAGTTTGATACAAGCCATTATTCAGGTAGAGTGTATTGAAACAGCCTGTACTTTAATGCATATGCTATGAATGACCTAGGGCAGTGGTGGGCAACCTGCAGCCCGTCAGAGTAATCCGCTGGCAGGCCACGAGACAGTTCGTTTACACTGACCATCTGCAGGCACGGCCACCCACAGCTCCAGTGGCCGTGGGTCACTGTTCCTGGCCAATGGGAGCTGCGGGAAGTGGCAGCCCACACGTTCCTGTGGCCCACACTGCTTCCTACAGCCTCCATTGGCCAGGAACAGCGAACCGCAGCCACTGGGAGCTGCGGGCAGCCGTGCCTGCAGACAGTCAGTGTAAACAAACTGTCTTGCGGCCTGCCAGCAGATTACGCTGATGGGCCGCAGGTTGCCCACCACTCATCTAGAGGATGCTCTAAACGGCTTAGTTCTGTTTATACAGAAAGGAAGCACTCTAAGGAAATCTGCATGTGGTTTTGAAAAAAAGAGGTGGATAATCTGATGTAAATGAAAGACTATTTTGGGTAAGGTCTTAATGACATCCTGTCCTTATGAAAAATGATATACTGAGGCCCTATGATCAAAGTTTGTACCTCCTCTGAACTCCTGGCTGATGTTATGACCAAGACGACTGTTTTAATGGAAAAGAGGGACAAGGACATGTAGCCAAAGGTTCAAAAAAATAGGCCTATTAACCCCTTGAGGGCAATATTCAGATCCCAGGGAGAAAGATTCCATAACTGTGCGCCAGAGGGAAAGGGGCGCGGGGGGGGTGGATTTGTAAACTGTCATAAACCCTTTAAGTGTAGAGTCATAGAGTTTAAGGCCAGAAAGCACTATTAGATCTTGTCTGCATCTGCCCACCTGTGTTGGAAGGTGGAGAGCTGCAAGATGTACCCTCAACAAGCTCATGGAAAGTTCAGAGTTCTTTAAAAATTCAGGAGATAGTCAAGTACGTTTGGAATCTATGCTCAAGATTCCAACAACTGGCCTTGTGGCCAGGCCATGTGGTGGACAACTGTGTAGACAAGGCCTTAGAAAATGATTTACAAATGGCCCATCTCTTTAATGTGTTCCTCTCCCAGACATGATAAACATCAGGTATGCCCATCATTTAGAGGCATTACAGCTTCACATGAAAGGCAATGTTTTGAAGACTGGAGATTAGTGTTCAGTCTTAAGCAATTGATCCCAGTACTAATGGTAATTCACAGGCAAACAGAGCAGCAGTTTCCTTACAAAAAGGGAAGAAAGGAAACACTAGCAAATTACTAACGCTAAACCTAATCACTAATTAGGTATTCATTAAGTACCTATTTACACAATAAACAGGCCACACCCTGTGCAAAAAGGCTGGTAAACGTAAGTGGTGAGAAAGAATTGAGGGGTAGTTGGGGTTGCTCCACCCTTGATTAGAGGCAGAAGGACATAGAAAGGGTAAGGCATAGCCCCAACAGATTTAAAGTTTATTAGAGAATATTTAAAAATAAACGATATAAAGTGTTTGAGGCATCAGTTATTGTGTCATTGGGGGTAACATACAGGTTGTAGGGGGATGTTAGCGTTTTGGTATTGGACGGCATATACATATACACAGTCTGTCATGTCCCCAATGCGGGGTATACGGTGGGTGAGTTCAGGGTACAGCCAGCAAGCCGTGAGGGTACATCACTCATACAAACAGGTAATGGATAGTCGTGGGCATGAATAAATGAGTGGACTGGGTAATGATGATAGGATGACCCTCACAGACTACTCATCAAAATAATCTAGATTCGAGTACACTGCGCACCAACAGTGGAATATATACATGGACAAACACTCTGAAGCATTGTCTAGGGCTAGTCACCTGCAGGGCTGGATTTCCAACTAGGCACAGTAGGTACATGCCTAGGGGCACCGGCGTTCTAGGGGCATCTAAAAATTCAAAGCTGCTCCCAGGTCCTGGCAGGGGACAGGGCCAGCTGAGGGGGAGACAGCCCCACACAGCCCTGCTGATGCGCTCCTGCTAGCAGGGAAGGCAAAGCACACCCCCTGTGGCAGGGGAAGAGCTCAGCAGTCCAACTCAGGGGGCCATGCCAGGCAAGTGGGTTCTGAGGGAGCCCGGCCTGGGCAGGCAGGCACCACTCCTGGTCCAGCCTGGCTGATTGTGCCACTCCCAATGGGCCAGAGCAATCTCTGACCAGCCCCAGCCACACTGCCAGCTCAGTCCAGCAGACACAGTCACCTCCCAGCAGGGCCAGTGAGTGCGGCCAGGGGGCAGGGCACGGGAGAGTGGATCTCTGGGGAGGGTTGTGGAGCATGCTTGGCAGTGCAGAGTGGGAAAGTCTGTGTGTAAATCCAGCCCTGGCCACCCGAGTACATACGTAGCTAGGATCTTGAACAGCCAAAGCAGCCACCTTATTACCATGGCCACACTATTTCTAGCACATTGCTCAAGCAGAGCTAGTGTGTGGATGTCTACCTGACCTTGGAATTACACCCCCAAGCTGCACTGTAGACACAACATTATGTAGTAGTTATACGAATGCTTTGATGCCAGACTATAGTCAGCTCTGCAGAATTGACTTCACCATGCAATAAAGAAATTTTCTTCTCAGTGGTGCTTTAAAACGAAATGGTGTTGCCACCTTTTTAATTTTGCCATCCTGGTACCCATTCTTGATATTTTTATTATATTCTTTACTAATGGATTTGGGGTTGGAGTTTATTGGAAGAATTTGGTCAGGTAGATCATGAACCTGGCTACCCATCCAGATTTCATCCTTCCAAAAGGGAAAAAATTCCCACAAGCTAAAGAACCTCCATCCTCACAAATCTTTGCATCCTTTATCCGTTGACATAAAGAAAAGTTTCCCTCCCCATGTCGCAAGTATTTTTTTGCTGACTTCATATTCCAACATCTCATTAATTGTATTTCTTCTATACAAGTATACCGTGAAGAGTTCTAGAAGAGTTAAGTACAAAAGATATTTTTTCATGAATATAAGTTAGATTGTGTGCATATATGGTATGTAGGCAACAACTGATTGAACCAAGCATCCATGTGCATTATGCATCTTCAGCTGGAAAGTTATCTGGGTGAATTCACAATCCTTAAAATACATAATAGGTCATGGAGACTGCAACAGGAGGTCCCAGATTCAAGTATAGGAGTATAATAAAATAAAGGCAAGGCCATACTACACAATGTGTGCTCAGTGGAGAGAGTAGAATTGAGATTTATGTATAAGAGGCCCATTCATTGCACACCAAAAGCTCCAATTTAATGGGAACTTTGGTGCACAAAGAATGCAGGATCTGGCCCAAAGAGTTTACAGTTCAATTCTACCCACACATCATATTTTTGCATGATGTTTCTGATAATTTCCAAGTGCATGCTGACCATGGCACCAAAACAGATTTAGCAAAGACAGTAAAGAAAACAAGCCATTCGATTGGCTTGATAGTTTAAATACCACCAATGTGATTTTTATTATATTAATTTATGCTCATTTTGGAGTTAACTGTGTGACTAGGGGAACCTCAATTTTCAGAAAACGGTACAAAGTAACAAGTGTTACATATATGTAAAACTTAATACGTAGAATTATGAATCAAATACAGAAGTTAGGAGTTGTATTTTTTCTAGTCAAAAACAACTTGTATCTATCATTTAAATAGTGGATCATAGTGTTGCTGAGTCATGTTGGACATTAGACAAAGTACATGAGGTAATATATTTTATTGGATCAACATCTATGGGCAGAAGGGACAAACTTTTCAGCTTCACAGAGCTCTTCCTCAGGTCTGGAGAAAATAACCAGAGTGTCTTAGCTGGTTACTTTCTCCAGACCTGAGGAAGAGCTCTGTGAAGCTCCACAGATTGTCTGTTCTACCAATAAAAGTTGGTCCAATAAAAGATATGACCTCACCTACCTTGTCTCTCTCAAATGGTCATCGTCACTACTAAAGAATCAAGCACAATTACACGAAGACCAGAAAAACCCAGTAACTATTTTCATGGCAGTCATAAACAGCCTGTTCTCCCACCCCAAGCAAGTCTGAGTGGAATACAGTCTAACATTTAAGCCATGGTCATGTCTACACCTAAAACACTACAGCAGTGCAACACTACCACTGCAGTTGTAGCACTCCTGTCTATACCCTACATCAGGGGTTCCCAACATGGTGCCCACAGGGACCATGGCGCCCGCCGGGGCATCCATGTGTGCCTGCCTACTAGCCGCCGGACAAGCAGCCGCCAAAATGCCACCGAGAAGCACTACCGCCAAAATCCCGCCAAAATTTGGCAGGATTTTGGTGGAGACACCTCTTGATTACATTCCTTCAAGGTGGAATTTCGGCGGCTGCTTGTCCAGCGGCCACAGTCCTTGGCGGCTAGTCATTCGGCGCCCGCCCCACGGAAAAGGTTGGGGACCACTGCTCTACATATTCCAATGGGAGGGATGCTCCCATCAGTGTAGATAATCCATCTCCCCAAGAGGTGGAAGCTAGGTCAACAGAAGACTTCTTCCATCAACTCAGCACTGGATTTTTCACATCCCTGAGAGATACAGCTATACCAAAGTACCTAATGTAGACCAGTCCTATGTGTACCCTTAAGACAATATAGTAGCGCAGCTGTAGCGCTTCAGCGTAGACACCAAATACAGAGGTGGAAGGGGTTCTCCCGTCTCTGTAATAATCCACCTCTCCAACAGGTTGTATCTTGATTGACGGAAGAAGTCTTCCATCCACCTAGCACAGTCTACGCAGGGGTTAGGTTGGCTTAACTACATCTCTCGGGAATGTGGATTTTTCACACTAGAGAGATGAAGCGATGCCAATGTAATTGTCATTATAGACCATCCCTTAAAGTGGGTATATTTACACTACAATCTTTATTAGAGAGATCCTAACCAATGAAACTCGAAAGAAAAAAACGGCCTTTTTTAAAGTCTTGTCAATTCCTGCTATCATTTACAAGAAATTTGCAAGACCTTTTTGAAGTTAGTAGCATGAAGCCACTGTTAAAACGTTCAACCATTAACAAATGACTAGCAAATTGATTATGAGTATTCCATCTAGCTACAATTATGGTAAAGAGGGCTCATTTCCTCTCCATTCTCAATCAATGTTCAAGTAACTACTTAATTCTCATTGATAAGATGTTGCAGGGAATTTCTCAAGTAAGTTCCACACATATCAAGGGAGGCTGGATCTTAAGTATTGAAAAAAGAAAAGTTATAAAAAAAAATAAAATACCTTACTCTTGTCTCTGTTACAGGTATACAAACTAAAGGTCTTATTTAATCCTCTGATATTAGTAGGATTTCTGTATGTGTATAGCAAGGGGCATACACAGCTTTAAAAAAATAATGTGATGATAAAAAAATCATTAATTGTCAAAAGTAGTTGTCGTACAGTACCTGAAACTACTTACAACTTATTTGAAACTGACCACATTTCAAGTTGACACTGTACCTTTAATCCTGGAAAAGTCAGACTCATCCAATTAACTAAAGCGGGTGGAGGGGTTAGGTTTGCAGAATGCTCTGAAATTAACCAAGTTCAGCCAGAGCACTACAGGAATTACTTTTAGAAATAGTGCCATTGAGCTGTCTGATACCACCACATGGTCAGGACTTCACTTTTATATCTAATCTGAAATAGAACATCCACAAGAAGAGCTTACACCATGCTGGTGCCTTGGTTGGATATCACAGAGAGAAACATATCACCTACTAAATCACTACTTCCTTCAGCTGTTTTGGCTGAGAGAGCTGACTGGGTCATAGCTCAAGCTAAAAGAAAATCTATTTCATGAAGCAGCAACACAACGCAGTTATCATTGACTTTACTACACTTTCAGCATTATATATGCAGTGCAGAAATAGTTACCACAAAAAAAACAGGTTAATATTTAGCTCATGTTGACCTAAACATAGTTTTCGTCTTACTAATACAAGATAAAGTGCTAAAAGAATTCACCACATTTAAGGAAACTTGTAGTTAATACACCCTATCCATAATTCCAAAACATACACCCACCAACCCCCACTCCAACATAAGGTCAGCATTTCTCCCATGAACTAAATGGGTGTCCTATATATCAAACTCAGAGACCAACCTCTTTAATGTTTCAGACAGGCTTGACCACCACAAAACAAAAAACTATGATGGACCCCTGAACTTCAAGGCAAACACAGAGAACAATAATTGTGTTGTACGAATAACAACGAGGAATTATTTGTCATCCTGCACCAAACACTGGATGGTTATCAAAGATCGTATTCAGCTTTCCTTATCCTCCTTATCTTGCATTTCTAATCTAAAATGTTTGAAAGAAATTCAGCGAGTAAGATTACAGCAGCACCAGTGAGACAGAGCTGTATTTCCCTCCTTCTGGGCTGCCTTCTCCCTCCTCTCCCCCAATACACATACAGACCCGGATATGTACTGTACCTAACCTCCTGTAATGCACAATCAATACTTCTGTTGGAATTTCTAATTACACCTTCCCCTCTCAATATTCATATTTGCTCCAAAATAGCTTGAAAAAAATCCTCTAACAGGACGTTTATTCACTGGGAATTCATTCACTATTTAATAGATCAAGTTTCCCAACACAACCACAGGATTGGAAATTACTGCCAAGTGTAACTGATAAGCATAAGCGTCATGGCCTTTCAGGGTTAAATAAAAAAGCAGACAAAAGTTGTAACTAAAGGTTAAGAAGACTTTTTTAAAGTAATGTGGGCGGACTAGTAGATGCACTGGTTACTGTTTGACTGGGTTACTGTTTGATTGTTTCAATTTGACTTGGTCACAAGTAAAAATTACTTTAGCAGTGGGAATGTTTACATGCATATCAAGGGCAGTACCTAGCTCCTAGCTAAAATTTTTCTACAACCACAAAAGTACCAAACAATTCCAACAGTTTTTTGTCCCTCTTCAGATATCCTGCATTTGAGTAGTGGGGCTGTTGCACAACAGGAACGAAGGACACTCTCAGGAGATAAGTAGGAAAGATTGCAGTTTGCCAGGCTGTAACCATATCTATGAGGCATTAACTTTCCCAAACACAATTTATACATCGCCCCTTGCCTTATAAAAATCCTTCTCTCCACCTTCCATCAGAACACTGCAAAGCCCAAATCAGAACCTTAATATACAGAAGTAGCACCTGTTTTTACTGTTTAGCTCTGGAAACATTTGTCTCTTCAGTGACTCCCTTTGTTTTTACACCCATTTTGAACAATATGTTTTGACAACTACTTTAGGAATTACTTTCACATTATATAGAGCTTTTCATCCAAGCATCTCAAATAACTTTACAAAGAGGGGTAAGTAATGTCTCCATTTTACAGCTGGAGAAACTGAGGTAGAGGTTAAGTGACTTGTCCAAGGTAACAAAGCAAGTCTGTGGATGAGCAGGAACTGGAGAACAGGTCTCAACTCAGTTGTGATATGAAACACTAAACCAATAGATCCCAAGGTTACAGAAATGTTTATTAAATAATTGTGTTGGGAAGACAGAAATGCAAACCATTTATTCAAAGAGCTAAATATTTATTCTGACTGCTTCCTCTTCACACTTCCATGTAAGTAAAAACCATATACCATTAATAAAAAAAGGACTGCCACCATCCTCAAAAACCATTTCCTGAAAAGCACTAAGTTTATACCTTCATATACAGACCGCAACTAAAGATGGCTGCAATCTGCTAAAAGGAAGGCAAAATAGACCCTTTTTTACAAAACCAAAGGAAAGCATACAATATTAATAAACAACCTTGATTACGGAGCACATCTATCCATCTGGGTTGTTCATTCTTTCCTAAACAAAACTAAGATCATCTGCACCAGACCTCAGTTACAGTGCAGAGTTTTCACTGTAAGCAGCAAATACTGAGTGAAAGGCCTGCAATTAACATATCTCCTCTTTTATTAGAGCTGGGCAAGGCTTGGAAAGAAAAAAAAAAGGCATTCCTAATACCTCCTAGCTTAAGGACTATAGCCACATCCACACCCCTGAGCAACATAGTTATACCAACCTATCCATCAATGGGAGGGGTTCTCCCCCCAACACAGGTACTGCCTCTCATGGCTTAACTTTTCCCTGTCATTGGCACAGAAACGTCTTCACTTAAGTGCCTCAATGGTGCAGCTGCGCCACTGCAGCATTTTAAAGACCTACCCTAAGTTAGTTTAGAAGTGAAATAATATACACTACAGACCCGTTTACGCACAAACCCACTTAACATGCAGTACCGCCATGCCTCCCAGTGCTACCTATTTAACACTCGATACAGGCATTTGCTATGTAGAGCTACAGATTTGCTCACTAACACTGAAATCAACACGAAGTGCAGAGCGGAAACGTGTTGTATGTCTTTACCGCTGACGGGGGGGAGGGGGAGGAGAGAGAGAAGGGGTAGCAATGTTAAAGCGCTGCTGTGCTTTAAGGATGTTCCTTTGCTGTGGCAACGCTTTAAGGACCTCCCCTCTCCCCGGTCGGCAACCCCACTGGTAGGGACCCTACCAGCAGGGCCACTGACAGGGGAGGCAAAAAGGGTAGGGCCATTAAAGCACTGCCATGGCAGAGCTTTAAGGATGGTCCTTCGCCGTGGCAGCTCTGGGCCGCCACCGGGGGAGGGAATTCCCGGGCCCTTGAAATCGCCATGGGAACCCCGGGCGGTGCAGACCAGGCAGCCTGGAAGGGCTGGCTGGGGGATACTGACTCCTAGCCCTGCCCCTTCCGCCAGAGGCCCTTCCCCTTCCTGAGGTCAAGCCACTCCCACCCTGGTAAGTGTCCTGAGTTACTTTGACCCTGTGTAGTAATAATAATGTTTTTATTAGATTACATGTTTGAATTTATATTCTTGCAAAGCGCGTTTAGCAGACAGGCCTGCAGTACTTGGGACACTGTGAATACATATGTAATCCTAGATAATTATACAAGTATATACAGTATAGATATTTTAAGATATTTCAGCATGGCCCTCTTAACCCGTGGTCCGTTAACCCGCGGTCGTGACGGCTTAACTCCCGACATCCGTGTGTAAACAGATCTGAACTGTATAATGAATCTTAGGTTACAGAGGCCATTAAAATAATTTTTTCTTGCATTGTTTAAAGCTTCATCTTACAGCATTTGTGCTGTGTTTCATAGAGGATCTCTAACCTACATCTGTACCATGACACATTACATGATGTGAATGATCATATCCTTTTTTATTATAAAATGAAAGAGCCCTTAAGTGTAAAATAGTATATTTGTATGCACTTTTTACACTGAGATATTATTCGAACTTAATTACACTGTACCCCTGCCAAAGTTTGCCTCAGGCTCCCCAAGAGATTGTTCAGTTTAAGAAGTTCACAGTGGACCCCCATATAGAAGTTTTACATTGGTAGAATGAATTATCAAGAGATAGATATAAACCAAGGGTTCTCAAACTGGGAGTCAGGACCCCTCAGGGGGTCACAAGGTCATTACATGGGGGGTCGTGAGCTCTCAACCTCCACCCCAAACCCCGCTTTGTCTCCAGCATTTATAATGATGTTAAATATATTTAAAAGTATGTTTAATTTATTGGGGGGGGTCGCACTCAGAGGCTTGTGATGTGAAAGGGGTCTCCAGTAAAAAAAGTTTGAGACCCACTGATATAAACACACACACACCAAGAGAGAAAAGATGGTCCAATGATTAGGGCAATAGCTTAGGACCTAGAAGATCTAGAGGGTCAATACCCTGCTCCACCACATACTTCTTGTGTAACCTCAGGCAAGTCACTTAGCCTTTCTGTGCCTCAGTAAAAATTAAGATACTTCCCTACCTCACAGGTATGTTGAGGATAAATATATAAATAACTGTGAAGCACTTTGAAATCTACTTATGAAAAGTGCTAGGTATTATATATTATTACAGCGGTTCTCAAACTGTGGGCTGTGACTCCAAAGAGGGTCATGACCCTGTTTTAATGGGGGTCACCAGGGCTGGCTTCAGCCTGGGGCAGTGTAGCTCAGGTTACAAGCCCCCTGCCTTAGGCTGAAGTGGTGGGGCTGGGCTTTGGCTTTGGCTTTGTCCTGACCCTCACCCCCGACCTGGGGTGGCAGGGCTCAGGCTTCAGTCTCCCCTCCTGAGGCCCCGTAGTAATTTTTGTTGTCAGAAGGCAGTCACAGTGCAATGAAGTTTAAGAACCCCTGCATTATTATATACTAAGTGCTAGTACAAAGGTGAGCAAACTACGGCCCACAGAACTGTCCTGCCCAGCCCCATAGCTCCTGGCTGGGCAGCTAGACCCCGGCCCTCCCCTGCAGCCACGCAGGCAACACTCTGGGCGGCATGGCAGTGTGCTTGGCTCTTGCCGGGAGGCGCAGCTCCAGATATGCTGCTCTGAGCAGCATGGTAAGGGGGCCAGGGGTTCTGGGGGGCAGTCAGGGGACAGTTGGATGGGGCAGAGGTTCAAGGGGGGGGCAAGGGACAGGGGATTGGATGGGAGTGGGGTCCCGGGGGGCCTGTCAGGGTGTGGGGGAGTGGATAGGGGTCAGGGCAGTCAAGGGATGGGGGGGGTTGGATGGGGGTAGGGTCCCAGGGGATGGTCAGGGGACAAGGAGGGGGGGTGGATGGGTAAGAGGTTCTGAGGGTGGCATTCAGGGGGCAGAAAATGAGAGGGGTCAGATAGGGGGTGGGTATAAAGTATTTGCAGAACAAGGGCCCAAAACATTAAAGCAGCAGTCAAGTCCAATTAAATCAATAGGACTAATAGTGCATAAATGTTTGCAGGGCAAGCTTGGAGCATAGTCAGTTTCAGTGTTCTCCTAGTATGGAGAGTCAGCTTCTCCTGTTGTGAGACTTCCACACAGCAACAAGTAAAAGAAACTCTTAGCAACGGAGGGAAAATGTGACTATAAAACCACAAAAAATTAGCAGGGGAACAAAAGTGTCAACTTTTAATTTGGCAATGCCTTTTAAATAAAAATGATTTTTTTTACAAAAAACTAGTTCAGTCATCAGATCTCCGTTTCCAGACATGCAGATTTTTGAGGGGCTGGGAGAAGAAAAGAAATAATTTGCTCCAACAAGAGCTCAGATGAAAATCATCAGGTCTCTCATCCCAAGTGAAGTCGCGTCTCCTGCCTAACCTGAGCCCCATTCCACCAACATGTGGCCCGGCATCACCCATTGAAACCGCAGCCGAGCCCCAGTCCAAAGAACAACAATTACTGTTACTTCCTTACCGCCCAGCGGGGCCCGCGTGCATTTCCACAGGGCAGAGAGCTGCACTTGTGGGAGCAGAAAGCCCACCAGAGCCACAACCGCAGCCCGGTTACAGGATGATGGGAGGACGGGGGTGTCACGCAAGCAGAAGCACAAAAGACAACAGCTCCCATCTTAACAGCCCCACCTGGTCCACATCTAGGGTGACCAGATGTCCCGATTTTATAGGGATAGTCACGATTTTGGGGTCTTTTTCTTATATAGGTTCCTATTACCCCCCACCACTGTCCCAATTATTCACATGTGCTGTCTGGTCACCCTACCCACGTCCAACCGCTTCCACCCTGGGGGCTTTCCTAGCCCCTGGCTCCGTCTCGCAGACTGGGGGGCGAGGTATGATGCCGGCGAGACTACAGCAGAGGACGGGCCTCAGGGCAGAGGGGAGCCCGGAGCCCTGGGCCGCGCCGCCCTTCCTCCCCCGCCCAGGGGGTCGCCCCGGCCGGGAAGAAGCCGCCTTGGCCGGGAAGGCCCCTCGCTCACCTGCACCGGGGGCAGCACCAGCAGCCAGGCGAGCAGGCTCAGGCTGCAGAGGCCCCACCTGGGGCTGCGCCGCTCGCTCCTCATGCCGGCCCGGCGGGGTGTCTCTCCTGGGGGCGCGGGGACCGCTGCTGCCGGCCGCTCCCGTAGCTCGTCAGAGGGCAGCCGGGCCGCTCCTCCCCGCGCGGGGCGGTGCCGGGCGCCGCGGGGCTCCCTGCGAGTGGCTGGAGGCGACAGCGTCTCCGCTTCTGCCTGCCTCGGCTCCTCCTCCCCGTCCCGAGCCGGGCCGCGACTCCGCCTTTTCCTGCGCTGGGGGAGGCGCCGCGGCCTGTCACGCCACCTGCGGGCGCGGCCTTTCCCCGCCCAGTGCTGCTCTGTCACCCCGCGCGCGCGCTGCTGCTGCTGGGCGGCGAGAGCCGGGGCCTGGTAGAGGAGCGCGGCCCTAGGCGAGGCCGGACCCGCCGCTGATCTCCCCGCGGGGGCCTCTCACGCGCAGCGCGAGCCAGGGGCTGCCCAGGGAGAGGCCTCGGGCCTCTTGGCGGGCGAGGGCGGGAAGGGAGCTTGCCCAGCTGGTGCTAGGGTGACCAGACCGCAAATGTGAAAAATCAGGATGGGGTGGGGGGTAATAGGAGCCTATATAAGAAAAAGACCCCAAAAATCAGGACTGTCCCTATAAAATCGGGACATCTGGTCACTCTAGCTGGTGCGCTTGCCACAGCGGAGGCCCTGACATCCCCTGGGCTTTGGATGGCGGCAGCTTGTTCAAAATATGCCCCTTAGCCCCCTGGCAGGAGCAGAGCTTTTGTGGTAGATGAGGCAGTTTTGAAGGGAGGGCCTGGAACACAACCACAAACCCAAACATGCCTGAGATGCAGGTAAACACAGATCCCAGTCTTGTGGCTGGGCCCTGCAATGGCCAGCTCAAAATCTCACAGTTAAACGCCCCTGAGCTTTAGGGTTCTTTGGATCCAAAGGTTGCACTGTGGGCTGCTCTGTATTGATTGCCTGATTTGTGAGAACAAACATAGGCTTGGTCTACACTACATACTTCAGTATAACTGTCACTCAAGGGTGTGAAAAATCCACACTCCTGAGTGACATAGATACACTGAAGTTAACTCCCCATGTAGGCAGCGGTGTGTCAACGAGAGAGCTGCAGCCAACATAGCTGCCACGTTTTGTGGAAGTAGAGTTATTAAGCCAACGGGAGAGCTCTCTCCCATTGGCTTAGAGCATCTTCACCAGATGCACTATAGCAGCGCAGCTGCAAATTTGTAGTGTAGACCTGCCTTTAATTTATGCACTGACTACTGTCACTCTAAATCTAACTTCTCAGTCCTCATCCTCAACGGAAACCTGCACAACACTCAAAAGATGAACATGAAAGCTTAAATTCATATCTGCTAGACACTAAAAATCATGGATTTAAGTTTATTACAACAATCTGTAACCCACGAATCCCCCTTTTTTAAAATTTATGACTACAGTGGTGTTAATGGGCTACTTCACTGTAAATGGTTTCTTACAATATGTGTTAACTACTTATGCTAAACAATCTGTTCCACCTGTGACACTGGATATGTCAGACCTGTAAAGCTGGGAGGGCCATATTACTCCAAAAAAAACAGCTGAGGGCTGAAACACCCCACCCCCCCAGCGCCTCCAAAACACTACCCACCCCAGACCCCCTGAAACACAACACCCACCCCGCCAGCGCCGCCTGCCCCATGGAAACAAATCATCCTTTCCCAGCACTGCCCCGCCCCACCCCACCGAAACAGCTGTGGGCCGAAAAGGAAGGTTGTGGGGTTGGGGATGGGGGTGATACTTTATTAAGAATTTTTCAATTAAAGCAAACAATTGTATGTATAAAGAACAGGAGTACTTGTGGCACCTTAAAGACTAAGTATCAGAGAGGTAGCCGTGTTAGTCTGGTTCTGTAAAAGCAGCAAAGAATCCTGTGGCACCTTATAGACTAACAGACGTTTTGCAGCATGAGCTTTCGTGGGTGAATACCCACTTCGTCGGATGCAAGCACCCAGGAAAGCTCATGCTGCAAAACGTCTGTTAGTCTATAAGGTGCCACAGGATTAGGGTGACCAGACGTCCCGATTTTATCGGGACTGTCCCGATATTTGCTTGTTTGTCCCACGTCCCGACCAATGTTAGGTCGGGACACTGGACAAACAAGCAAAGGCTCCGGAGCCCGAAGGGCTCGCGCCCTCCCCTGCCCCGACTCCGCCCCCTCCTTCCCCCATTGGATCCTTCCCCAAATCCTCGCCCCCATCCCTGCCCCCTCACTGCCCCATTGTCTCCCTCCCCAAATCCCCGCCTCTTTCCAAGCATGCCATGCCCAGGAGACTCAGGGGAGTGCGGGGCCGGGGTGAGTGTGAGTCTGGCCTGGCCCCGAGCTGGCAGGACTCGGGCGCGGTACCTGGAGGGAGAGTAGGGGGGCGGCCCGTGGGGCTAGGTGGCGGCTGTTCTCCCCACCTGGGCAGGGGACTCGGGAGCAGCCACTGCTGCAGCTCCCACTGCTGGGGGGGTGGGGGGGGAAGTGGCCAAGCACGTGGCGCTCGGCGGCTGCGGCTTTGGTGCCCGGGCCTGAACCCCCCGAGCCCGGGCCTGCTGCGGGGCAGCGCGCACACTGCGCTCAGCCCCTGGCCAGTCGCGTCTGGGCTGGCTGCCCAGCTGGTGCAATCCCGTGGCGGAGGCATCGGCAGCCCAGTCCCGTTCGTTCCCCTGCAGGACCCGAGCGGGATGCGGGGGGCTGGGGCCTGCTGCCCCCACTCCGAGGCCACCCGCAGGATTGCACCAGCTGGGCAGCCAGCCCAGACGCGAGTGGCCAGGGGCTGGGTATGCGCAGCGTGCGCGCTGGGTCCCCGCAGCAGGCCCGGGCTCGGGGGGTTCGTGGGCGCCAGAGCCGCAGCTGCCGAGCTTGGCCAGCGGCCGCTTCCTCCCCCCGCAGCAGTGGGAGCTGCAGCAGCGGCTGCTCCTGAGTCCTGCTGCCCAGGTGGGGAGAACAGCCGCTGCCTGGGCCCGCAGGCCACCCCGTACTCTCCCTCCAGATACCGCGCCTGAGTCCTGCCTGCTCGGGGCCAGGCTGGACTCACACTCACCCCGGTCCCGTGCTCCCCTGAGTCTCTCGGGCCTCCCTCCAGCGCTTGCAGAGGGAGGAGGAATCGGGGGTGGGGGATTTTTTTTTTTTTGCTCTGCCGCCATTTTTTCCCCCTCTGCCCCCGCCCCGCCCCCCCGCGTCCCGATATTTGACCTGGGTGATCTGGTCACCCTACACAGGATTCTTTGCTGCTCTTAAAGACTAACAAATCTATTTTAGCATGAGCTTTCGTGAGCTACAGCTCACTTCTTCGGATGCATAGAATGGAACACACAGACAGGAGATATTTATACATACAGAGAACATGAAAAGGTGGAATTATGCATAACAACAGGAAAAGTCTAGTCAATTGAGATGAGCTATCATCAGCAGGAGAAAAAAAAACTTTTTGAAGTGATAATTAAGATGGCCCATAGAAGGTGTGAGGAGAACTTAACATAGGGAAATAGATTCAATTAGTGTAATGACCCAACCATTCCCAGTGTCTGTTTAGGCCAGAGTTAATTGTATCTAATTTGCATATTAATTCGAGTTCAGCAGTTTCTCTTTGGAGTCTGTTTTTGAAGTTTTTTTGTTGCAAAATTGCCACCTTCAAGTCTGTCACTGAGTGGTTAGAGAGGTTGAAGTGTTCTCCCACTGGTTTTTGAATGTTATGATTCCTGATGTCAGATTTGTGTCCATTTATTCTTTTGCGTAGAGACTGTCCGGTTTGGCCAATGTACATGGCAGAGGGGCATTGCTGGCACATGATGGCATATATCACGTTGGTAGATGTGCAGGTGTACGAGCCCGTGATGGCGTGTCTGATGTGATTAGGTCCCATGATGGTGTCACTTGAATGGATATGTGGACAGAGCTGGCATCGGGCTTTGTTGCAAGGATAGGTTCCTGGGTTAGTGTTTATGTTGTATGGTGTGCGGTTGCTGGTGAGTATTTGCTTCAGGTTGGGAGGCTGTCTATAAGCGAGGACTGGCCTGTCTCCCAAGATCTGTGAGAGTGAGGGATCATCTTTAAGGATTGGTTGCAGATCTTTGATGATGCGCTAGAGAGGTTTTAGTTGGGGGCTGTAGGTGATGGCTAGTGGCGTTCTGTTATTTTCTTTTTTAGGCCTGTCCTGTAGTAGGTGGCTTCTGGGTACTCTTCTGGCTCTGTCAATCTGTTTTTTCACTTCAGCAGGTGGGTATTGTAGTTTTAAGAATGCTTGATAGAGATCTTGTAGGTGTTTATCTCTGTCTGAGGGATTGGAGCAAATACGGTTGTATCTTACAGCTTGGCTGTAGACAATGGATCATGTGGTGTGTCCGGGATGGAAGCTGGAGGCATGTAAGTAAGTATAGCGGTCAGTGGGTTTCCGGTATAGGGTGCTATTTAGGTGACCATCGTTTATTAGCACAGTAGTGTCTAGGAAATGGACCGCTTGTGTGGATTGGTCTAGGCTGAGGTTGACGGTGGGATGGAAATTGTTAAAATCACGGTGGAATTCCTCGAGGGCTTCTTTTCCATGAGTCCAGATGATGAAGATGTCATCAATGTAGCGCAAGTAGAGTAGGGGCGTTTGGGAACGAGAGCTAAGGAAGCGTTGTTCTAAGTCAGCCATAAAGATGTTGGCATACTGAAGGGCCATGCGGGTACCCATAACAGTGCCACTGACTTGAAGATATATATTGTCCCCAAATGTGAAATAGTTGTGGGTGAGGACAAAGTCACAAAGTTCAGCCACCAGGTTAGCCGTGATATTACCGGGGATACTGTTCCTGATGGCTTGTAGTCCATCTTTGTGTGGAATGTTGGTGTAGAGGGCTTCCACATCCATAGTGGCCAGAATGGTGTTTTCTGGAAGATCACCGATGGATTGTAGTTTCCTCAGGAAGTTAGTGGTGTCTCGAAGATAGCTGGGAGTGCTGGTAGCATAGGGCCTGAGGAGAGAGTCCACATAGCCAGACAATCCTGCTGTTAAGGTGCCAATGCTTGAGATGATGGGGCGTCCAGGATTTCCAGGTTTATGGATCTTGGGTAGCAAATAGAATACACCTGGTCGGGGTTCTAGGCATGTGTCTGTACAGATCTGTTCCTGTGCTTTCTCTGGGAGTTTTTTGAGCAGATGGTGTAGTTTCTTTCAGTCCCACTTACCAAAAGAAACGTTGGCTCCCTCACTCTCCACCCTGCCATTGGCCCCCTCACCACCCTGCCCACCCGCTGGCCAGCTGTTGGCTTGCCTACACACCCCCCGCAGGCCGCACAGTGAGCCCACGCGGGTCACATGTGGCCTGTGGGCCATATGTTGTGCAGGCCTGGGATATGTTTATAAGGGGAGAAAAAACTCACAGCTGCCCCCAGGCCAGCTGACTTGGGCTCCAGAGGCTGGGGCTCCAGAGCTGAAATTGCTGTGTAGATGTTCAGGCTTTCGCTGGAGCCTGAACTCTGGGATCCTGCAAGGGTGGAGAGTCTCAGAACACTGGCTCCAGCCCAAGCTCGAACTTCTACACAGCAATTTTTATCACCACAGCCGAAGACCTGCTGGCCTGAGTCAGTTGACCTGGGCCAGCCATAGCCATGCCACAGGGCTTTTATCCCAGTATAGACATACCCTCTGAGTACTCTCCTAGACCTGAAGAAGAGCTCTGTGTAGCTCTAAAGCTTGATTCACCAACAGAAGTTGGTCCAATAAAAGATATTACCTCACCCACTTTGTCACCCTGAATACTAGGAGGTTATCATTAAATCCCTCCTTAAAAATGTAAGCATTGATTTAACAGATCCTATGTCTCTTTTTCGCAATCTCAGTTATTCTCATTGTGACAGCATAACAGTTTTTATCTGACCTGAAAGTGTTATGGTAGGCCCTGATGCTGCAGAAGCTTTTGTATGTGCTTAAATTTATGCATGTGAGTAGTCTCATTGACTTTATGGATCTGCTCATCTGTGTAAGTGTTTCCAGCATTGGCCCCCTAGAAGCTGCAGAAAAGTGCTGAGTTTATCATGAACTGATGGTGGAATTTTATTAGTTCATTAGTTTAAGGCTTGGACATCTTTTTTATTAATTAAAGCATTTAAAATGCTGTTTCTTCCTTTTGTGGGGCACAAATGGACGTTTTTCAGATGGACATTGTGGTGAATGGTCTGAATTCGCCAATTTATGAGCATCACAAGACTGCAGTCAGCTTACCGAGAGGCTAGCCAGCGAGGGAACAGATAAGTGATTCAGAGTATCCTATCCAAGTGTTAAAAATAAAACATGACTCATTTTGCAATCCAAAATGCATACTAGCCACTTTCCCAGTGTACGCATCTTGTCTCACATGGTTTATGACATTTTTTCTAGTAGAGGCATGTCCTGAAAAGAGCAGCAAACCTACAGGAAAACAGCCTGAGTTTAGATATAGCCATCACTACACTCTATTTTAATTGAGGAGGATTACTTGACTTCATCTGCTCACCAGTAACCAACCTGTCCATGACTTAGAATACTTTTTACTTTAGCTGAGTCTAGAATCTACCCGTTGTATACTTTGTATATTGGTTTGCTAAATTTGTAAAGTGATTTGAGACCCTTCAGGGTGAAAAATTCTGTATAAATTATATTAGGTGTCTAGCTAATGCATTTATTCTATAAATCTGCAAGTTAGTGTAAATTATATGCTGTACATTACAAACTGCTAAATAGTTTAAAAAACACTACTTTGGACAGGCTTTTTACATTTTTTAATATTTTAATCTCAACCCTGTGCAAGATGGATCAATGCTATGTTAATACAAACAATATGTTTTAACACTATCTTCTGAAACGAAGTAGCTGAAATTATGTGCTACCAAATTAATTCTTAGTGTAACCCTGTTGATTTCACTGGCCCATATACTTTTGTTTACATAGGTGAAACATGCTCATGTACAAACTGTTGAGGTCAAGTGGCCTGATCCATGTTGTAATCCCTGGTTTGGGAAGGAGGAGTATCCAATCTGCTAATGTATTTGTAATCTGATTTTAAGAAAACAGACTGAATAAACAGAGAGTGAGACACACACACACAGATACTCATAGTGTATGGTTCATATACAGCAACTGCTGTCTTGTGCAAACATTTATAAATGATACGCCTACAACAAAATGAAGCAAAAGCTTGGTAACCTGACTAACCATCACCATCTGTTGGTGAAAAGATGAATTGCTGTTTATAAATGCTAAAAGTACAAGCCCCCATCTTATCAACAGTATTGCTGGCCCAGAGGGGACTCTGGTGCAGGGGCGGCTCCAGGCCCCAGCACGCCAAGCGCGTGCTTGGGGCGGCATGCTGCGGGGGGCGATCTGCCAGTCGCCGGGAGGGTGGCAGGCAGGGCTCCGCTGGACCTCCCACAGACATGCCTGCAGAGGGTCCGCTGGTCCCGTGGCTTCGGTGGAGCTGCGGGACCAGCGGACCCTCCACAGGCACGCCTGCGGGCGGTCCACCAAAGCCGCAGGACCAGCGGACCCTCCGCAGGCACGCCTGCGGGAGGTCCACCGCAGCCGCGGGACTGGCAACCGGCAGAGCGCCCCCCACGGCATGCTGCCGTGCTTGGGGCGGCAAAATGTCTAGAGCTGCCCCTGCTCTTGTGACCAAAGAGCGGGTGGGACCAGAGCCGTAACAAGGAATTTTTGCACCCGAGGCAAGGGCTGGCTCCAGGCTCTTCGGCGGCAATTCGGTGGCGGGTCCCTGAGTCCCTGTCAGAGGGAAGGGTCTGCCGCCGCATTGCCGCCGCTGCTTCATTCATTCTTCGGCGGCAAGTCTCTGAGTCCCTCTCGGAGAGAAAGACCTACCACCAAATTGCTGCTGAAGAATGAATGAAGCGGCGGCGGCAATTTGGCAGCAGGTCCTTCCTGCCGAGAGGAACTCAGGGATTTGCCGCCGAAGAAGTGGCGGTGATAGAGCTGCCGCCGAAGCGCCGCCGATTGCAGTAAAGCTGTGCCCCTCCGCTTTGCGCGCCCGAGGCAAGTGCCTCACTCGCCTCGCCTTTGTTACGGCACTGGGTGGGACTATGGCCCAGTCTCCACTGTGTGCAGGCATGGCTATGCTGCGAGGAAAGTTGTCTACCCTTGTTGAAAAAATTTAACAAGTGCCACCACCCAGCATGCTCCTTCCAGAGCCCAGGCAGCATTATACTTTGCAAAGACATAATGTGTCTAGGTGCTGCCTCTTGGGCCGTGTATTTCCTTCCCTTCCCTATTGTGGCTTGGCCTATACAGACACATAACTGAGTCTACAGTTCCCACAAAAACCACAACTGCTTCCCTGAAGTTTCAAAAGTGGAATCAGCTAAAGAAGATCTGCACCCACAGCTGGAAAAGCAGTACATAATTATTTCACATTGATCTGTCATAGGTGCTGAGCTAGCGGTGCAGGGGGTGCTGCAGCACCCCTGGCTTGAAGGGGTTTCCATTATATACAGGGTTTAAAGTTTGGTTCAATGGCTCTCAGCACCCTCCCTATAAAAAATGGTCCAGCACCCCTGAGATCTGTGTAACAATGTCAGTAAAATTTCTGGTTTTCCAGTAATTTATTATTAATATTACCATTTGTGATTTGTATTGCAACAACACCCAAAGGCCTCAGTAGGAATAGGGGACTACATTGTGCTAGGCTTGTACAAACAGACAGGAAGGCATATTCTTTCCCTGGAGATCTTGCAATTACAGACAAGATGCAACAAGTGAGTTAGTAGGTTTCAACTAATGTCACACCCACCTCCTACTACAGTAAATCCAAACAGGTACAGCATGTTCCAAAGCTGATTTTCAGATTTAATCAGAATTATTCTGCCAGTCCTGAGAAAATTGGTGTTTGCTAGTTAGTTCTGTACACATTCCTTTTGTAGGCTTGTCTGTGTTAACCTTCTTCATCTGTATGGTAGGTTTACACCTTTTGTTAATCTTTCCTCAGTGTACTTAATGCTTTGGTCAAGTACTATTAGCGTCCAAGTTCCTAGCTGGAAGCAACAAGCCATATATTATAGAAGAGAGAGAGCCTGTTATCAGTTTGATGCTGCTAGCAATCACCTGGTTGTATAAGAAGACATAATGGACCAAATCCTCAAAGGTACCTAAATACCTCTGAGGATCTGGGCCAATGCATTTAGGCACTGAAATACCTTCACCTCCCTAGTTTGCCTCAGCCTATGCAGAAATGTATAAAACATTTGCCCAGTGCTGGTGCTTCTAATGCTACAATGTGTCTTTGATCACCATATCTGCCTCTGCACATTTCTGTGGCTGTTTCACCACCTGTCTATTGCCCTTATTTACTCATCTAACGATTGCAGGCACTGTTGTAATTTTTAATCATGTCTTATCTGTGTCTGTCACTGAGGTCACTGGAATGGGATCAGCTGTAGTAAAACGTGGGTGGGAACCATTGTCTAGTAGTGACTGAGGATTTGTCTACACTGCCAATTGAATGACAAAACTTTTGTCGTTCATGGGTGCTTAAAAAAGCCCCGGCCCCCATCCCCACCCATGAAAGACAAAAGTTTTGCCACAGCAAGTGGTAAACGGCTCGTTATTGGCAGGAGCACTCTCGACAACGCAAACCCCACTCATAGGGGGTGGAAGTATTTTGTCGGCAAAAGTCCCGACAAACAGCGTTTACACTGCCCGACTTTTAGCGACAGGATGGTGTCGCTAAAAGCTGTGTAGTGTGTACAGGGGCAGCTCTATGTTTTTTGCCGCCCCAAGCACGGCAGTCAGCCGGTCTTTGGTGGCACGCCTGCAGGTGGTCCGCGGTGACGCATTTGGCGGCATTTCCTGTGGGTGATCTGATGGTCCCACACCTTCGGCACCCTCCACCGAATTCGAGGAACCGGCGGACTCCCGCAGAAACTCTGTTGAAGGCTGCCTGACTCCCGCCCTCGTGGCAACCAGCACGCCCCCCCCACGGCTTGCTGCCCCAGGCACGTGCTTGCTGCGCTGGTGCCTGGAGCCGCCCCTGTCTGTGGGATTCTCAGAAGGAAAGCACCATAGAAAAGCAATGTAGTGGAAGTAGTAGTATAATTTTTCACAGCTTCATCAGGGTTTGACTAAGGAAATTCTGCGCTTCTGCTGCCCATATTGTACATATTCTGTGGATAAAGTCTGAAGTGCTGTCAAACTGACACAGTTCACAAGCACTGAACATTTGAGGAAATTCAAACTGAACCCTTGCCAATACCTGTGAATGGCTAATAACTCCAGGCATCCCTTCAGTTTGTTCCCAGTCCATGGGAGCACGATGAAAAGGATGTGCTTTGGCAAGTAGGTGTTTTCCCTGCTCTTTCCTGATCTAACAGTGCTCTCACACTATGACTGGACTCATGTTTTTTCTATCAATTTTATGGGGGAGATGGTCTCTTTAATTCTTTACATTGGCAAATCAGAAACTGCTATTGATTCAATAGATTTTAAGGCCAGAAGAGATCACTGTGATCATCGAGTCTTACCTCCTGTATAATACAAGCCATTGAATGTCACCAAGTGATTTCTGCATCACGCCTATAATGTCTAGCTGAGTTAGAGCATATCTTTTAGAAAAAAAATCTAATCTTAATTTCAAGATTTCAAGTGATGAAGAATCTACCACTTCCCTAGGTAAATTATTCCAGTGGTTACACCTTATTTCTGGTCTGAATTTGTCTAGTTTCAGTTTCCAGCCATTGGATTTTGTTATGCTCTTGTCTGCTAAATTAACTAGCCCTCTGTTATCAGAAATCTTCTCCCTATGTGGGTATTTATAAACCATTAATAAGTCACCTCTTAACTTTTTCTGGAATAAGCTAAATAGCTTGAGCTTCTTAAGTCTTCTTTATTTCACTGCTCCTGTAGAAATATTTGATAAGGATGCATGCAATCTCTAGAAAACACAATTAATTGCAATAGAAAACTGCTGTAATAGGATAAAAAGTCTGGGGCATCGCACACAAAAGCAATTTAGACTGTCTTTTATTAGGGTAAAAAAACTACTGAATACAATAGTATGCATAGCAAGAGAGTGTAGGCATTTCTTTGAATTGAAATGGGAGAGATCAATGCAAAACTTTGTTTAATTTTTTAAAAAAAGGAGCAGAACCATCAAGATGTGTATATCATAGGTGCCATGGGCTGGAGCACCCATGGGGAAAAAATGGTGGGTGCTGAGCACCCACCGGCAGCCCCCCCCCATCAGCACTCCCCCTCCTCCCAGTGCCTCCACTGGCGGCCCCTGCCAATCAGCGCTTCCCCCTCCCTTCCTGCACCTCCCGCCTGCTGCAATCAGCTGTTTTGCGGCATGCAGGAGGCTGGTGGGGGAAGGGAGGAGGAGCAAGGATGTCATGCTCGGGGAAGGGGGCAGAACAGGGTGGGAAGAAGCAGGATAGGGATTGAGTGGGGGTGTGAAGGGGCGGGGACAGGGCGGGGGTGTGGCCTTGAGGGAAAGGGTGGAGTGGGGGCAGGGCCTGGGGCAGAGCCGGAGTCGAGCACCGCTCCCCCAGCACAATGGAAAGTCAGCACCTGTGTTGTATATGACTTACGGAGTAGCAGTGTGAGCTTATTTCACATTTATTTTTCTTTCCTCTCCCTCCTTTGGGACCTGATCCAAAAGACATTAAAGTCAATGGGAGCCTTTCAATGGTCTTTTGATCAGGCCCTTGGTTTGTCATGCTGAATTTAGTCTGCATGCTCTTCAGGGTGGGAACATTGCCTTTACTAGCTTTGTGGAGTTCCTAACTCATCTCCAGATGCTTGAAAAATACTGAAGGTATAAGGAACTGGCTGGAGCAGAATGGTGTTAAGAAAAACAGGACCTAGAAAATCACTTACTGTATTCTGTAACAGTTTAAGCTTATTCATATACAAACTGTACACTGCTATTACATGTGGAAACAAACCTACACAGGAGGATAGCAAATAACCCCTGAATTTTAAAAACAGTAAAAGAAAGCTGAATAGCATAGTCATTTAATTTGAATGATGGCATGGAAAAGTGTGCCCTAACAAAGCAATATACCCAGTGTAGCATCATTATATTTCATTGAATAAGATAAATGTGCATAGGTTTTATAAAATATACAGCACCGCAAGTCAAAGAGAACACTGGAATTCAGAAAAGAATGACAATTATAACAAAACTCTATGGACCAAATGTGGAGCTGCGATGAGAAGGTTCAGCTCCGTTTATCTCTATGTGTGCACACTGCTGAAAACCAGAGCCTTGTGCAGTCTTCGGGGTTGTTCATATGTGTGTTATGTATAAATACAGTACCAATACCTAATGTAGTGCAACACTACAGTAAAACCAGGATTCCAAACAAACATTTTTAATGCCATTTTATTCCTTTCCCGTGTTAATTTTAAATATAATGCTTATGGACCTATTTCTGTGCAGCTTATTTTCTTGTGCAACCCAATAGAAGTTAATGGGACTTCATTGAGTCTGGCTTAATTAGGGTTATTTATCTCTTGATCCACATGGGGGAATTTATATGTATAAATTAACTGTCTGCACCTCAAAAGACCTGGATGCTTGGGAATCACATTTGTCACATGCTCTTTTTTTTAAGTTCAAGCATCATGGCCCAGCTGTTTAAGATCTTTTATTCTAAATAAATTTTGCGTGCACGACACAAAACATAGAAAGGCCTTTGCAAAAAGAGTATGGACCAAATTTATCATTTAAGTTAGTAGGGTTTCCCCAGAGATCAACAATGGCCCTTTGTATTTTGGGCATTTGTTATGAATCACCTGTGTTAATTGAGGGCCAATTTGT
Organism: Mauremys mutica; assembly: GCF_020497125.1. Taxonomy (NCBI): domain Eukaryota; kingdom Metazoa; phylum Chordata; order Testudines; family Geoemydidae; genus Mauremys; species Mauremys mutica. Next base: position 83,642,040 of record NC_059073.1, on the reverse strand, counting down.
GGTTGCAGATGTGTGGGCTGAATCGCGTGCTACCACTATAGCTGTGACTTTTCAAAGGGGAAATGAAATATATGAAAAGGACAATTTAATTAAAATGAAAGGGCCACCATATTCATTATGCTTGGATGAATAAAGAAAGCTAGATTATTCTTGCAGTTAGGCCCTGACTCTGAGGCAAATTAGCACTGTACTTAATAAAGTGCATTTACTATGGCCTGCAGCTGTACCACCTTGTGCTCTGCTCCTGTCAGCTCTCATAAGCTAAACAGGGCTGGGCGGGGCCAGTACTTGGCTAGGTGACCTCCAAGGAAGACCTAGGCGGTGCTATGATTCAATCTATGTAACTGTTCCCCCGTGTCATTACCAAACATGTCCCCTAGCACATTACTGGGGGCCTTGTGGTGGTGGGCTTAAGTTTATGAGGTCACAGAGAGCTCTATGTGTCCATGGGCTCTGATTGCACTGTACCAAGTCTGGAACGTCAGCTTTTTCAATGCTTTGTAGCTCTTCCTCGATGCTCATCCTCTCTTCCTTCTATGGTCTGACATAAGTACTTGAAAGGGGTGGTGCTAGAGATCTTTTCCTCCTTTTTTACTCACTGTGTTTGTAGCTTGCACATACTCTACTAGACTGTGCATTCACTCATTGCTGAGGAGAGGTCATGAGGATGTAGCACCTGAAAAGGTCACAGGTGGAGAGGGGTATTGGAGGGGGCCCCGTGAATCTTACTTTGCAGAGTGGCCAAATCAGGGCCACTGTACTTCTGGAGATGCTGTCTTTTGGGTGAAATGTAAAACCAAGGTCCCAAGCACGGGTGGTTATGAGAGACCCCGCGGCACTTTATATGAGTGTAAGGTATTAACTCTGAAGTCCTGCCACATTTTAATTCACTTGCCTACCCTCATTTCCACTGCTATTCCAGCTGGGTACAGTATACCTTAATGTGTGGCTTAAAATGTTGTGTAGTGCTGCAGTGAGCTGTTACACAGCTGCTGCTCTCTTCCCACCTCCACCCTCCCAGAAGTGAATGCAATTTAGTGGTGGATGAAGTGATTCATATATATCTCCCTGCCTACTTCACAGGTACATTCTGAAGCTCATGAAGCTAATAATGTTTGTAAAGTGCTTTGCAATCCTTGGACAAAATGTACAATAGCAGTGCAAAGTAAATAGGGTGAATAGCATTGAAGTAAATAGGATGAAATTCAATAAGGACTAATGTAAAGTATTCCACTTAGGAAGGAACACTCAGTTGCACACATACAAAATATGAAATGACTGCCTAGGAAGGAGTACTGCGGAAAGGGTTCTGGGGGTCATAGTGGACCACAAGCTAAATAGGAGTCAACAGTGTAACACTGTTGCAAAAAAAGCGAACGTCATTCTGGGATGTATTGGCAGGTGTGTTGTGAGCAAGACACGAGAAGTAATTCTTCCGCTCCACTCCGCACTGATTAGACCTCAACTGGAGTATTGTCTCCAGTTCTGGGTGCCACAATTCAGGAAAAAGGTGGACAGATTGGAGAAAGTCCAAAGAAGAGCAACAAAAATGATTAAAGATCTAGAAAGCATGACCTATGAGGGAAGATTGAAAAAACTTGATTTGTTTAGTCTGGAGAAGAGAAGACTGAGAGGGAACATAACAGTTTTCAAGTACATAAAAAGTTGTTACAAGGATGAGGGAGAAAAATTGTTCTTAACCTCTGAGGGTAGGACAAGAAGCTATGGGCTTAAATTGCAGCAAGGGAGATTTAGGTTGGACAGTAGGAAAACTTCCTAACTGTCAGGGTGGTTAAGCACTGGAATAAATTGCCCAGGGAGGTTGTGGAATCTCCATCATTGGAGATTTTTAAGAGCACACTAGACAAACACCTGTCAGGGATGGTCTGATAATACTCAGTCCTGCCATGAATGCCGGACACTAGACTAGATGACCTCCCGAGGTCCCTTCCAGTCCTATGATTCTGTGATTGTGATTAATATAAATGCTGACTCACTCCAGCAACGAAGAGAAAGCAGGTCTCCTCTTTGGAATAATCAACAAATCCTATTAGTATATGTATGTGCAACACTGTGAAGACGAAAGGGGCTAAGTGTACAGAAGTATTTTAACACTTTCACTGTGAGGAGGGATGTTTCATTGCATGGGGAGGTATGCTACTGCAATTTCCAAACCTATCTGCATTTACACTGTGCATCTTTGATTATTTTCCTCATGGGCATCTGAGCCTGAAACAGCCTCCTTCAGAGGCATGGAGCTCAAATAAATACTCAAAGTAAAGGGCTGGGATCTTTCCTGTTTTTCAGTCCCAGTCTTGCTGAAGTCACTTTTGCCCTGATCCTCCCTTTTTGACAAAGCCCAATACGGTTCTATTTTAAAAGGGGGATCAAGGAGACTGGTAGTGCTCTCTCCGCTCAGGGATAAAATGCACTCTCTGCTGTGGACATCTCTAAAAGGGGCCCTTAGGGCTTCCTCATAGCAGCAAGAATCCCAGACATTCAACAGCTGTGTCAGAGTCTCCCTGCCCCAACAGTTAGCCAGATGTGGAAGAAATGGGGAACACACTCAAGAACCTGAAAAGTCCTGTAGTAATGCAGGGGGAGACACCCACAGAGAGGCCTGGAACAGCCCCCTCCTTGATTTCTGCTCATCTTGGGCAGGACTGGAGACAAATACTCACTGAGAAGCCTTCACTAACTGGCAGTGGCGGATTAATGATTTTGCCACCCCTAGGCCCTGAAATAATTGTCGCCCCGCCCACCCCTGGCCCTGCCCCAACTCCACCCATTCCCCACCCCCATTCCAACCCCTTCCCCAAAGTCCCACCCCAGCCCCACCTCTTCCCCCAGCGCACCCGTTCCCCCTCCTCCCCCTCCCTCCCTTCCCCACGAAACAGCTGTTTCGCTGCGCAAGCACTGGGAGGGAGGGGAGAGAAACAGGACGCGGCGGCACGCTCGCAGAGGTGAGCTGGAGCAGGAGAGCTTCTCCGTGGGTGCTCAAGTTTGCTGCCCCTTCAAATTTGCTGCCCTAGGCCTAGGCCTTGTCGGCCTAGGCGATAATACGCTGCTGCTAACTGGCCACCTGAGCTTTGATCTCTCAGTGCCTTTATTCCAGCTGTAGACAGGGCCACTGCTGGCTACTCTCTCTCTCTACTTTGACCTGGTGTGAGAAAAGAGGGCTGTCAGTGGCCAGTTCCTCTCTCTTCTGGAGTCAGAGAAGCCAAATATTCCTCCCTTTGGGAGTGTGGCTTGTCCAATACTGCATGACTAAGGTGTGTTTGACCTTGACTCACCCACTGAGGCTGGCTATTGAGGGCTTTAAGTGATTGTCTGCCTGCCTCACAGCTGGCTTCTCTTTGCATGATCTTCATTGCCTCTAGTCACTTCCACCCACTGCTGCTCTGAAGAAGCTCTAGGGAGACCCTTCTCTGAAGTGATTGGGGGGAGGAAGGGGAGAGGACTTACTCCTGAGGGGGCAAGGCTGCCTAGAATCCCTTAACTTCCTCCAAAACAACAACTTTAGAAAACGGCCCCAGAGAGCCACACTGGGTTATTAATGAACACAAAGCTTGAGTCCAGTCCCGTGAGGTGCCGCACAACCCAAGTTCCTACTTAAGTCAATGGGATTTGAGGGTGCTTAGTACTTCCCAGCCTCTTGCAGGGTAAGATCCTGAGTGTCATGGAGACAGCAATGCTTTAAGTATCTATGCATAATTCTTTAATCCCATACTAACTTGTCTACAAGATTCAGTTAGGCAAAAGTATTGCTTTAATTCAAGGAAAGCAGAGTTTTAATTACCCAACCAAGCAGATTGTTCTGGTAACATCTCATACTCTAACAGGAAAGCATTCGGCTTTCCCTTCTAATACCATATATAACAATAGTAGCTTGCAAGCAAAGGTGCATTCACTTCTTCTATTAACCAGGATCTGGATTCTCCCCCACCTCCCTTGCCCTCAAGAAAACAATAACTTGCAGGTTCCTGGTTTTATGGCTATGATCCATATGTTGGAGGAAACAGTTTGCACTAAAGTGAACTATACTCCCTCAAGCAATAGTAAAGTGACTCTTTTTTATTCACTAAAGGAAGAGTGCAATGATTCAACTAAATGTCAGACTTGCAGTCTAATTTTAACAGGGCAGCAGTCTATGTTTCCTTGGGAACAAAAGCCCTGTCTACACTAATACTTTGAAGCAACTTGCCATGATTTGGAGGTGGGCTGAATGGTGTGTGTCCACGTACTGAGTTAGCACCATGTCTGAACCTCACCAAGGGAAATCTGTAACATGGGTTTGACTAACATGATTTAGGGCATGCCTATACTGACTGCAATAACTACTGTATATTGATGTAACATGGTACAGGGCCACGGTTAAAACATGTCAAGGTCCTATCCACATTGCAGACCCTTAACCATGCTACACTAGAGGTCTGAAGCACAGCAAGATTAAAGGTTGCAGCTGACTGTTCTAGCACTATTTATTAATGCAGCCATTTATTATGGCCACACTAATGGGCCTATACTGTATAAACTGGTGTAATGTTACTCCTGGGGGAATTCTGCACCACTGCGCATATGCAGAATTTATGTCCCCGCAGATTTCTTTGCTTCCTTGAAGAAAAATGACTTTCTGATGGGGAAGCCACAAGAGCAGTCACGTGACCTTGCCCAGTGTAGTTTTTGAGTGCCCAAGGGAACCAGCAGAGAGCTAACTCTCTCTGGGGTAGGGGGCAGAATTGGAGAAGACTTGGCAGGTGGCTCCTGCCCTGCCCCAGGCTCAACTGCTAGTCCTGGCTGGGCTAGGGAGGACGGGACTTCCTCTTCCTTTGCACGGCATTCGGGGCTGGTTCAGACCCACCCTGAGATTTCTCCCCCAGCTGCAGGAAGTTCTGCAAACTACCCCCCCCACACACACACACGTCCTGCATCCATCGCTCCTCAGCTGCAGGGGGAGGGATCACTGTACATAGAGCTGCTTCCCCATCCACCATGCACCCAGACTCCCCTCATACCCAGACTCTCCCACGGAGCCTCACACTCCCCGCACCCAGAACCCCCCTGAGGAGCCCCACTCCCCCTGCACCTGGACCACCCCGCTAACTCACCCAGATCCCCACCTCACCTCGCCCCAACCAGCTGCACCTGGATCGCCACCCCGCTGGATCACCACCTCCGAGCTCTATCCCACCACACCCAGACCCCCCTGCTAAGCTCTATCCCCTCCCATGCCTAGATCCCCCCCCACCCCTGCTGAGCCCCAACCACCTTCACCTGGACCCTCCTGCAGCATCCCATTACCGTTGCATCCAGAACCAAACAAGTCCCTGTGCATCCAGATCCCCCCGCCCACCTGAATTCCTCACTGAGCTACCTGCATCCACATGCCCGCCCCCCAGAACCCTCTCAAACCACACCTGGATCCCCCCCACACTAAGCCCCTCCACACTTGGATCCTGCTGGACTGAACCTGCCTGCCATACATGGTGCATCTGGCATGGAGCAGCAGGGCCCTGGGGTGTTTGTGGGGCAGGCCCAGTCAGGGTCAGGCCCAGTCAGGGTCAGGGTTGGGTCCAGCCTCACCAGTGAATCCGTGCCCGGGGGAAGCTGCAGAGTGATCTCCCACCTCTATGCAGCGAGTGGCCTGTGCTCCCCCATGCCATGCTGGAGCCTCCACATTTATTTGACAAATACAATTTACAGAATTTTGCAGAATTTTAAAATATTGTACGCAGAATTTCTTTATTTTTTTTGGCACAGAATTTTTAATTTTTTTGGCACGGAATGCCCTCAGGAGTATAATGTGCCCACATTACACATGGCCTACCAACTGCTGATGTACCTGCTCATAGTGGCCCCTCTCCCATAATTCCAGGCACAGGTCCCTGCAGCAGCTGCATTGTATAGTAGCTGGTGAACACCAAACCGTGTCGTATACACGTGTTTGTGTGTACAATGTATACTGTACATTTATAACACCCACACGAGTAGGCTTCACAGCTAAATATATGTTAACAACATGCTATGTTTGGTTTGCCCAGTGACTATTTCCAGTGATTCTGTTCCGTCCATGGATTTGAGCATATGTTAGGAGTGAAAGGGAATTACACTGCAGAAGGCCACCAGCTGCCCCCATACCCACTGTTGGATGGATTGGGGTACTACACAGGTCAGAGTTTACTCTGAGGAGGAGACGAGTTTGCTCTCATTTGCTTGATAACTTTTGGGGTAAACTGTAAAGTTTTGGATCGTTTTAATGAGTTGTTGCTTAAGTAACAGCTACCTTTTCTCTTGTGTCTCCCTCTACAATCCAAACAGAGCAGTCAAGGCCAGGGGCTGGAGGGAGGACACCCCTCTGAGGTATCCATTGGTACACAGCCACTTTTTCCAATCCTTCTCCCCCACCTCAGGTAGTCACCCCTCTAGCATATGTTCTGATCCTCAAGGATAGTGGGGAGAACCAGAAGTTATTTACCTCCCTGTGCTGGTAAGCAAGAGAACTAGGATTCACTTGGGATGGGGGTGGAGTAGCCTGGGATATGTTTTCACTGAAGTCCCCTTTTCAGGTCTCAAGCACCTATGAGATACAGATGAAACAGTTACTTCAGAGCCATGCCAACTCCAGAGTAAGGTCGTCCATTACATATGTAACTGAGGTTTCTAGTGTGGGTGTGTAGATGCTGTGGTGTTTGCGCTCCCTAACTTTTCCCCATTGTGTTGTGGGTTATTTTCCTACTAGCCAATAAAAAATTCCTTGTTCTAATTAAAGTTTTTATTTAAATAGTCTGGTTTGTGTCCTATATCCCTGCCCTACACGTGGCTGCAAACAGGGAAGGAGTTATTCGGCACAGCTGAGATCAGATGAACACCCCTCCACTTTCTCTCAGGCCTGCATGAAATGGCAGCAGGGAGGAAGGTGGACATAGCCTGGTCTCCAAACTGTCAAAGCCTGAAGGGTGCATTGAAGCCTTGTGGGACTGTGCTGAGGAGATTAATTGAACCAGTGCAGCTAGAACATGTGTGCTTCCCACCTATACAAGCTGAATGGTTCAAACTGAACAGGTGCACAAAGAGGCATTAAGACTTGATCTCAGCTAGTGCAGTCATAACAATAGTGGGAATGCCTGTGAAATGGTTGGAGCACTTGTGTGTGGCTATAAGGTGTAGTACACACATTTTAGGATTTATGGGAATGCTGGGATTTTCAAGTATAGACAGGGTTGTGGTGCAAACAGGCCTTTAGGACCCTATCTTGCTCTCACTGAAGCCCATGGCAAAAACTCCTCTTAGATTTAATGGTGCAAAACTGAAGCTTTAGTGCACCCCTGCTCTGTGTTGAAGGCTGACCTTATTCACAGAGTGGTATCTTGGACATGCTAAATCAATTCTGCAAACAGGTTCAATAAGCCATTTTCAAAACCAGATTTGCTTTAGTGCCAGCGTGGACATGGCTCCTCTCTGTCAAACCACATCTGACACAGTGGTTGGGTTAGCTTTTCCTGTGCTTTTCTTTTGCCCGGAGGAGCCGGAGGATGCGTTCATTTTGCGTTAGTTCTGCTGGCAGTTCATTTGCCTGAAACAAGGAACAGCATGATTAGAAAATGCATGGCAGAATTTCCAAAACATGGAAGCATTAAAGCCCTGGAAGCATGGACATTAAAAGCATTAAAGTCCTAGAGAAAACATTGGGCACAATAAAGAATCATTTGTGTTTAAATGTAGGCTGCACTCTAGCTACTATGGGCTAAGATAAACCTTTAGGCTCAACCCTATGCAACAGTGACTGTGACTCAGTCACAGTTCCTTCCCTGTATGCTTTGAAGAGGAATAAATTACTTCACCCCTTTTTTTGGGATGCAACTTATTTCCCTCCCTCCCACAGCTCTGGACAGCTCCATAGGCTAGCATGCAGTAGAGCTGTGGTTCTACCCATTTGCTCATGGGAGGGGGAGAGTACTGGCCATGTAGCTCCTGTTCAAGCCCCATCCCCACATGCTGTGCTCTGGGTACCTCTAATGTGGCCACACTCACCTTACTTGCCCTGCCCCCCTTCTTTACCTGTGTGGCCTTATTAGGGCTAATTAAAATCTAGTCCTGAAAGAGTAATCACTATTTCTTTCTTTCTTGTGTTCACTTCCTATAATCCTGCCATATGCTTGTTTTGAAGCCACTTCATCACAAGCTGTTCAGGTTACCCAAGCCTGGTCTACTGTATGGCTCCTTTATCATTTAGTGGACCAGTTTTTAAAACCGTTTCAAATTTTAGACAGTGTAGAGAGGCCAGGAGAAATTTTCTCCTGTACAAAGGGGTCAACACAAGGCCTACACAACATGTAAGCTCCACTCAAGTCCTCAAAATAAGGCTTATGTGAAATTTGAACAATGACAGGCTCTGGGCACGGGGGCTGGATTTTGGGGTCCCTATGATGGTCCCATAGAAGCAAAGGAGAATATTGCCATTGAATTCAATGGGAGCAGGGGCAGATCTTTAGGACATTATCCAAAGCCCACAGAAGTAAATGAGCATCTAACATTTGTACTGTGTGCAAAACAAAACAAATAAAAACAAACAAAAACCCAGCAGCAAATGGGCTTTGTATTAGGTTGTTAGTGACCAAGATATCAAAGATTTTTGTCTCCTACTTTATATCCACTGAAAACAAAAACGATGGGAATAAGACCTGTAGAAATTAACATTTAGATATTAAGGAGATATTCCTTCAGAGTAATGTTCTTGTTTTGGAAATCCACCCAACTACACCAAATGCCATTTTATTTTCCAAATATTTTCCAACGGACGGGAGGAGGGGAAGAACTATAGAATAAAGCTCAAGGAAAGGACTCTATCACCCTCTATCCTCTGCAAATAACTGTGTTAGTAGTTGCAAAATCTGGCACATTTGTTTGGATAATATTATCAAAACAAAGTATGAACTACTAATAAAATGTAAACTATTGTTTTAAAGAGATTGGCTCTGCTTCCATCTAGTGGAAAGTGATGGAAATAGTATATGTAAATTTTATTTCCCTTATTCAAGATAATTATGATTCCTAGTTCTTATATAGTAAATCTTAAAATGCTTTACAAAATCACTCTCTTTCCCAATATTAACCAGTCTGACTACTTAAATTTTTTATGCAACTATTCTCTTGATTTAAAATCAGAGTTTGTTCCACCTCTGTTTGCAGCCTTTTTCTTCTGTATTTCAGCAAATGAGCTTACTGGGAGGAGTGTTCGTGGAAACAGCATATTTTAAGCAACTGTTAGAGAATACTCAGAAAATAAATGTTGATAAATTCATAAACAAGAATATTTGTACCAGAAACTTGATTCTGAAATGTTCACTCATTCAATCAGAGAACAGAAAACAATACCATGTAACCCGTGTCCAATCACAACTAACCAACCCAACCTGAGAGAAACTATTTGCAACAAATAGTTCATAAACAAACTACAGAGGAAGAAACATTTGCATAAATTATGCAATATATAATGTAAAATATTTAATGGAATCAAGTAAAAACTTGTTTGCAGGCAATTTGCAAACATGAAAAGTGCTGAATTCATGTAAGCAGTTATGGGATCTGAGTGATTTGTTCTGTCTCCCAAGCGTAACTAATAAAGGGAGACCCAGGAAGCTGAATCTTCTCAAGCACTCTGCTATATAAAGTTTGAAAATAACAAGATATGATTTTAACCTGCTGTTTCTAATCCAAAATTTCAGATCCAAACTCCTGTGGCTCAACCCAGTTCTGGTACATAGATCTCCATAATTTATGATTGTCCAAGAACATTAGCTAGTCACAGTTTCTCTCAAATATAGTTTGCATACCAACACAGAGTTTATGATTTAGAGAGACTGGATAGCTCAGGGGAGCAGTAATGGTATACGGAGCTTTTCACTTCTAGCTGACTGGTTTAGGTTGGTATGATGGAAAGTTGTGACAATTTAATCTTTGGTGGTCTATCTATATTGAATGAGCATATAGTCCCCATCCAATTCTTCTTGGGTTAACGTCCACATCACTAATACTGCTATCCTTAGTGGCACTAATTGGCATCCTTGTAATCAGTGTTATAGAGAAACTAAAGATTGAATGGGCATGGAGAATAATTTCTTTGGATGAGAGTTGAGGGACGTTGCTAAGACAACATGCAAAAGAGCGGACTGCTGCTGTTTAAAATTAGTTTAGAAGTAACATGGAAGAAACAATGTTTAATGTTTTCACAGGTACGTTTTTACAAACTCTGGATAAAACACCAAAATGTACCTTGTTCCTAAGAGAAGGATCTGCTCCTGCTTCCAAAAGAAGTGCTACTGCTTTAACATTGCCACCCAGAACAGCTGCATGGAGAGCAGAAGTCCCATTCTAGAAAATATAAACATACATCTAAACATTTGTACCAGGTGCATAGGGGAAAACAACAAAAACAGAAACAGCAGCAAAGAACAGACCTGCGTATAAGGAAAAGAGAAACAACACTATAGGGATTAGGCCATCAAAGTGATCTGATCATACTTAAAGACACAGGGCCTTAACAATGAGTCTCCTTCCTGGCAATGTAAAGGGGCTTTAAAGTGGGTATAAATGTAATTCAGGGTGTGTTAGTGTAAATGAGAGTCAGGCTGACATTACCAAGTAACAGTGTTCTTTTTGTAGTTTATTGAAAAATAGAATTACAAGTATGTTAAATAAACAACAAAAGGTTGATCTGGGTACTAACACCTCCAAGTGACATTAGTTACACCCCAAAATAGCTGCAAAACTATGCCAGTAATGTTTGCACCTGCAATCTATGGGCACATGAAATCAGCTTTTAAAAATCTGCCCCCAAATAGCCAATGTAATTTTCAAAGCCACTACATTCATTTAAAGAGAACTAAATCAAATACAGAATTGCTTTGTCTGGAATAGCACCCTTAGAATTCTAGTTTGCTGTCTAACTTGCTGTGCCAAATTCTGCCCTCAGTAACATTAGTGCAACAGAGGCCAGGATTTGGCATTAAAATTGCATCATAAACATCAATCTATTTATTTCAGACAAAAATAGCAGAAAAAAAAAAGCTGAATTCTATCTACAGCACAGTATGCATCCTCCTTCCAAAGCTTAGTATGGAGGATTTTTAAGAAGAGTTTTAATCATATTTAAAGAGTATTGAAATCAAAAGAATATAGATTTCATGTCTTTCTTGCACTCTCTGGGCCTGGATCTTCACATCCTTCCCTTTGCATAGTCATAAATACCTATAAAATGGTTGTGAATCAGAATCAAATCAGGACAATAGCTTTGTACTGGTGTCAATGAAGGCAGTAGAGAAGCAGGTCTTTTGTCTCTCCAACGCTATATGCCAATACCAACATACTTCAGTACATACCTTCAACAGGCCAAGTGCAGGAGAGAATTTGAGTAATTCCTCTATAACGTCATGATACCCTTTGTTAGCAGCTTTAAGTAAAGCGGTGGTACCATCCTTTAATGGAGAGAAAAAAAAAAGGGTTCAGTTATTATGACAGCTTTAAATGCTCTCTGACTGAATGGAAGGTTGTCCCCTCCGACTCCATGTAGGGATAGTCCTCTCCATACATGATCTTTGCATATCCACCTCCACAGCATCATTCCATCTGTCTCTGGAATTCATGGTGTGCCATCTGCAGGTCCAGGGATCTTTGAATGGGGAGCAGGGAGGGAGAATGCAGGTGGGGTAAAGCTGAGGACAATGTGCATCATCGTCAGTCTCACTCATCTCAAACACCACAGGGAATTTATATGAACTTTTCTTTCCCCTACCCCTACACTAAAGAACCCCTACAAAAAGATGGGCCCAGGAACCGAGGAAAAGGGCAGCTCATGGCATCCTGGCTCCACTGGAGCTGCACTGCCTGACAATGAGAGGGGATTCAGGGATCCCAAAACTTGCACAGAGGTGTAATGCCCTCATGCAGATGGCTTTGGGGCCCTAGAAGATTCCAGAGGATGTAAGTCCTATTTCCATGTCCACCATAGAATGTGTGTGATCTTCAGCTAACTGCAATGTGTCTCTGCCTCAGTTTCCCCAACAGGACATTAGGCATAATTTTTTTTGCTTACCTCACCAGGGTGTTCTGAGACTAAATTAATTGATGTATAGTGTGTGGAGATCCTCTGATGACAGTTGCTATGAAAATGCAGAATGTTTTTAACTTGTAGGCAGTCTCCCTTTAAGAGTCACTCCAAAAGTGAAAATTACTCACGTTCCGTGTGGCATCTCGATCAGCTCCCCGGAGCAGCATTACCCTCACTATCTCGCTGTGACCCATCTGAGATGCTATCCACAAAGGAGCTGTCCCGTCCTTCAAGCAAAACAAGACTGATAGAGGCTTCACTTTGTGACACTGCACGCTGACAGTTCACTGCTAGATTCTGGTTATTGGAAGGAGTGAACTTGGATTCCTTAATAAAATCTTATTGCCATAAAAACAGTGAAGAAATAGAGAAATGGTTGGGGGGGCACAGCAGCCTCCACAGGGGGTGGGGAGGAAGTGCCACCCAACCCTGTTCTGCCCCCAGCCCTGTTGCAGCCCCAGCTCCTGACTGCAGCTCCACTCCCGGTCTCAGCCTTGGCCCCCAACCACGGCACTGCTCCTGGCCCCAGCCTCAGCCCCGGGCCACAGCTCCATTCCCGGCTGCGGCTCTGCTCCCAGCACCAGACCTGCCCTCAGCCTCAGCTTCCTTACTCCTGTTGCCATGGCCCTGCTCCTGGCTCCATGCAGAGGAGGGGGTGGACAGGAGGAAGGGAGAGCGCAACTGTGAAAAGTTTGGCGACCACTGCCCTAACTAGGCACAGACGGTTTAATTTAAGCACCACTTGGGAGCTGAGTGTGTTAGGCAGACTCCTCCCATTGTTGTGGAAGTATCAAACCTAATTCCCCATGCATAATCAAGCTGAACATTTTACACTACATACATAGAACCCTACTTTCCTTTTTATTGTTAAATCTTTTTTATTCTCAACTGTGTGCACATCAGGTAGCTGTTTAGCACATGTGTTTAACCAGTTTCACCAAATTTGGTAGAATGGACAGAACATTTGTCCCATTGGTACATCCCTAGCCTTTACATTTCTGTCTTTTCTGATGCACAGAAAGAGCAAAGATACACCCTGAAAACATGGTTTCATAGTCAAAGCCCAATACCCAGTAATAATAAAAAAAAATGAGCTTTTCCCCTTCTTGCATAACTTCTGTATAAATGTTCTCATTGATATTAGAATGGCTGCCCACACCCTAGTATACATCCTATTTACACAATGAATTCTTTGTGATCCAAAAATAAAATGCAAAGGCTCTCTTGTACGCAGAGTATATAACTCAAGCATAACAAGTGGGATGGCAAAAATTGTCCATCTCCAATGTACAGTTTTTTCCTCCCTCAATAACTCAAGGGTTTCATAATTATTTTTAAACTTTGTCCAGCAGAGAGTGCTAGGATATGGCACCATAGTCCGGAGCTGTAAAAGTTTGGAAAAAATCCAAGTCCCATCAAAACAGGGAAATCTGCACATAGAACATGTATTGTGCAATTTGTGGTTCTACTTATATAAGAATTGCAAAACACGACGAGACAAGTTTAGCACAGGGCACTTGGTAGCTTTTCCTTAGCTGAGGCTAAGTTAAGGTTTTACATATATGAATAAAAAGAAGCAGAAGGAAATGATAACACTATTATTTATATTGAAGTAGTGCTGAAAGGCTCAGAGCACTGATTATGGTAGGTGCTGTTAAAACACATAGTAGGAGACAAGTATCAGGGGGTAGCCGTGTTAGTCTGTATCCACAAAAACAACAAGGAGTCCGGTGGCACCTTAGAGACTAACAGATTTATTTGGGAATAAGCTTTTGTGAGTAAAAAAAACAAACAACCCTCACTTCTTCAGATGTGAGACAGTGCATGCCCTGAAGAACTTACAAGCTAAAATGACAAAAGACAAATGAAGTTGGGGCAGAGGAGGATACAGTACACAAGCAAATTGTTAGCTGCAGCTTCTTCCTCCGAGATTGGTGTCCCCAGTGGGTGAGGAGAGTGGTACCATCCAAATAGGTACAATATTTACACATTAGGCCAGCTGCTTGGCCCCTGACGTGTGTCCCCTTTGCACAGGTCCATGGTGCAAAAAAGACATGAAGCTGCCCTAAAAAAGCCAGCTGAGGATTTCACTTGTATATAGTACTCATCAGTAGCATAGAGCCAGCTCAGTGTAGCTAAACAATTTCACTCCCACCCCACAGCATAGTAAGCACTGCCAAAGTGCTGCTGTGCTTCAGCCATTCCCAATTGTGTAACAGCTCACCTGTGTGTGTTACCAGCCAGGTTCAGTAATCTAGGTTTAGACTGCTAGGGTACTTTTACACTGGAATAAAAGATCTGTAATATAGTGGTGGTGGGTCCGGGTCAGCTGACTCAGGATCGTGGAGCTCAGGCTGTGGGGCTGTAAAATTGCTGTATAGATGTTTGGGCTTGGGCCGGAGCTAGGGCCCTAGGACCCCGTAAGTGGGGGGACAGTCCCAGAGTCCAGACTCCAGCCAAAGCCCGAATGCCTACACCACAATTTTACAACCCTGCAGCCCGAGCCCACCCAGCGATCCTGAGTCAGCTGACCCAGGCCAGCTGCAGGTGTTTAATTACTATGTAGCTGTAATACTGACAGACCCTGGTTGTCGGCAGGTGGGATCGAATCTGGGATCTCTGAAATGTAGTGCAAGAGCCTCTACTGTACGATCTTAACCAAGGCGGTAACAGACTCATCAATCTCTAGGTTGTGTAGGTGCTATTAGAAGTACACAGAGCGCCACACCCTGCAGGCACACAGTGTTCCCCCTCATTTTTCACACCCATGTACAGAATGAATTTTGTGTGACATATAACAAAATTCATGTGGTGGGGAGGGGGGTGAGTGGTTCAGAGTGTGGGAGGGGGCTCAGGGCTGGGGCAGAGGGTCGGAGTGCAGGGGTATGAGGGCTCTGGCTGTGGGCTCTGGGGTGGGGCTGGGGATGAGGGATTTGGGGAGCAGGACGGTGCTCCGTGGCTACAGTGGGGAGAGAGGATTCCTGCCAGCATTCTCTCCCCAAAGCAGCACCTGGGCTGGGGGGGGTGGAGGGGAAGAGGCACCTCTTCCTGCTGTGGCAGCTCTGGGGCGGGAGCCGCAGGATCGGCACCCACAGGTCCAGGCTGGGGCCGGGTTCAGGGAGGGCGCCCCGGCTGCGACAGGTCAGGGCCGAAACTGGGTTCAGGCAGGGCCATCTCAGCCGTGGCTGGGTCTGGGTTGCCCACGTTCAGGCTGGGCCACCCCAGCAGCGGCTCGGTCAGGGCTGGGCCATCCTGGCCGCGGCTGGGTCCGACCTCGGCTTGGGCCGGGCCGCCCCGTTCTGGTTCACGCGGGGGTGGGGGCGCCCCGTCCGCAGCAGGTCCGGGCTGCAGCATAGTTGGGGCTGAGGGTCCACCCCGGCCATGGCAGGTTGGGGCTGGAGGAGGGGCGCCCTTCCCCCAGTCGCGGCAGGTGACAGGTCCCTGGGTGGGTTCCCCGAGTGCCTGCATGGTGCTAAATAGGCTGCTGCGGCCGCCGCACAGCTTACAGGGAACTTAGGGCATGGGTTACACATTGTCTTGTCTCTAAGGATACATCTGAGAGGCTCAGCCTGGATTAGAGTTTAAGAGTGTGTTATTAGTAGGTGTTAGAACATCTTACTTAGCTGACATGTTAGCTAAGAGTCCAGTTTAGACAAGGCAATGTACACTTTAACATGGTCGAGTTAAAGCTAGGCTGCTCCCATGGCTTTAACTTGACCGGTTTAGCTCATATTAAAGTATACACTGCCCTAGATACCTAGAATGTGTTAGTTACCACCTTTTAACAAATCACAGTCTACACAAAGCCAGAGAGACAGTATCATCACAGGTAGCCAAGGAGTAATTTAAGCATCAGCCCAGAGAACACCTGCCAACCTTCCTACCTATAAAGATAAATCCGGTGGCTGAGGGAGGCTACAGAGAGAGAGGTAGGATGATCTCAATGTGGATATACAGGTATATGAATGTATGGTCCTATTTCCTTGTGCTAAGTAGCAGCAGAGATTTTTCCAGTGAAAAGACACCCATAGCCCTCAAAGAAGCTGCTGAAGAAGTACATGTAGTTCTCTGCTGCCTGGCTGTGACTTGCTTGGCTCTTCTGGGTAGGAAGTCAGGAAATATAGGAAAAGCTAGACAGCCTATTCACGTGCTACATTCTGCACTGTATTAGGGCTCTCTCATCCCATTTTCTCCTGATTTCCTATCCAGCTGAAGCCAGTAAACCTCAGCCAGCTAGCAGAGACATACATGAACAATGCAAGAAGGGAACATTATCCAAATATTTTTAAATGTACAGGTTAAGTGTGATGAAGATTCAGGGTAGGTAGCTAATTTGAACTGGTTTAGCAACCCTTAGGTGAGACTTTCTGATGTAAAAATCAAGCATTCTGGGAAGCCCCATTTTCTAATATGGGTATCTAAGTGAGATGTGCAAATCCCCATCTGGATGCTCAAATTGGTAGCTAGGTATGTAAGTGCTCATTTTACATCTAAGTGCTGATTTCAGCATCCAAAGGCAAAAAACTGGCTGACCTATTAAGACTCCCTCTTTTGAAAAGTAGGCCCACTGTGTTCAGATACAAGGAGGCAAAATTATGGATATGTTAGAAACCTTTCATCTGTATTTACTTCCTGATGTAGTTTAAAATGTTTGCATTCCCTTGAGGCCTGAATCAACTCCACTTGACTTTAATGGGAGTGGGATTAGGTCCCCAGAGCACTAGTGTCGGATCCAGCAAAGCACTAAGCACATTGTGTAACAAAGCATGAGAGTAGCTCCATTGTCTTCAGTGGATCTACTCTCATAGTTGAAGTTATGCATGTGGTTATGCATCAGAACCTAGAGTGCAACTAAGTGGAAACAGGGATGGCAGTTGTACAGGTACCAAATGTTTAAGGAGGTTAAAACTACAATTTACGACTGATTATTACAATGTGTATAGACAGCATGAAGTAAACTCAGAGTCAAAGGTTTTTAATCAAAGTTAATCTTTGATACTAAAGACACAGTTGTGGTAGGGTTTTAATAAGTACATAAGTCGGACTGGTTGACTTTAGCAGGGGTTATGTGGAGTGCTATTTACTGCTAGTGTTTTAAGATGGAATTTCAAAGGGGCCTGAGGTCATTAGGTGCCCAGGTCCAACTGAAAGACTAACTCCCTTAGGGCCTTTGAGAATTCCAACCATATTTTTAGCAAGAGAATGTTAATTAAATGCCATCTCTGCTTTGGTAGTGCAATGCTGAATATTACCTGCCTTGGCTGGTTGACCTTTGCTCCTGAAGATAATAATAATCTGATGACATCCAGATAACCGCCTTGGGCAGCCAGAAAAAGTGCAGTAGCGCCATCCTGAGTAAAAATAAATAAAGCTTAATTGGTAAAGCGACACTAGATATTTACATCAAAACATATTTCCCTTTCTGTGCCATTAAGCAACTTAATAACGTACAAATAGCTACACACAAGAAACTCATCATCACCGAAATCCTAAATTTAGTCCACAACAAACGAGATTGGGTGTGTAGCATTCCTCTTAAGTATACAAAGGTAATGTCTGTGATCATTGGTCAAAGCTGAGATTTGAACCCAGGGCCTACCATGTTAAGGGCCCCAAGTCACCAAAGCATTTAAGCACATACTTAAATCCATCCCTTTGCAGCGAAGTTCTTAAGTGCTTTGCTAAAGAAGGATGGACTTAACCATGTATTTAATTTAAAGCATCTGCGTAAGCGCTTTGCTGAATTGGGGCCTAAAAGCACTAACTTCTACCAGTTGAGCTGAAGGAGTAACTCCTTTGGCTGGCAGTTGCAGTAGACTCATCTCTGTAAAGTAGCCATAAAAGGAGGACCTACAATATAAACACTTATCAGTGGCTTACACACAGCAAGGTAATTTGTGGACCTGGTTGGGGTTTTTCAAAACATTTCACTGACAGTTTTTGGTTTTTCAACAAAAAAATTTTTTTTTCCATTGTAAATGTTTTCAGCTTTTAACAACCAAAACATTTTCTGTGTTAGGTTTTCAAAAGTCAAACATTTTTCGGTTCTTCTTTGAAAAAAGGCCATTTTCCAATGAAAAAAAGTTTCAAAATTTCAATCAGCTGTAATGCTTTATTTGTCTAGCTAGGAATGGAAACTTGCATTGGTGTTGGAACAGGCGTTCAGATATGATGCAGTCTCTGCCTGTGTAGTTCCCAGTGAAGTGCATATTAAGGGAATTTTGTCTTCCCTATGGTTAAGAGGAAGCGTTTTGGTTTAAATGGGGTAAACAAATGAATAAGATGCTAAAGCCCCTCCACCCTCCCTCTGCAAAGGCATGCTCCCTGGGCACACTAAGTTTATCACCGGCTAAAGGGAGTATTTTAGCAAAAGCCCTTTGCTTAAATGTTGGTGGCACATCACTACACTGGGACTAACTGCAGTTGTTTATACTCAGTTGGGCTACTTAGACTATAGAAGACCTTATTTTTTCCAATCACCTGGGGCCTGATCCAGCATTAGTGGGTTGCAGTGGTCCTTGCTTCAGGTCCCAGATTTGGAAAGTTTGCCCCTGATGCCAAGAGGGTTGAGATCTTGGGAATCAGAAGAGGTGTCTAATGGACGGGATTTAATTTCCCATATTTCTCTTTGGCTGGGATTCTTACACTTCATGTGTTTTAGGGCTTGCTTACATGGCAAGCCAGAATATGAATCTACAGCACACAGCTTGCTGTGCAGTAACATCCCATGTGGACATTGCTAGAGTGCAGTGAAAGTCCCGGAGTGCAGCTGAAGTACTACTACTTGAAAGGGCAATACGCTAAGCCACACTCTGGGACTTTCACTGCGCTATGGCAGCGTCCGCACAGGATGTTACTGCATGGCAAGTTGGTGGTCTATAGATTCACACCACGGCGTGTCATACAGTTACGTGCTATCTGGACAAGCCATTTGATTATTATATTCGACTGCACACTGACTTGTTCCAACATACAAGTAATGTATGGGTTACTGGGCACACTGAAGGCTAGATTGTGTCTGGCTAGTAAGCAGGCGCACAGGGTTGGGTAATTGCATTCAGCCCCTTTTGCAGGCTTTGTGCACCAGACAGACACAACAGGAGTCTTTCTGTTCAGGTTCCTCTTTCAGAACAAATAATGTTTAGTAATCTGAAAACCACTTTTTATTACAGCACCAATCAATGCAAAAAAGGTTTCCTTTTAATTAGGGCTCCTTCTCTTCCCCACACTGCTAACGGTTAGTCAGTTTAAAGACTGAAAGTGAAATCCTGATGCTTTTGGAATAATTGCTCTGACAGCCGTGGGTTTGAGCTCCCTCTTGCATGGAAGCTTGCCAAATCAAGTAGGCAGCCAGACACCACCACCACCACCTTGCAAACTCAATTCAGCACCGCCATGCAAAAGAAGCAGAGCTAATACTTGTTTTCCCTCTGAATTCTCTTTTATTTTAATTTTTTAATTGCCTGCATAAGGGTGTTATTGCACAACTTCTAAAAAATTGGCTATGGGTAATCAAAACAAGCTTATAAATACAACTGAGAATGCTGCTCCGTTCCTGGAGAGATGGCGGGAAGGTTACTTTATTGCCTTCAGATCTAAGTGCATGCGTTGGGTGTGGCAAATGTTATTTTAGACCTCAGTGGAAATACCTAGCACTCCTTACCAGGAAGTGACAAACATGGCTAAATATGGCCCCTCAGGATAAAAAAGTAATCACTATGCAACAGCAAACATGGAACACCCTTCTTTACAGGAAGTCATAGCTAGGTATGTCACACACGGGATAATGTGTGTTTAGGGCCTGAAACTGTAAGATGTTAAATACGGCTGTGAAATGAATGGAGATGAAGGCACTTAGCACCTCATGGGAGCATTCCCTATCATGGGAGTTAGCTCCAGTAGAGTTAGCTGAGAGAACATTATAACCCCACAGGGGATGACTTCCTTTATGTCAGGGTTGTCTTGAGTTAGGGAAGGCTGACTTTTCACCATCTGCCACGCATTTTTGTTTTATTATAGCCCAGCTTGTATGCAACTCCACCACAGTAAATCAGATGGGGATTCATCCAGGTCCTGATCAGCCCCTTCTAGCTCTCTGAAAATCCAGCTAAATTATGTCCATCAAGTCATTTGTACCAGTTATTTATTTTAATTTGTTTTCAAAGCACTATCAGGTGAGAGAGGTACATTCCCCCAATATCTTCACTTTACCTGAATGTCAGCACGTAAAGCTGTTAAGAAAATGTAACTGCAGTTCTACCTATAATGATATCCGCATGTTACGAAGAAAAACTAAATGCCTGACCCTCCACTGCCTTGCACCTTATGTAGCTATTTACTCCGGCGTGTAAACACTACCATTCTGACGTGCTAGCATTTGACACTCACTTTAAACAGCTGTAAAAATGACAATGGGCAAGGAGAATCAGGACCAAAGATTTGAAAGTTTCCCTTTTAGCCACAGTACACCTAAGGATATGTATACAATAGAAGTGCGCCACTGCTGTGGCACAGACATTTACTACAGCAAATGAAGGGGTTCATCCATTACTGTAGTAAATCCACCTCTGAGACATGGTAGGTAGGTTAACAGAAGAATTCTTCCGTCGACCTAGCAGGATCTACACTGGGGCTTAGGTTGGCTTAATTACATTGCAGAGAGTGAAATTTTTCACAGCCCTGAGTGGTGTAGTTCAGATGACCTAACTTTGAAATATAGATCAACTAAATCACCTTTCTTGGCTTTGTACTTTTCTCCCAGTATGATAAGGAGCACACAGTTAATAACAATTACATTAAAAATGTATAAAGAGAGAACCTTTGGTAAATGCCCTACTGCACTGGCGCTAAGACCATCTGTAGTAGCTGAATTGTAAAATCTCACACTTTGTTTGTTCCACTGACCATGGTGTTTATATTTACTTCCCATGAACTCACACAAAGTTGATCATGTATGTTGGCACCATGCTTCAATAGAGTTTCCACCACTCGTGTGTGGCCATACTGACAAGCTGCTAACAGAGCGGTACCGCCATCCTGCAAACAAGCAAAGAATGGGCACTATAAGAAGAGAAGGCAAGTGCTATACAGAATGGGTTTGTAAGACTAAGCAAGTGCTAACTACCTCTCAGAATCTGGCTCACAGAAGTTATGCAATATCTAGCCAGTAAATTGTTATAAATTGTACTTTGAGTCTTTCCCCCATAAATCAGACCTTAGCTCTGTCACTAGGATAATTCTTGTCCTGAGGTTTCTTTTGTGAGGAATGGGAACCAAGAAAACTCTGCTCTGACTCTCCTCTTCCTCTCATATAAACTTACTTCCCTCCCCACTCCTAGTTTGTCCTTCTCACAAATATAACACCCCATCCCACACAGTTACTCCCAGAACACTCTGCCTCTGATCCAATGAACTAAGTTGCATGCTGCTGAACTCAGTTCTAGCAGCCACTAGATCCACCTCAACTGCAATTCTCCTTTAGCCATAGCCTAACCTCCTGATATGCCCTGCCTCCCACTCACTGGTTCCCTGCCTGAGAACTGGCAGCAGGGGAAGTCAGACACAGGATTGTGCTGCTAGATGAGATGTGTATTGAACTGTGGAAGCACACACAACACTCAGACCAGAGACCACAGGCACAAGTCCCTACCACTTCAGCTAAAGGTAATTTCTCTAGGTGTCAGCAATCACAGGTTGTTATAGGCACTTTAAGTGAAGCACTAGAGGGAGACATGATGCCATTCATTACATCAGTGTACAAAATCAGGGATATGCTCCCTCACATGTAACTTAACTGCCATCTGAGACAGAAAACAGCTGCAGTGCCTCTAGGATAGAGACTTCACCAGCAATAACTAGCAACAGAACATCTGGCTTGCCATGTTGTTAAACACTGTTGCCCGTGCCAAAAAAAGGTAATTCCCAGGTCTGACATCCCCCATCACCACTCAAATAGCTACCAGTGCAGAAGGTGAGAGCTGTTCCCAAAGCAGAGGGTAAGGATGTTCCAGCAGCAGCAACAGAAGAGCAGGGAGGGGGAGGAGGCTGCAACCAGGTCTGTCTCTGGGAAGTTATGGGAGAGAGGGTAAGATGACTTAGCAAAATTGGAAGAGTATGTGATTGTGACCCTAAGACCACCCCAATTCAGAGGGCAAGGGGCTCCCCCATATGTAGCAGTTAGGCCTGATGAGCTCAGTATACCCCAAGTCACTGTCATAATCTGTAACTAAAATGTATCATGTAAGGTATCATATGTGAACTGGAAATATACTGGTCATTCATATTACTGCATGGAGCATGTAGGGGTGCTATATGAAAAAATATTAATATGTGCTGGAAATATATTCTTAAAAGGTGTTTGGCAGCCAGGGCTTAAATCACACTGTCCTAGACAAAGGAATGTGGGTTCCACCTGCTTGAATGTGTCTCCAATGTGAACTGAGCAAGGAGGGACAAATGACATTTACATGCAAGGTAGACCAAGTCATCAGGAGAACCTGTGTGGGGGATGGCCATTTTACCCACTGAACAAGGGTGGAAGCTGCATCTCCAGGAAACCTTCCTGCCTCCTCCAGCAAGACTATTAACTTTGAAAGATAAAAGCAGAGAGAGAAAAAGCTATGTTGGATTTTTCACCTGAGGAGACAGAGAAATGAAGCACTCTGGGCTCTGTGTGTTGGACCCTGGCTAAGGAGTGGCCAGCCATGCTGGAAGAAGAACTGTGGTGAGAAAACGGCTTGGAACAAAAGGCTCTAAGTTAGCTTTGAGTCTTAGAAGTGTATTTTTACTGTTGCTTGTTTGTACCCGTTTCTATCCCAATTACTTCCACTTGGTATCAATTAAATAGCTGTTCTTTGCTAATACACTTAATCTTGTTTTATTACACAGCCATCCCAGTGCAGTGTTTCAAACTGAAGAGTGAAATCCTCAGCCAAACTAACTGGCTGGTGCCGTATACTCTCTCTTTAAAGGAGCAGCAAACTTGTAAGGTTTTGTGAGTGCTTCAGTGAGAGGGACTGGACACTACAAGGCTAGAAAGGCTGTTGGTGTCATCCTGGAAGGGGTAACCAAACTGGTGGCAGCCAGGGTGAGGCCACTGTGCTCTGAGGATGCTGCTCATGTCAGAGATCTGAGCCAAAGCTGCACAGCACACAAGCATCCAGGGTTACAGGGCAGGCGGTGACAACCCCTTACTGGTCTGGGTTGAACCCTAAAGCATCTCAGTGATCATGTATTTAAAGACATATTGTAATGCATATGCACAAATGGCCCAATTAAGATTCCACAGAATCTTAATTCTGGCATTTCCTAACTTTGGAGTGCTTGACTGCAACCGTATAATAGTGCCCTTTTAATGGAGTTTTGTGTGTAATTTTATAGATTTAAAAAAAGCAAACTTTAGAAACAAATTCCATTATGTGAGTGTCAGTATGATGCTACATGGGTCATCAGCAGGGTTGGAATCTTTAAATCCACTGCACAGACCTCTGCCCCTTGAGCTAATGGTGTAACTGATAGCAGTAGTAGGTTGTCATACCCTATGTGGACCAGTAATAGAGGGGGCTGAGACACACACTTTGCCAGTGGGTTTCACAGAGATTTTCAGATTGCAGAGGAATGGTGAGACTTGGGAACCTGGGGTTCCAGTCCAAGCTGTGGATGGGAGGGTGTTCCAGTGGGTACAGACTTTTCACCTCATTTCCCCTAAACTTGACCCCTTCTGCTCTGTCCTTTCCAAACTGTCCTTGTCCCAGGCCTGTTTCTTCCCTACCCCTGGCTGCTTGTCACAGTCCCATTTTTCCTTGCCTAGCCAGTTCCAGTCTCTACTCCTCAGATTTATCGTCCCAGTCTCCCTCCCTGAGCCACTCTCAGTTCCCTCCTTCCCAGCTCCTTGTTTGATCAGACTGGCTCCCAGTCCCAGCTCCCTCCCCAGGCTCTTCATTCAGTCTCTTTCCCCACATCTTTCCGCAGGCTCCTTGTCCCAGTCTCTTTGTCCTACCAGTCCCAGTTGCCTTCCTACCTCCAGCTTCTCATGGACTCATATTATCCCACCTCCCTGCCAACTGGCTCCCACTCCCATCCCCCATTTCACTCTCTGGATCCCAGTCCGTCTCCTCGGCACCCAGTCTCCTTTGCCAACACTCCTCCCACCCAATCTCAGTCACACCTTCACCTGCCTCCCTCCCAGCTTCCAGTCTCCTTACCCAACCAGTCCCAGGGTGCTCCTTCCCTGCCCAGCTCCCAGTCCCAGCCTCCCTGCCCTCCCAGTCTCCTTGCCCAGCCAGTCCCAGTTTCTCTGCCCCTCAGTCCCAGTCTCACCAGATTCATTGTCCCAATCTACTCCTTTCCTTCCCCCCTCAGCCTAGCTTTCATCCCCACTGCATTCAAACAAGACAGCTTCCCGAGTGCCAGCAGAAAGGTTACAGAGAACAAGGGAACCATGTACCACCCTGGCTTGGAACAGTTGGGAGCAGCCATTACACAGAAAGTCTTTCTGAGCCTCCCACAGCTCTGGTCTGGAGTGTGCTCTGTGGGGATGACACATGCACAGTGCAGTCACACACAGGAGCTGGGAGGGGATGGAGCATGCTCAATGAGGATGGAATCTTTGGAGGTTTTAGCTGCTAAAAATAGAATAAATAACTGGAACATGCATGAACTGCAATATTTCAAAGGCTTATCACTTGGCCAGATTTGGGTGGATTTTCCAAGGGATGGCAAAAAGGTACATCCTTAATAGTAAGGCTGCCATCCCATTAAATTGCAAGTCTCTGCTCTAAAGCATAGGGGTTAAGGGCTAGAGCTTTTCAAAGAAAAGTTCCTCAGAACATTTGAACATTCTTTGAAACAGCTGAACTGTTTTGACTAGTCTGAGGCAGACACCCAGCCTGGAAGAGTTCAGCTCAAACAATGAAAGTTTTGCAGCTATAACAGGGTCTTATAACAGAAAGTATCAGGCTGCCTTAATAATAGACAGTGCCACAAGCCAACAGTGCAATGCTGAACATGAAGGGAAAAAGTTTTCCTGATTTCTTCCATGATCATCCTAAGCATCAAGCAAACAGATTTAATTACCCCTCTCTTAACACACATACAGTAACTACTCATGTAGCTATATTAGACATGATTAACCAGCACTTTTTAAAATCCAGCTACAGTATTTAAGTTTGCAACTTCCTACAGCAATGAATTCCACAGACTCACCACTGTATTAATTCCTTCTATTTGTTCTAAATTTACTTGTCAACAATTTCATTGTGTGACCTCTTGTTCTCATATTATGAGAGGATGGGCTGATCTCTTCACTGCAGCTTTCACAATCTGAAAATATACACTGTAATGAAATGGTACCAAACTCAAGCAATCTGTTGAGATGAGTTCCTGTCTGCATCCTGTAAAACTTGCCCATACCGGTATTGCCCTGGCCTCTTCTTTTGTCATTCAGTGTTGAACACATTCTAAAACAATATGCATTTCCTCACCTTTTGGGGGCAAAGCCAGACTTTAAGGCACCTGCTCCCCTACATGGTGTAAACTTTGCTTGTGCCAATCAGAAACGAACACAAACAGGTTTTGGGCTCCGTCCCCTATGACACTTCTATGATGTCATAGTTGGTACTTTAGGCCTGCCTGCCATGTGCAGGCAGGGAGAGGAGAAAGAAAAACGAATCCTGTGTATCCTGTGTACACCCGTAACCGAGCCTGATCACCTCGAAGCCTCTCTCTCAGCTCACGTGTTTCAAACAGAGTTTCTACGTTTGCCGGTCGTTATGCGTTGGTTCGTGTTTGTAAGTATCAGTTATTACTAAATGCTGCAACTTTGTTTATAAATATTGTTAGTAGATATTTAGTCATTGTGTGTTTTAAGTTTCAATAACTCTATTAGCTAATCATACGCTGCTCCCTTACCCCTTGTAATTATCCCCAATAAAACTTTAAATTGATTAATTTTAGGTGTGTGTGTGTGTCTGCAGTTTGCTTCGTGGCCCATACTCTCCTTGCATCCCTTACCAATATAGTCTATTGCCACGTGCTGCCTGGTAAATAACAGGCCTGCATTTTCTTTCGCCCATGCGTGTACGTGGTGAAAATATACACTGTAATGAAATGGTACCAAACTCAAGCAATCAAGCCTAGACAATACAAACTAGCCTTGAATTAATATTTTGCCAGAGGACTGCATTACTCATATAGCTTTGAAAATGTGCAAGCAGGGAAATTCTTTTATGACCCTCTTGCTGTAATGCCATGTTGCAGATCAAGAGGAAACAAGCCATTAACGCAGAAGTGAATTTTGGAAGTAAAGCAGACCAATCTCTTACTTTAGTTCTAAATTCAGTAGAGGCGCCAAATTCAAAGAGAAACCTCACAACATCATTGTGGCCTTGCTGTGCAGCAAAGAACAGAGCAGTTGTGCCTGACTGTAAAGAAAAAAGGAAACATATTTCAAACAAACAAATGGATAAAATGTGACTAAAGTATACACTTCATTTTTAAACAGAATTAAAATGGATTGAACTTGAATAACTGAACAAGAGCTGGACAGACTCATGATCATCTTTGGCATTGTAGAGGATACAACAGAATTTGGAGGAGGAGGTCATTTCTCATCTCACTGCACTGAAATGTCTGATGTTTAAGGTTAAGAGTCTGTCAGGAGTATTTTTAGTAAAAGTCACAGACAGGTCACAGGCAATAAACAAAAATTAACGAAAGCCTGCAACCTGTCCCTGACTTTTACTAAAAATATCCCGGGGGGGGGGGGGGGATAGGGTGGGGAGGGGGACATACACACACAAAAACAGAGTGCTGCCCAGGCTTGCAGCTACTCCAGCCCTGCACTGCTCCTGCAGCAGGGGGTGACCACTGCTGCTCCAGCCCCAGAGGGCCACTCTGCCTGGGGCTGGCCGCTGGCCCGTTGCACCTGGGGCCGGCCAGCTATCAACCCTGGGGCCGGCTGCCCATCAGCTGTTCCGGTTGCCCCTGGGCCGGCCCCCCATCAGCTGTTCCGGCGGCCGCTGCTCCAGCTGCCACGGGGTTGACAACTGCTCCAACCTTTCCGCAGAACAAGTCCTGGAGATCCCGGAAAAAAAAAAATCACAGAATCTGTGACAGAATAGTTTCCTTTCTGATGTTTATCCCACATCCTGTTTACCTGCATAAAATCCATATTCTCTATTCCATTTACATAAATGGGCTTCTTTGTGAAGCCTCTACTATATTATTCATTTCCTTGTCCTGTGTGTTCAAGTGAAACAAGAAAGCCCAAAGTGAGGTAGGCACGAGTCTCTCTTTCTTTCTCTGGTAATATTTGTATCCCAGCTCATTAAATCTTAAAGGCTATTACCATTACCATGTCTATGGATGATATTTTACAGACTATTCCTTCTCCTACCTCACCTTCCCTCCCCCCCGATATATTTTTCTTTTTGAAAAAATTCAGGACCAGATTCTCCAGTCCAGTCAGTATAAACAGAGCAAAGTGGCTTGAAACAGGCTGAAGATAGATAGTGGAGAATCCCTTCTGCACAGGAGAACTTCCCACCACATCCTGCACTAGGTACAACTCTACCCCCAGTGAAAGGGGAACAAGGGGATATATTGGGAGTGGAGTATAGGTAAGAGCAGAGGGGCCATCACACAGCAATGCTCCTCTATACTTTATCCTCCACTGGCGCAAGGTCCCCACCATCGGCATAAGTTAGGGCTGTACAGGGACAAAGCTATCCCACACAGATGCCAGGCAGGCCTGAATCAGGAAATCAACTCTCACTGTCAAACTCAGCTCACATACAGCGAAGAATCAAAACCCAAATATTTTCCACACCTAGTTCTGTCACTAAAATACCAGTAAATCAACTTGAGAATCCATCCTTTAAGACTTACATTTCTGGGATACAAAAATTACCAGAGAATATTATTGTTATTATTGATACCTATTGTGACAGAATATGCGCCTGTGTTCACACCCCACACACTACTGTAATAGTTTTGTACAAGGCATGTCCTGTGAGGTATCATTTCCTTTAAAACCTCATAGTTTGCTGATCAATAATATTCTGGCAAAATGCACGTACCAGCTTTACATGTGAAGTTATAAACATAAGCTGAGATCATGACTAAAAGCATACTTTCCAGAGAAGTCTGGGGAGTGGCCAGACCAGTTTCTCAGAGAGAATGTGTAAACTGCGGTCTCAGCCAGGTGTAAACAAGGCTGATGGACTACTACCTGCTAAGCGGCCATTCTTTGGCAGGAAAGAGATCAGGAAAGGGGGAGAAAAAAAATCTACATTTTAGCAAAGGAACAGCATGGAGTCCCCTTCCACACAGAGTGTCTGTTGCCTTGCTTCCAGCTGGAAATTCTCTGGGGGAGGGATCCTGACTTACAGGGTTTGGTCAGTAAGACTGCTACTGCTGAAAGCATGTGTGAGAAACTTTGCTTGAATCTGATATAGTTTAAGTTAGATATTAGTGAACGTCTTATCTTTATTTTTCTTGTAACCATTTCTGACATTGATTCCTCATTATTTGCACTCACTTAAAGTCTCTCTTAATAAACTTGTTTTACACTTTTATCTAAGCCAGTGTGTTTAAATTGAAGTGTCTGAATAACTATTCATAATAATAAGCTGACATATTGTTCCCTTAAAGGAATAATGGACTTAAAATATTTTGTACTGTCCAGGAGAGAGCTGGGTGGTACAGAATATACATGTCTGGGGGGAAATCTGGGACTGGGGGTGTGTTGGGGTCACCCTGCAGTATAACCAAGGCTGGTGAGAGGCAGAGTGTAACCCAAATGTGGCTGGCAGACTGCAGTTACACCCAGGATGTGGCTTGCACGCTGGAAGGCTGTTTGTGAGACATCCAGGTGGGAGCTACTTCAGCAAAGCATTGTAAGGCACCCAAGGTTGAAGGGCAGGGGTGACACAGCAGCTCATTAGTCTGGATGTATTATCCCACTGATATATCACAGCTATATAGCACTTTTCATCAGTAGATTTCAAAAGCACTTTGCAAAGGAAGGTTAGCATCATTATCCCCAGAAATTCTTGCCTTCCTCGCTTGTGGCTTTCTTATTTCATCTGGAGAGGCAGGGAAAAGGGAACTACATGTGGAAATTCACTGCAGTGCAGAAGGCCTTTACAAGGCCCAGTGTACCATCCAAGGGTCCAGTCTTGCAAAACAGATCCACATGTATGGACCGTTCCTCCTATGCGGCATCCCACTGACTTCAATAGGATTGCAAGAATACAAGTCTGAATATGTGGATCTATTTGCAAGATAAGGGCCTAAGTCTTTGATGCAGGGTTTAAACTTCATCTAGGGTCTCCTGTATTCCTGTCACCATAGGAACTCTGTGCACAAGGCTGAATTTTGCCCTTTGAGAGGTTCTGTTCCTTTATTTGCTGCCTTTCTCAGTTAACATGTCCAAAGCGATGCACAAAAATGAGTTCAGAAAAGTCTGTTGTTCAAATCGTTCCTGTCCTTTTGGTGTTGCTTTTGCAGCAGCTTGTGCTAAGTGCTTTGCTGGATTGGGGCCTTATTGAAAGTCTACCCGTAATCACTATTAAAGCAATTTTATACCAGTTAAATCAATTCCAGAAAACTGATATTATCGACTGTTACATTCGTTGAGGCAATAATTTCCAGCTGTCAGCAGGGAATTTATGTCTTAGTTCCAGGTAACCAAGAGAGGTTAGAAATGCATACACTTACCATTACAGTGCAGAGAACTGTGCCATTATTTTGAGCTATCAGTGTATTCTTCAGTCAGCCAACATTACTGCAAACTCTCGTTAAATTATATTCTCTCAGGACCATTAGCCAACAAAGCAATTTTGCTGTATGTCTAGACAGCCCACAGATCAGAATGACTATAGATGCTGCTACTGGAGGGACATGCACAAAAGCCAACCCTGACTTGAAGTTATAATTAATGTTCTACAAACAAACTGAAGGCAACTGTGTCCTGTCCTCACAAAGTAAGGTTTGATTTAGATGTGTGATAGAGTCTATTGCTGCCAACTGAGATGAACATATTACAAAGCACAATGGGCCAGAATAATTCCTGAGGTAACTCTGCCAAATCCATTTTAATAGCTAGCCTCTATAATTTAATGATAAGAGACCTCTCCTTATTAATCACTTTCTGAAATCTGCATGTTACTGCGTCAATGAATAGAATGGTCAATGCATCCTTGGCATCAATGGGGTTACAGTAGGGATGAAACTGGTCCACACAAATTGGGTGCACTAGAAACTCTTGATGGATTATTTATAGGAGTAGATCCTGCACCTCATTTTTCAATTTAAAATTCCAGAAATCTGAATCCTACGTATTCTCAGGAGAACCTACTGAATAGATATTGTTTGTACTTATACTGCATAGCAACAAACAGATAAGCAACTGGTAATACTCCTCTATGGTGTCTATCACTCCAATCAGTAATGGTTGCTTTTGCAATCTTTTTTAAATGCAGAACGTGTCTTACCTCTCTCTGCAGATTGATATCTGCTCCTTGTAACACCAATTCCCGCACACATTCTATGTGGCCATAGTGAGAAGCTACCATCAGAGCTGTTGTGCCAAGCTGGGCATAAGGAAAAACAAGTCAGTATGTTAGACTATTACCTCTAATAATAAATCAGACAGTCTAAAACAGACAACAACTTCTCAGCATAACTGGGGGGACACTGTTGATAACTGATTATAATTTCCTCAGAGAACAGCACTGTTCTCCCCTCTTATTTCTTTACATATAACTGTGGGGCAACAAATTACTTAAAAAAATAGATTTAAGAATTTGCCATTGAAAATCCTTTGAAAAGTAAACAAATCAAATAAATAAACAAAAGTAGTTACAGCAACATCCACACACTTGCCTTCAGTGCTAAGCCCAATCCTGCAACAAGGTGCCCCCTGCACTGAGCCAACTGCAGGATCAGAGCTTAACAGTGTATCCCAAACGGGGTATAATTACTATGCAATGATCTCATGTTATAGTCCCTATTAATAAATAATAATCAATAATACCTTTCACTTATATACAATTTTTTTGTCAGGGAATCTCAAAGAGCCTTGCAAAGATAGACTAGCATCATTATCCTACTTCATAGGGGAGGGAATTGAAACATAGAAGTGAATGGTATTGCCCAATGTCACACAGTAAGGTCAGAGACAAAGTCGGGAATAGGACCCTAGGTGTCCTGATGCCTAATTCCCGCATTAACCACCAGATCACACTGTCTCAGATGCTGTAGTGTTTGAAATTAGATCAAATATACTTCCATATCCAGAAATCTGCTTTGTGGGTAGAATTCAACCCTGTGCAAAGGACAACCACACAAGCTCAATGCACTAGTTAAAGCCAATTAAAGCCTTGTGGAATGTAAGAGGGGTGTACGTGTTGTGCAGAGGCCATTTGCATAGAGATAAAATTCACCCCCCTTCTGAAAAATGTATGCACTGATTGTGCTTGCGAACGTGAGACATTACTAGTGAAAGAGCACATAAATATTTTATTGTGATGTAGGTTTAGTCTAGAAAACTTGTAGTTCTGCTATAATAAACAAAGGCCTAATCAAGTTAACAAGCCAGATTCTCACAGTGTTTTGCATAAACCTGGATCAAAATTAAGCACCGATTTGATAAAAAAAACAATTAACCAATAATAGTTCTGATTTCTTCACATTCCATCTGTTTCCAGTTTGACTCTCACCCTGATCTCACCATCCTTCCACATGCAAAATTCAACTTGGGAATAACACACACAGGACTGATCCCTAAAGTACAACATGGGAGATTCTGAAAGGCAAAAGGGCCGCAAGGTCCAACTTTCACTTAAGGTCAATGGGAGTTAAGTACCTAACTCTCTTTTGTGCTATTGAAAAATCTCCCCCTAAGCTATTTTCAAGGTGAGCGATGTTGGCTAGGTTTGTGTTATAAACCAGAGTGGCACTAAAATCGTCCAATATGGCAGTCTCTCTCAACAGCTCACATTTTAAACTAAGCACAAAGTACTTGTTCAATTCAAGTAATGTCTTAACCTTGTTTTTCCCTGCCTTTTTGGAAATCCAAATACAGCCCACTCCTTGTATGTATATGCTGTGCAGAAGCAACAGGACACAGGGCATTTTTAATTTCAACCCACCTCTAACTTCATATCTAATTCCCACTGATGCCAATAGAAGTTATGACCATCCATAGAGAAAAGAATCACATACATATTTGCAGGGTATCTGGGCTTATCTTCACTAGGAAATCTTATTAAGCCTGATTCTGCATTGCCCTGCACCTTATGAATTATTTACACTAGTGCAAAGTCAGTGCAAGAAAGAAATAATTAACAGATCGGTTTTGGATGGGATTAAGAAATTTGTGAGCACTCTAAAACCTGCTATTGATATAATTCATCATGTTGTTACAACTCAGCTTTGTAAATTGCTTTTATGGCTGCTAAAGGTTTTAAATCTTGCTTAAGCAACATAAGACACTCAAATGACCGTAGTAAAGTGTTTAAAGCTGTGTAAAGTGATGTAAAGCATATGTTCTCGGCATGCACATATTGAGGGCCTACGCTGTCTCTGCAGTCCACATCTACTCGCCCACTGTTCAACAACAGCTGAAGAAGAGCCAGGTTTCCTTTCCTTGCAGCCCAGAATGCAGCATTTGCGAGCGGTGTTTCCCTCTGTTAATACAAAAAGGATTGAAATCTGTTTCAGAGCAAGTACAAATATCACATGCTCTCAGTTCAAACCAGTGTGTCATTCTTTTATAACCAGGTTGGGGCAAGAGGTTTACTTTGCTTTGTTAGAAACCTTGGCCTCTATAAATTGCCCTATCTTGTTTCCAATCTGTCCCATGTCAGTACTGACTGAAAGTCATTATACTCGGTTGACTCTTGGTTGCCTAGGTAATGCGAGTTGGTGATCTCAGTCAAAAGTGAAAGGGAGTCCACATCCCAGTGAAAAGGAGTCCACATCACAACTAAGTGTGACCAACAGTGACAACTGTTACCCATATTGACAGTCTCAGCAGAGAAGCCAAAGACCAGATCATCATGGAGACTCAACCATACAACTCAAATGTCCCATTGTGGGACTTCCTGGTTTTCAGTCAGTTTCCTGGCCACCTCCTTCCCTGCTACCAATAAGTCCCAAGATGTGAAATATGCTGGTCACCTAACTCCCAGACTACTGGGTTTGCCTGCTCCCCTTAGTTAGCACTCTGCTGTCAACTGTGCGCAGGGCAGGGGGTGTGGAGAAGAGTAAACTTAGCAGTATGGGAGCTGCATGACAAATGCTACCATTCCACAAAAAAGAGAGAGGCGATACTAGCTAGAAAGGTGATGGGGAAACAGCAGGGACACAGGAAAGGGAAAAGAGGGAGGAGAAACTACAGTGGATAAAAAGGGATGGAAAAGGAAGGGGACAAAAAGAGGGGTGCGAAAAAGGCAAAGAAGAGAGGAAGTGATATCGGCGTCAAAGAGAAGCAATGCAAGAAACATGACGACAATATACTGAAATACATCATATTAGCATATCCCACATTTCAATGGTCTGTGTCTGGGGCACTCATTAAAGTACAAACTGAGCAACCCTTTCCAAGCATGGTTAAACATCAGTGGGGAGAGGGTTTGTGTGGGCTTTTATCAGTTGTCATCTTAAACACGAACATCTCACTTAAAAACAAATTAACTTAAAGAATCCTAGTTGTGTGTATTGAAGTCAGGGATGCTTACAGGGCTGTAAACTGAATTTGAAACCTTACACAATTGACACTTAAAATGAGTCTCTTCACATTAAGTGATTTTAAAAATTGAAAAAAGCTAATTTTCATATACAAACCCCTCCCACTGATGCTTCAAGATCATATTCAGGCAGCATGTACTCGGTCTGAGTCTCACAAAGACACCTGGCTCAAAAAATTCCCCAATTTGTCTTGAAGACAATCTATGTTTCAAACATTCTCTTCTCTACTCAGCTAGTGGGGCCTGACAGATGTGCACCTAAGACACAGATTCTCTTGTGTATGATATGTCTTTGAGATGATGCCCCTTAAATATGATGCCCTCAGAGAGCTATAATAGCATTTATTAGACATGTAAAGCAACATCCTGGGCAGATATAACAGCAAAATAGGGATGTTACTGTCAGGGTTCCTTCCCCACTCTGAACTCTGGGGTACAGATGTGGGGACCTGCATGAAAGACCCCCTAAACTTATTTTTACCAGCTTAGGTTAAAAACTTCCCCAAGGCACAAACTCCTTTCTAGCCTTAGTATCGCTGACACCACCAAGTGATTTAAACAAACATTTCGGGAGGGCCACTTGGAGCCCTACCTTCCCCAAATATCCCCCCAAGTCCCTACACCTCCTTTCCTGGAGAGGCTTGAGAATAATATCCTCACCAATTGGTACATGTGAACACAAACCCAAAGCCTTGGATCTTAAGAACAATGAAAAAAATCAATCAGGTTCTTAAAAGAAGAATTTTAATTAAAGAAAAGGTAAAAGAATCACTTCTGTAAAATCAGGGTGGTAAGTATTTTACAGAATAACAAAAGACTCAAGAACACAAAGGATTTCACCTCTAGACAAAACCTTAAAGTTACAAAAACA